>NC_037307.1:2008410-2629924 GCF_001040885.1 Strongyloides ratti
GACAGTGAAGTGGTAGTGAGTGGTTTTCGTTGTACAGAGTGTGGTGTGCAAAAATCAACATCAGAAGAGTTGGAAAGTCATATAAAAATAGAACATTTATCTTGGTTACCATTTGAATGCCCAATATGTGCTACAAAACGTTCTAGTTCAACACAAATGAGAGAACATATGCATTCAGCACATCGAAATAAAGACGCACGTTTTCTTTACAATGACAATCCATTAGCACAGAAAACCTTAAGAATGATGATGGATAGTTCATTAATACCTACAAGAAAAAGAACAGCTTCCTATCAAAATAATAATGGTCTTTGCAATGGAGATGTTGAGAATATTGCTGGAAGTAGTAATAGTGGCGCGGTAGACAGCAATATATTTGATGCGTCCAATGCTTCTAATACAACTTTTGATTTAAGTGCTTTGTTGAATGGCTCCTCTACAACAAAGAAACCTAAAATTGAGTACGATGACACCAATACAACAATACTAGCAAATGATACTGGTGTTGGTTTAACAGACACTTCATTGAGTGGTATAAATTTACTTGGTGATTTAGAAAATTTACTAAAGGGAACGAAAAGCAATGGTTTTTCAAATGATGATGATAGAAGACCAAAATCTCTTTCAAAGAAACGGGTTGTTGGTATATGTAGTAGTTGTAAAAAGCCTGTAACAGTTGGCTCACGGCAGGTTCATATATTTTACCATCTGGCAAAGGATTACCAGAGATTTAGATTTAGATGTTTATTTGATGGATGTAATGTTGCCCATTATAGAAAAGACCAACTAGAGGCACATCATACAAAAGTGCATGGTGAAATTACTCCAGAAAAACTTGGAGATTGTACTCAAGAATTAACTGAAGACTGTCATGATCTTTCAATGAAACTACTAGGAACTGCCAGTAATAATCCTGGTCCGACGGCAGAAGAAGGACAGGAGTTATTTGATGCTATGCAAAAAGAAGCTTTACTTCAAATGATGAGTAAGAAATCTAAAAAAAGGAAAACTCTTCATTTACCTAAACTTTTCCTAAATTCAATGGCTGGATCTTCTGGTGATCCATCCAGGGTTGATACGATAGATTGCAAAATATGTCAGAAAAGTATTGTGGCAAAAATCAAGGGCTTTCATATACTTTGGCATGTTGGTAAAGAAACTGGATGTCCAAGGTATTCTTGTAAATTATGTGAATACAAACATGATAGATCTGCAAGTGTCAAGCAACATGGTGCAAGAGAGCATGAAGATGAAGACGTCGTTGAAGATCTTGTAAACGTAAGTTTTTTTTTTCATTAAATTTTTTACCTAGAATTTTAGCTTAATCCTGATCTCGTTAAAGAAGTATCTGAAAAATGCTTTGGTACAGTGATGATGTCAATAAAACATGAAATGACAGAAAGTAATGAAGATGATTACAAAAATGTGGATGATTACAAACATGATGATGCATGCAAAAATGAGGATGGCGGTAGTGAAAAAGAGGTCCATGATGAAGAAGACAAAGAAGATTGTGATGAAGAAGCCGATGAAGAAGATTTATCGCGATAGCACTACTTATGGTACTACGTTGTCTCATCTCCCAACAAATGTAATTAGTAAGAGGCGATAGAGAACTTGTTAATAAAAAAATGTAAATAAATTGTTGTTTATTTTTTTTTGCGATATTAATGTCGATTTTTTCATTATTTATTCAGATTTTGGCTAGTGGTATTTACAATGAACTTTTAATTTCTTTTAAATAAATTTCTGTTTATTTTAAGTCTATTGTTTTTTTTTCAATTTTTTTAAATGAAGTTTAACAAAATATACTTTAAAATGAAATTTTTAAATTTTAAAGTAACTAGCATATTGATAGAGGATAGTATTTCTAGAAATTTACATTTTGACACAAAAATATTTGAAATAGTAAAACACGACTTTGAAAAATCAATGATATTTTTGAAGGTAAAGGTTGTTACAATCAAATACCATGGAATTGTAAAGAATATTTCAGGAGTTTCAATTATAAAATTTTTTTTATAAAAAATAAAAACAATTAAAAAGTTTTTTAACAACAATAACAAAATTTGCCAAATTGGTATTTGATATGTGGGATAATATGAATAACAAATCTTGACAAATAAACAAATTGAATTTAAAACTTTTGAAATCATATGATAAGAACTTCATTGTAATCTGAGTTTTAATAATTACGCAAAATTAGTTTTGAAAAAAAAAAACTACAAATAAAATTTCTTGTTATATTTCAAATAAGGAAATCGTTAGTAAAAATGATTCTTTTAAAAAAACTTTTATTCTCAAACTTTTATTCCTGAGAAGGGAATTTTCAAAAGATAACTAATAAGGGAAGAATGTTCATCTTGAAAACTGTAATGGATATCAAGGAAAAATTGTCAAAAGAAAATATATTATGGATTTTTTTTACAAATATTTCTGTTTTACAACAAATAATTTCAAAGAGTAAAAACCTACTGATAGCAAATTTATGATAAAAAAATTTTTAGACACAAAGTTAAATAAAGAAAAAATAATAAAATAATTTTTTTTTGTTATCTTAATTAGAAGACTGCAAGTATGATATTCAAGTTATTTCCAAAGTTGAAAAAAACTTGAATAATCACATCTATAGTTTCCTGGGTATTAATTAATTTATATAAATTGGTATTTTTTTTTTAAGTTTTACACTAATAATTATTATCCATTTTGTTTAAATAGTTATTCTATATTGTTTAATTTGGCCATGTGGTATTACAATACCACTTGTCAGTAGGAATAGGAATTTTATAATAATATCTTAGTACAGATGCAGCAACAATACAGATAACACCATCAAAAGCGGCTGCTAAACTTAATGATAGCACAAGGTATTTACACTCTTCAATTGGTATGACAACACTGTGAATAACATTGAGAATAGTTGTTAAAATTGATAAACTTAATAATGTGTAAATAATACTTAAATATTCTTTTCTAAGTTGAAAAATTGCAGCTAGACATAAAACAATAACAGATATTACAATAATTGTTGTTAATACAATTGATATTGTGTTATATTTGGTTGAAAGTTTATATGATACTAATGTTGAATTTATATTATAATAATTTAAATTATTATAACTTACCTGTAGCTAACATAGACCATACAGCTAAAGCTCCTTCAATAGCACTAAGTAAAAATATTAAGCCACGAATTTTAATTTTTTTATCCAACATTTTAAAAATAAAATATTATTATATTTAAAAGTTTACATATAATTGTATAAGTTATTTGTTTTTTATCAGTAGTCTGTTTGTAATGACAATTTTTAGAAATGACGAATTAATGTTTAAAGCTTATCAATTCAAGAGAACAAGAATTTATTACTCTCTTATCTTTTGGTTAAAAATAATTTGAAATACAAGGATTTTAATTTATACAAATATTGGTGTAAGATTATTTATTAAATAAATAAGATATAATTAGAATTATTTTAAAATGAATCATTATATAGTTATTTTGATACTTTTTATTTCCTGCTTTCCGATAATCATATCGGAAATTGTTTGATTTGAAATGTTTAATAGGGTTAATGAAGCATCATTTATTGATTTATAATTAATATTAAAATAGTGAGTAAAGTTTAAATATCCTGTTTGGTTATCTTTACAAATTTTATTATTGTTATTTTTGTCATAAATCCGACAATCATCAATAAAACGATTAAAAATAAAGGCTACTTCATTAGTTGGTTCCCTAATAACTTCTTTGTTTTTATCTTTTTTATCATAATCTTCTTTTTTTAGCATTGATCGTGCCATTACAAGATGAATATCACATGGAAGTTCTTTTTTGAACATTGAAAAATTTGTGACATTATTTAAATTAATCATTCCTGATGTTGTCATTATTATAGGTGGATATAATAATGAATGTAAAGAATTATGTGTCAATCTAGAAACAAAACCTGTAAGAGCATTTATATTTATCTGATTATCTATAAAATCTTCCAATACTATTGAAAATTTAGACCAAGCTTTTAAAGTATCTTGAATCCCTTCACCCATACCACATTCATCATCATGTGTACTTCTTCTATCAATTAAAATTTCAATTTCACCATTATTTAATGATGAAACTCCTAATGGTTGCCCCGTCACAATACTTAATCTTTTATTTTTATCCTCAATATACATCATACTAGGGAATGGATAAAAATTTCCTTGAATTGGCATTTCAGGTAGATATCTTCTTTTTATAATTTGAAAACCATTTAAATCTGTATAAAAAATGTCTCTATTATTAATTGATGTATTAAATTTCATAACTAATTCAAAATCTTTCAAAGATGATATGTCAATTGAATTTTGAATAGAAATAGATTTATCAAATTTGTTGATTTCATATGTATGATATAAATTTATTTCATTGGAACCTTTAACAAAAACTGTTGATTTTAATATTCCTTTTGATACAATAAATATATTATCATCTTCATTTATTCTTTTTGATGGACCATCAGGATTAAATATATATGCTCCAGATGGTGTACCTTTTGATGACATTCCATATTTTCCAAAATGTAAATCTATCTTAGTACCATTAATTGAATCAATAAATCCTGTTTTAGGATTAAATATAATATCTATAAAAGAATTACTTATTTTATTATTTTTATTTTCATTTGATATTTTAAAAACACCACTTTTAACTTTAGCTTTTAAAACATTAATTTCTGCTATTGGAGGTTTATACATGATACCTTTTTCAATTTTATATGAAACTAATCCAATTGGAGGAAGTAAAACTTCAAAACATAAATTAAATCCACTAACATCTAAATCAATTTCTTTTGTATTATTTAAATTTTCTATAACAGGATGATATTCTTGTTGAGGAATTCTCCAATCATCATTAAGAATATAATAATCAGTTGATGGAACTTTTAAACAAACAATTTTATTTTTTTCCTGTCCTAATGGATTCATAATAATAATTGTTTTATTTTCAATAATTATATTATTTTCTTCATAACTTTTTGATGATTTAATTTTATTAATTATTTCAACACTATTATTATAATTTATACTATATGAAATACTTTTTTCAATAACTTCATAACAGTTTTTGACAGCATTAAACAATTTGTCTCTATAATCATCCATTACATTACTTTTAGATGTACCTGTTATTCCATCATGATGTTGAAATATTGCCAATGTTCTTCGTGATTTTACAATAAGATTATAATTTAAATTATTAACAGGACCATTCTTAATTAAAACAGAACTATAAATTATATCTGCTGCTCTAAGATAATGTTCTAAAAGTCTTTCAAAACGTTTATGAAATGGTCTTGTAACATAATATCCTGACCAGTATCTTTGTTCTTTATCTGAATAAGTAAAAAAATCTCCTGACAAAGTTTTTGGTTGTTGATTTAATTCTTTTATATTATTATGAACTGTATCAAAATAATCTTGTAATGTTCCCCATCGAATATTCATATTAAATTTATCATTTTTATTAATATAATCAAAAATAGCTTGAAAATTAACATATTGATCTTCCCATTCTGAAGGAAATGACCAGGCAAAATCATATCCTAATGGTATAAAAGTTGCACTATTATTCATAAGAAGACCTCTTTTTCTAAATTGATCACCAATTATTTCTGATTTTTCATTAATATTTTCTTTGGTTATTGGAGTTGGTTTTATTTTTGGACATGAATATGCATGAAGTCTTAAGAAATCAAAACTACAACAAATAGTAGAATTAGGTCCACAATGTTCATAAAAAAGATATCCATCATATGGTAAAACATGTGTAAATAAATCATCTTTTTCTTTTCCACCAGTTAATTGTCTCCAATTAAATTCAAACAACTTTTCTTGAGAAAATATTTTTTTTATCATATAATGAGTTCTACTAATAACAGCATTATTTAAACCAGAATTTTTCATAATATATGCCATTGTTGTTGATAATCCAAATGGATCAATTGACCAATGATTTTTTGGTTTATAATCAAGATGATTTTTTAAAAATTCATGTCCTTCTATTAATTGCATTAATATACCATAATAAAATGAATTAGCTTCATCATTTTGTACCCATCCACCAGTTACTATTTCATATCTTCCTGAATGAATTAATTTTTTTACTCTATCTTTATCTTTATTATTTAATTTACTCCAATAAATTTCAAAAAAACCCATCTCAGCATAGATAAATTTCATCTTATCATACATAGGTAAATATTTTTGGGCATTTTGGAGAATTTTATCTGTTTGATAACTGTAACTTTCATATGTTTGCAACCAACCAGCATCACAATGAGAATGTGGTATAAGAATAACATCTAACTTTTTTTTATTTAATATTTCATCATTTGTATATTCTAAATCATAGTATCCTTCTCTAAATTCTGAATTATTAATTGAAAAATTAAGATTTTTATAAATATTTAATATCTTAAAAAATAATTATTAAAAAGAATGTTTTTTTTTTATATAAACTAACTTGTACATCTTCATTATGTTCAAAAAATTTATTCATCTCATTTTTACAATTATTTGTATCTTGAGCTAATAATATATTAATACATATTAATAAAATAAATTGTAATACTAAACAAACTATCATATCAAAGAAAATTTTAATATTTTATAATAAAATTTTAAACATTTATAGTCAATTCACTATTATTTAAACTTATAGGTATGACTTTATATGAATAAGTAAAAATTTTAAATGCACAAATTTGCTTGTAAAATGATAAAAAGATAAAATAACTTATCAGACATAAAATAAGCAGGCTAAATTTATATCATTAAAGATTAATTTTTAAAAAAATTATCATTTTAAAGACAATTAAAAACTTTTAAAATTATAGATAAATTTTTTTAAGATAAGAAAAATATGTTTTGGTATATTTTTTTTTTACTTTTTTAATTTAATAAAATATCATTGAAATATATATTTTTAAATTTGGAATCAAATGGTGTGTTTGATATAAAAATTGTAAATAAATTATTTTTAATATTATTTTTTCTTTTATATTTAAAAATAAATATGTTTATGTTTTATATAGTTTCATGTCAATTTAAGTCTTCCAAGTTTTTGATAAATTTGACTCTTATGTAAATTTAAATTAAAAATTTAAATAAATCTTTATAAAGAATATTATTTAGAGAAAAAGTTTTTAGATTTTATATCATAAACCAATAATTGTTTAATATTTATTCAACTGTAGTAGAAGATGATTTTTCAGTAGATGATAGTATAAACATTATATTGTACATTTTGTAAACCCAAATTTTTTATTTATTAATAAAATTTAGTATAAATTTTACTATGTAATATGTAAACATTACTTCAAAAATGGCTCCATCATTTTAAACTAATTTTAAGTAAATATAATTATTTTTTTTCAATGAATTCTACTACTTTTTTCATATTAATTTTATTATATTATTATCATATGATAAGAAAACACTATCAACTATATGATATATTAATACTTTAGTTTTATATACTTTCTAGGATATCACAGTATATTATCATAGATGTAGAGATAAATAATGTTGTTAAAAAAACAAAAAAATATTAATAATAAAAATTTTAAAAATATAGACAAATGTTTGTCTTGAGTGATGATTCATATATATTTACTATAGTTTTAATAGTTTAAAAAAATTTTATCTATATAGAAAAATTAAAATAAAAGTTTGGATCAACATAATAAAAATAAAATTCAAAAAATTGTAAAATATTTTATTTGCGACAATATAACTTTACGACACCAAATATTAATTATATATAATTAACAATAGATAATTTAAAAACATCAATATTTTTTCTTTTGAAATTAAATAAATTAAAATATGGTAAATGTTTTCAAATTATTTTTGCGATTCTCCATATTGGGACAGGTATTTAGGATAATTTTTACTATCCAATTTTTTGTGACATATTCCTTGAATTGATAAATAGATTATTCTTATTTTTTGTGACATATCTTTTGAGACATTTTTTTTTTTGGGAATAAAATATTATATTGCGACATAAAATATTTGATAATATTCTATTAATGTATTAATAATTTTAATATCTATTAAATAAATAGGATAATAATGATGTAGGTAATGTATATATATATATATAGAATGAAATTAAAATAAGGTTATGAAGAAATATATAAAAATGAAATCTATTTATACAATTAATTTGCTGTACACCTCAATCATGAAAATGTCGAGGTCAACAAAAATTATATCCTACCTCATATAATAAATCAAGTAAATCTAAAAACTTTTTTGACATTAGATAAAGTTATGAAAACATTATAAGATAAATGAAAAATATACAAGCCATAAATGAGGACAAATATTTGCCAGAATCAATTTTAAATATGCCAACATGTAAGAAGGAGTTAAAAAAAGAGGAATAACTATAAAATAAAACATCTGTAAAGTTATGATGAGGCTTTTAGCGGTAAAGTTGTATCAAAATAGTTAATTAGAATAGAAAAATGTTTAGAAATATAAAAAAAAAGTTGAATATCTCAATTTCTTTATATTTTTCATGAAATATTTGTAAAATATTAATCACACTATTTAATTTGTATAAATTTTTAACACTAATAGATAATAATTTAAAAAAAAAACAAATTATACCAACTTAAAGATGTATCAAATAAATTAAGAATAATATAAATATAAAGTTTACTTAATTAAACTTCACATTATTTTATTTTTAAAAATGTTCTTTATCAAAAAAAGTTGTCACTAAGTAACTTTTCTTTTTGTTTAATATTTGGTGATTTCATACATATCTTGACTCTTTTTAAATTTTTTTTCATATATCTTTGGGTAAAATTTTTTCGAGAATTTTTATATTTTTTAATATTAGCTTTTCGTAACTTTCCCATAAGTTTTGATTCTTTTGGTGATTTAATTCCAAGATGATACATAAAGACATTATTTAATACAAGAAATTTATAATTTTCAATACAAAGACTCCATCTCTAGAAAAAATATTAGAAAATTAAAAAAAAAAATTTGTCTACTCACCATAACAGTATTATCTCTGAATGGATAAGGAAAACTTTCATCATGATATGGAGCATCATCAGGAATAATTAATTTAGGTTCCCAGGCATCATTATCATACAAAGCTTCAAATTGTATTGATGACTTATTATTATCAACTACTTTAAACCATTCTTTTAACTTTGGTGTTCCAAGAAATATTATATTATTATGATGAAATACAAAAGCTTCTTTTTTTTTTAACTTTTGATATAATTGTTTTTTATTTTTAGGACCATCATTATAATTTTCTGAAACTGTCTCAAAAACTCTTATAACAAAAACAACTTTTTTATTTTTTGAGTATTCTTTTTTAACAACAGGTAAAACTTTTTCTACAAAATTTGGTGAAAACATCTGATCAGAATCAGTGACAATTAAAAATTTAGATTGTGCAAGTTTTCTAGCTACATTTCTTATTGTATTTATTGGATATGACTTCATTGTATTTATTTTTTTAAAATAAGGAATATTAACACATGGTTTTTGAGTATTATTTATTTTAGAGTTATCACAAAATGAAGATATTTTAAGGTAATTCATTTCATCATCTGAAATATTTAAATTCTTTTTAAAAATAAGATGAACAGATACATTTTTTCTATCTTTTAAATACTTTTTTATACTACATATGGTACATTCTGTTTCTGATGATATAACTTTATCATTTACCATATAAATTCCAAGTGAAATTGAATCATTCCAATTATTTAAACGATCTTTAAAGCCACCCAAATGTCTATCATTACTAACATGTAAAGCAAGGGTTAAGCTATTTAAGTATTCAGGTTTTTGACCTTCAATAACATTTGAAATTACAGTGAAAGTTTTGTAATAAAACCTATAATTGTAATAAGAAGAAATTAAATTTCATAAATATACCATGCGAAATTGCTCTTGAAAGGTTTTGTAAAATTCTTTATAAAATATGATGATACATTACTATCAATTATGGTAAAATTGTTTAAAGCACTTATATATAAATTAAAAAATAATAGTTTTATAAGTAATAAAAAGAGAAATTTCATAATAGATTTAAAGTATTGTTAAATAATTAAGTAATAAAGATATATATCATAAAAATTTTCAATTACTTATAATAATTTCAAGTATTATACTATATAATTATTTAGGACATCAAGTTTTATCAATTTTTCTATATTATGAATATTTTATACAAAGCAAAGTTGAAACTATACATCATATTTTGACGTTAAATGATAATTTATTCTTCTTACTAATAATTTTAATAATATATATATAATTTTTCAATGTTAAATCAGTAAATACAATTATGAAAGATCAAGTTTAAACGACTTTTCAAAATCACTTCAATATTTTAAAGAATGAAAAAGTATTCAATTATTTTTTCTTGATGTTTAAAGTTTTTATTAATAAAAAAATAGTTACATTTTTGAAGTATCATAAATTTATTTGTATTATATTAACAATATAAGCACATTTTTTAATTTGTTAAAATAATTTTATCTTAATAAATTTGAATTAAACTTGATAATTATATAACCCACTCATAAGAAATTTAAAAAAATACATTGAATCTTCAACATATATTACTTTAATTTTTTCTTTATTAAAATAATTTAAATTACATAAAAATATATTTAATAATCAAAAAAAATATATTTCAAAGTTTGAAAAATTAAAAAAACAAAAGATTTAAAAAATTAAAATAAGTTTATAATTAAAATATTATTTTACAACATAATTTTGATAAAACTAAACAAAATTTTATACAAAAAAAAATATTATAATTATGTTTTCATAGCTTTTACTTTTTAAAAACCCCTCCTATTTTTTATATAAAATTTTTTTTAAAAAATGTTCTTTTTAAAAATGTTACTTTTATAATAATTTAACATCCTTATTTGTTAATTTTAAAATGTTAAATTACCTACAATTTATATTTTACTTTATACAATACATTTATTTTCTTTTCATTTTATTATTTCCTCGAAATTAATTTTATAATTTTTTATCATTTGTTAAAAAAGTTTTTTTTAATGTTAGATAATTCAATTTTAATGATTCTTTTTGGCAATTGATTCCATTCTAAAAACTAGAAAGATTTATCTTAAAAATTTTGACTGGATAAATATATAATAAATAAAAAAAAATCTAATATTGTGCTAGATTTTTATAATTGTTATAGAATAATACTTATTCATAAAATAAAAATAATTTGTCATATATTTTAACATTGTCAAAAGAGATTATAAATTTGATTTTTAAAAACTTTTTATTGTAGTAATTTTCTGGTAAAAACGAACATTTATTTAGTTAAAAAAGTAACTAAAAAAATGGAATTATTTTATATTATAACTATATTTATTAATAAAAGTTTATATATATTAAACTATTTTTGTATTGTATTTTTAAAAAAATTATCTTTACTATTATAATATTGTTAATAATTTTGAAAATTGTAGGTAAATTATATTAGATAACTTACAAAAAAAAGTTTCTTTTTACAAATAAAAAAATTATCATTTATCGTCGTTAAAAAAAAAGATAATTTTTTGCCATTAACATTTGAATGTTTATTTTTTTTTTTTATTGTTCTTATGTATATATATCACATATTTACAGTTCCATATCTGTATACAGATAGTATTTTATCATATATCTATAAGTTATCCTTGTAAACTGGAAACAATATGAGATTTCATATAAAACCATAAGTAAGAGGCAGGTTTATGGATCTTTTTCAAAATAATGTATTGTACACAGAACATAATAATCAAAAAAAAACTTTTTTTTTAATATTATCATTTTTCACGACGGAAAATGTTTTTTTTATATGTGTAGAAGACAATAATTGTAAGAATATTGTATTCAATAATAAAAGAAAAAAATTTAAATATAAACATAATTTAAGTAAATTGTCAAATTATTATTGTTAATTTTAATTAATGATATATAATAAAATTATATAAAAGAAACTATGGCTTTTTTTTATACAGTTAATAAAATAACCAATTATATATTTTTTTAAAGTTTAAAAACTTATAATAATATTTAATGGTAAATATTTTGACTTGGTATGGTAAAATGTACAAAAATTTGTGAAACTAAAACTAATTTATTAAAAATATATTAATTTAAATATAATGATAATATATATTTAAATTTAAAAAATATTTTATTGATAATAATAAAAATATTACATGAGAGTAATGATATTATTTTTTATATGTGGTGAATAAAATTATCGTTTATAAATATTATATTTTTTTTTGAAAGATTTATATCTATTTTTAATGACCAATTTATCTTTATTATTATAATATCATTAATTTATCTTTTTTTTAGGGTTAATCATATTTATATGAAATTATTTATTTTTTATTATTTAGTATTTTATTTAATATTAATTGTAAAATCACAAAATGTAGATCCAACAATAATTTTATATAATAATTTACTATTACAAAATAATTATACTAAATATTATTATATTTGGCAAAATAATAGAAATAAATCTGAAAATCAACGTAATTTTTTTTCTTTAAATAAATTATAAAAAAAACAAACTTTTTTTTTAGTTATATCATCACTAGACATAAATAGATTAATTAAAGATAGAAAGATATGTCTTATTAATAATATGTATTGTTTAGTATCAAATACCTTATCTGTTGAGTGGGAAACTATACAAATATTATTTCAAGAATCATGTATTCCAATAATGACTTCAAGTCAAGTTGAAAAAACAAAACAATATATTAAGAATGACTTACTTGAAAAAGCTATTGTATTTAGAGAAAATTTTTCTAAAAATGCTAACTGTTCCACTATTGCTGATGAGGAATTAAAAAAAAATTTTAATATATCAGAAATAATATATAATGGTAAAAAAATTATAGATGAAAAATATTTGTTAAAAGATTTTTATAATATAAATCAACATAATTCATTAACATCAACAGTACCATTGTATGCTGAGGATAGGCAACTTTTTTCTAAATCTAAACTTATTGGAAAATTAAAATTTAATTTATTTACTGTTATAATTTTAACATTTAGAAGAATTTCACATCTAAAAACAATGATTAAAAATTTAGGTAAAAATTCTAAAATTGATAAAATCATTGTCATATGGAATGATCAAAATCCTAAAAATATTCCAAAAAAGTCAACCTGGCCACAAAGTAATAAACCATTATATTTTGTTAAAACAAAAAAAAATTCATTAAATAATAGATTTTTAGCATTAGACATAATTACAACACATGGAGTTTTGTCTATTGATGATGATCAAGCAGTAAATAACATTTTAATTAATAAAGCTTTCAAATTTTGGCAGGCAAATAGTGATGTTTTAGTTGGCCATTATACAAGAAGAACATTTGATAAAAATAAAACTGGATATTTTACTAAAAAAGTTAAATCATTTGATTTAATTTTAACAGGATTAGCATTTATTAATCGAGTAAGTTAATTGTTAATAAATATAACTAAATATTATTTTTTTTTTATTATAGAAATATTTAATAAAATATACAAATGAAATTAATAATGAAATTAAAAATTATGTAGATAGGCATATGAATTGTGAAGATATAGTTATGAATTTTTTAGTTGCTGAAACAAGTAAAAAACCAAATCTATTTTATGATATGATAGACAACCTTAGATTATCTCCATTAAGTTCCAAAGGATTATCAAATAAGAAGAATCATTATAAAGAAAGAGATGGATGTGTAAAACATTTAATTAAAGTATATGGTAAAAATCCAATGAAAAAAGGAAATATTCATTTGTGTTTAAATAACAAAAAATGTTAAATTTTTTTAAATTATTTAGTAAGTAAACAATTGAATATATTAAAAAAATAATATTTTTTTTTTCTAAATTATTTCTTTATCTTCCTTTTAATATGTAATATTCTTCTTCATTTTTTTTTGTCGTATAATATATATTAATAATTAATAATTTTTTTCTACTTGATTATTACGATGTCTTATTTATGTAAATATTTTAAAAATTTAATAATATCTCATTTATGATAATATGTTATAAAAAAAATCAAAAAACTAATTTCTATTAGTACTACATGAAAAAAAAATAATTTAAATTACTAAGTAGAAATTTTTTTTTAGAAAAAAATGAATAGATAATTAACTAATTTTACAGATAAAGCTTAAGAATAAAAAATGTAACTTATTATTAGTGATAATTTGATTATTCATTTAATTCTAACAAGTATTTATTTCGATGTCTTTTTATTTTGTCATTATTAAAATAAACCTATACATTTCTTTATTTAGATTGTATTTTATAATTTATTCTTATTACTTATACCCTTCTATTGTGTATTTCGATATATATATATATATATATATTAATATATATAGAAATCATTTATTAAGTTTATTAATAAACAATATAGACTTTTTTGTTATTATAGTTTATATTAAAGTGGATACACTATATTTATAATACTATCTTTTATTTATATATATTATTAAGTTGGTAGAAATTCAATTTTTATTTCATTCTTAAGTATTCATTTTACCAATTTTTCAACCACATCAATATGCAAAAATGTGATATTTATCATGGAGCAATTAGACATTCAGAAAAATGTTGTGGTATTGGATGTGTAAATAGTTCATACTTTATTGTATGTTATATTGATAATAATAATATATATTAATAATTATTCTATTTTTAGGTATGTTGTTTAAATGAAAATGTAGTCATATTTGATAGAAATTTTAAAAAATTACAAAATATTACTTCATTTTCAAATTTTTGTTATGAAGACATTTCAAGTATTGTTTGTTGTCAAGAAAGTGGGAAAATATTTATTTCTGGTAAAAATTTTTTTGTTACATTTTACCCTATTTATACTTTACAAGATGATAAGATAATTAATTGTAAATGGGAGAAATTAGAGGAAGTTAAAGTTGATTTTAATGTTAATACTGGTGAATGGTATTGTAATGGTACAAGATTAATTATTTCTACAGGTAATTATTTAGAAATATATGAAATTAATTATTTTAATAATAATATAAGTACAAAAAATATTCAAGAACAATTAACAAATAAGATATGGAGGTATTATCTTCCATCTCCTGTTACAATCATCTCATCATCCAATGATTCAATGTTTTTTGCTACAGCTGGTAATTTTGATACAAAAGTAATTATATGGTATCAAATGGCAAGTTACCTTTCATCAACCATAGATAATAAATTGATGTTTGATTTTACAATATTAAATCACCCAACATATATTATAAATTTTGAGTGGAGAAAAATTCCAAAAGAAATTTTTCGTTATGAAATTGAAAATTGCATTATTACATTTTGTAAAGATAACATTGCTCGAGTATGGAAAGAAAATATATTAAATGAGGAATTATACATTGATTGTGATGTTGAACAACCAAGTGATATAATTTTTGAAAGTTCAAAGATAAAAGAAAATGATCAAAAACGAAAAAATTATTTCAAGAAAATGATGGAAAATATTTTAGTAAATAGTGATGATACATATGATAATACTGAAAATGAGGTGAAAAAATTAAGTTTGATTAATAAAAAAAATTTAAATAATGATACTTTAAATCCTCCATTAAAAATGAAGAAAGTATTTTTTCATATTGTATCTAGTATTGTTTCTGAAAATATTCCTGATGATGTTGATATTTATGGAAATTCAACTAAATTATTTACACCACATTGGTTAAATAATAAATATTTAGCATTTTTAATAAATTTTAAAGAAATTTTAAATGATTCAAATTTTTGTGAAGATGAAGCTGATGATAACTCTGATAATAAATCATCAATCATATCAAATATTGAAAAATTTTATGATGAATGGAAAAAAACTTCTGATGGTTTATTTTCTATAAATGAAAAAACTGGAACATTAACAATTTGGAATATTTTTAATCTTGATAGTTATTTTAAAAGTAGTGATACAAAACTTATTTCATCAATACAAAATGTCCTTTCAATATCTCATTTACCATCAAAAATAAGCAGTGCATTTTTTTTACCATTTGACACTTTTAATTATCATTTTGTAATTAGTGAGGAGGCTGATAATTTAGAAAAAAATAATATAATGATGGATGATGCTAATTCTAATTTATTAGTAATATATTCTGATGGGAGAATTGATATATCACAGACGAATGTTCATTATCAATCAAATTTAACATTTTTAGAAAGCATAAATCATTATACTTCCTTGTATGGAGCTAAATATTCTATTGAAAATATAACATCATATTTAGATTTATGTTTAACAATGGGTTCTAGGAAAAATATAAATGATAAAGAATATCAACTAGAAATTATTTTATGGAAAATAGATAATAATAATAATAATAAAGAGACCAAACATTTATTAGAGGAAATATCACGATTATACTTAAATGTATCTGAATATCATAATAAAATAACATGGCTTCGTAACAAAGATAATGATTTACGTAATAAATTTCCATTAACATTTGCCATGTATTATGATGGTAAATTAAACGTTTATGAAATCTATGAAAATAATGTTAATGTTAACAGAAATGTTGAACAAGAGTACATTAATAATAGTACATTAATGAAATCTATTTTATCAATTGATATAAATAAATATGGTATTGATAATATATTTTGTTTACAATTTACCACTCCAGGTGAATTTTTTTTAAAACGTCACTCAGAATTAAATTATTTGTTTATTATTGGGAAATGTAATAATTTAAAAAATCCAAAAATAATTTTATGGGAATATGATGAGAAATGTTTAAATGTTAACTTTATTTCTATTGAATATTTTAATGAAGAAAATATTTCTAATATATTTATTATTCAGAAAGATAAAAGCATAACAGGTATGATGTTTGATTATACTAATTATCCACAAATATGTCTCCAAACAACTAATAATTTATTTTATTTTTATAATATAACAAAAGAATGCATTTTTACTAAGAATAATGGTATGACTTTTCAAGCACCAATGCATACATTAGCATCAGCTATCTATGATGGAAGAATGGCTATTCTTAAAAAATGTAATAATGAATTAATTTTAGATATATATGAATGTAGAAATTTAAATGGTACAATGTGGAAAAAAGAATCATTTTTTATTTTTCCTATTGAAAGTAATATTAATAAAGATAATGTATTAATTACTTGGGTATTAGGGGCAGAAAAAGGATATAAATTATGTATTCAAATTTATAATGAAATACATATTTTTTTATTATCATTACATAATACATTATTATTAATATGCAGGTTTTTTTTAAATGATAAATATCATTACCCTTCAATGGAATGGTTAGAAAATAATAAATTTTTAGTTGCTGATGGTAATGCACTTGAATTATGTTCATTAAATGAAAACTCTTTAAATAATTTAAAAAATAAAAACATTCAATATCATCCAGATTATCTGGTTAATTTAATTGAAACAAATAATATGGATATTGTAAATATTATTTTTAAAAATATACTTAATCAAATAACAAAATATAAAAAATATTCTAAAAATAATATCAAAACAATATATATAGAACCAATTCCTGAAAATGAAATTAAGAAATTAATTACATTGAGAGATGAAAAGATTACCCTAGATGAGTATATAGAAAAAAAGGAAATGGAAGAAAAAAAAAGTTGTCTGGAAGGTATTTTTAATATAGGTATTAATTGTCATTCTCAAAAAGGAAATGATTTATTTGATAATACATTATCTTTTAATGACAATGTATCGATTCATAGTGATGATTTTAATATTGATATATCTTCTGATGATGAAATTGATTCTGAGAAAAGTAATGATGAAGAGTATTATGAAAATAAGAATAATATTTATTCATTAGAAAATGTTGAGTTGACTGAAAGTGACTGTAAAGAATTATCAAATATTTTAATGAAAATTGGATTGGCAGGTTTATGTAAAGAAGAAATTTATCAATTAATTTCAATTGCTGAAGCTTTAAATAAATATTTTTTAATAAAAGACAACATTGCATATGACTATTGTGGTAAAAAGTACTACATATTTCTTCAATTTTTTTCATCATTAAAAAAATTAGACAATTCACAAATTTTTCAATTACCTTCTTCAACTATTGTTTGGGCATTTCATTCAACCTCAGAAAATGAATTATTTGAAAATGTACTTATAGAAGTTAATGATGATATGTGTTGGAAAAATTTAAAAAATTATGGTATTGGTTGGTGGTTAAGGCATCCTGATAATTTAAAAAAATGTTTTGAAAAACTCGCTCATCATGCATATTTAAAAAAAAATAATCCAATGGATGCTGCTATTTATTATATGATTCTTAGAAAAAAAAATGTTATTGCTACTTTATTTCGTAAACAAAATGATACTGCAAGATCTAATTTTTTTGCACAATCTTATGAAACAGAGAAAGATAAAATTTTTGCTATGAAAAATGCTTTTAATTGTATATCTAAAGGTGAATATTTTTATGCTGTAGCAATATTTTTATGTTGTAATGACATTGAAAATGCACTAAAAGTAGTTATGGAAAGGTTAAATGACATTCAATTAGGTATTATGATTATTAGAACATATATTATTAATGTTTATGAACAGGAAAAATATATAGAAAATATTATTTTGAAATATATTTTAAATTTAACAAGGCAGAAAATTGATAAATGGAAAAATTATATTAAAGAAGATTTAATTAAAATTGATGAAGGAGATATTTTATTTGATGAAGATAGTAATGATGATCCATATTTAAGATCAATGGCATTTTTTATAATAAAAGAATATCATTTATCATCCCTTACTTTACTTCATTATGAGAAAAGCACCAAAAAATATCCAACTGGAGGATTGGGTAGTTTATCATGTCAATTAACATCGTTGTTTACTTTATACAAATATCTTCTTAAGCATCCTTATGTTTTACGTCAAAAAAAGTTTCTTTGTCAAGATGTAATATCAAGAGAAAATTTTTGACATATTAAAAATATTTTTTTTTTCACATAATTTTCTTAATGAGCCATAAATATCTAATAATAAATTATAAAATTTTTTTTTTATAGAATTTATAATATATTAACTTAATTTAAAATCTTTTTTAGAAATATATTTATTTGTTGTCGTTTTAATATGTAAAATAAAGTAATACTTTTTATATTTATACTATTTACAAAAAAAAAGAACAAATTTTTATTAGATGTTTTTTATGTTTTTTTATTGGAATTTTTGATTTTTAACCATGTAATACGTAATGATAAAATCTTTTATTTAAAATTTGCAATAATATTTATTAGGAAAACATATGCTATTATAATATACAATTAATCATAAATTAGATAAGTTAAAAATAATATTCATAATTTATTATCCCAATAATACTATTACCTTTTATATTATGTTAACATTTATTTATATGTTTCGTATAAAACTTTATTTATTGAATATCTTAAATTAGTAGGAATTATGATAAACATATATAATTAATATTATTAAGAGTTTTAATTATTTTTTAACTTTTATATTTACTTTTATAAATACTAATATTTAGGATTACAGTAATTTAAAATTTTCTTTATTATACTTCTTTTTTCCTTTTTTTTTGTTATAAAGGTTAATTAATATAAAGTGCACAAATTAATAATCATGATAAATTTAATTAATAATAGAAATTTTGGAAATTTCTTATTAAATTAAATTTTAATATTGTTACTCTAATTATTTTATTATTTAACAAATAATGATTAAATTGGTTTGACAAAAGTGCAAATAACAAATTTTTTTTTAATATGATTAAAATTACATTTTGATTTATTATGAAAAAATTGCCTACATATTAAATTATTTTATAAAAAACATTAAATTAAAATGTGAAATTAGTTTTGAATAATAATAATAATAATAATGTTTTTGTCAATTATTAATAAATTATGTAAATGCTAATTTTTTTTTCAAAAAATGATCAATCAACTTGTTAAGCTATATTATTAATATATATTTTTTTTTATTATTAAAAGGAAAAATTATACAAGTATTGTTAAGTAGATGACTTATTTATTTATAGTTATAATTATCAGTTAATGAGATGACTAAATTTTACAGTATACAATAAAAAATACATTGATTTTAAATTATTATTTTTTGTTTTTTATTTTAAAAAAAAGTGATAATAAAATAATGTTTTTTTTTAAATATAACATTTATAAAAAATATCTTTTTCTTATAATGTCATTTATAGAATTATCATATTTTTAACAAAATCACTTTACTTCTAGTGACGCAAAAAAAGAAATAGTATAAAAAGAAGCAAATAATTTATTTTTTGGATTTTTATTTTTTTATCTTATGTTTTTATAAAAATTAATTACAAATAACATATGAAATTAATTTTTATATTTAACTTTTTATTGCTATATTTTATATTTATTACCATTTTAATATATTATCATTATTTTAAGTTGATAAATTTCAACATAAAGATAACTTCTACTTTTAAACTCATTATTATAAATTATTAATAAGAGCTTTTAGTTTATTGCTTTTGAATTGTAATAAAACGTCATTTTATAGAAATATATTTTTAACTATCATCTGTTGCTTTTATTGTTACCTTTGAAGATATCATTTTTTTTAATATTCAAAACTTTTACCATTCATAATTAAACATTTATATATTTATTTATAAAAAGCATCACATTCTTTAGATACTATTTGTAAACTATTTTTCATTCATATTAATGTTAAAAGTAATTTCTTTATATCCTGGTAACATAATTCTAATTACCGTCATTAAAAGAAATTTTACAAAATTTTTAATAACAATTTAGTTATAAATGTTTTTTATATGTTTCCATCTTATATTTTAAATTATTTTTTCAAACATACATTATTATTATATTTTAATTATAAATAAAATGTCAGAGAAGGCGGTGAAATTTTAGAAATTAGAAAAGAATTAAAAATATACATAAGTTCATGAATTCTCATGAACTTTTCATTTTGTCAATCTTTATCAAAAAATATCTACTTTTTAAATATATATGTATATTAAAAAAAATATAATAAAAATACTATTTTATTTTTTTAAATAATCATTTTAATATTTATTTTGAAAGACTATATTTAATTAAATTACTTCCTTTTATGAATAATGCCAACAACATATACATATACCTTCATTTAACTATATTTTATGTTTACATTGATTAAGTAAGCATATAATTATTAGATGATAACATATTGAGAATTTTTTTTCATTATTCTGTAATATTAACTATTTACAATATCATACCATAATTAACTATTCATTTATATATTTTATGCTTTTAAATCAAACCAAATACATTAAATTATTTAATTACCATATTGATACAACCCACCGTTTTTTTTCTTTTTAAATTTGTTTTTTAAGACACATGCCATTGAAAATATAATATACTTTATTTTGTTTTATTTTTAATGTTAGATTTTATGTATTAATAAGTTTTTCTTTTTTTTTATTTTCTTTTTTTTTAGTTATTTATTAGGTTAAAACATTCAACAATGCTGCCAAAAATTGGAGCTGTTAAAATTTTCGTTTTTTTACTGATTGCAATTACTATCGTACAAAGCAAGGAAAATAAAGTTGTTGATGAAGTTGATGGAATGTATGATGATGATTATAAATTATGTATGTTTTTTAAATTTAATAATCTTGAAATATTTTATTATAACTTTTTTTTTAGATGCTCCACCTAATATGATTAGACTCGCTCGATTTTATTCAATGTATAATAAACCTTCTTCAGCTGAAGATGTAATGGTAGGTGGTAATGTCTACGATAAACGGTTAGTTTATTTACCTCTTTTTTTTTCCTGTAACAATAAATTTTTTTTTTCAGAAGAGATAGACCACGTCCAATGAGATTTGGAAAATAAAAATTGTAATTCAAAATGAGATTTTTACGTTGGTTTTAACTTTATATTTTCCATTAAACAAAAATTCAATATGAGATAAAAAAATTTTTTTTAAACTATAAACCAAACAACTGGCAATAATAATAATTGTTGATTCATTTCTTTTTCAGCCAATAAATTTTTTTTTAAAGTAAATAATGATAATAAAAACATTAAATCAAATTTTTTTTTTGTGTTTTAATTTGAGTATCTTTATATAATTATAATTGTATTCATAAGATTATCAAAGATCTCAAATTTTTATTTGTCTTGTAAAAAGAAATTTTTGTTATTAATCATATTACAATAGAAAAATATATAATTAAAAATAAAAACTTTTTTAATTGTAATTAAAATAAATCAGAAATAATATTGTATCAATTTTCAATTGTAATTTATAGAAAAAAAAAATTTATTAATTGGGTATTATATTGTAGGCATAAACAACTTCTATTTACCTGATTTCATCAAAATGTCATAAGTTCAATAATATAACTAAAGTTTCTTAAATTAGGTCTCCAATTACAGTTTTTATTTTATTACTTTAATTGGTATTTAAAATATTTTATATTATGAGATATTCAAATGAATATTTTAAGTTGATGTAATTAAAAAAAGTTGTTACAAAAAAGACGATTGTAATGTAAAATAATAATCACTTTAAAAAAAATAATTTAAGTAATTTAAAAACAAATATATTTTCCAATAAATATTGTCATGTTAAATTATTTTTATGAAAAAAAATAAATGTATATAAATTAATATATAACTAAATATTGCTAACTTATATTATGTTTATATGTATTGTAAATTTTTTTAATTAGATTATTTTTTTGTAAATTAAAAAAAAAAATAAATAATAAAAGTAACTACAAACAACCATATTCATTTATGTACTGCCATAACTGATGTTTTCCATTATCACCACAATATTTTTTTACATCACTTGAAATACAATCATAAAATTGTGCAATTCCTTTACATTTTCTTTGATCTTCACCTTGTAAAATTCTTCCAACTATAAATTTTTTACAATTTCTTCGATTTTGATTAATAATATTTTTGATACAAATAAATGCTTTTAAAAATTGTGATATTATTTTTGGTTTACAGGGATAAGCAAGAGTATCTCTAACGTAACGAATATTGATATCATCCATACAACTTAATACATTTTCTAATCCACCACAAAGAAAGACATTAGCATAACTATCACACATATTTAATAATTCTTCTGGTGAAAACAAAAAAATAGATAATGTAATTGGATTTTTTGTATTAAATATTGTATTTCTCAATTCATTTGTTATATTAGAAGTACAACTTCTAGATATCATTAAATTAAAATGAGTACAATCATTAGATATTTTATAATGAAAAGGTTTTCCCTTGGTAATAGATTCACCATATTTTGTTATGATGAATGAATTATCAATTTTATAGCCAACGTCAAATGAAAGATGTTTATTACTATTTAACATATGTAAAGATTCATCTTTTGTAACACCAGATAAATGTTTTTTTGGATGTTTACAACCATAATTAAAAATAGTATCATCTAAAATTCTTAAACTTTTTTCACCACAATTATTTTTTATATCATCATGAATACATTCATAAAATTGTGTTTGTTGTTTACATTTTATTAATGGATTTAAACCTGGGAAATTACGTCCTATTATTATTGAGTGACATTTTAGTTTTTTCATAATGATATTTTTCATACATATAAAATCTGAATTAAAAATATTTTTATGAAGATATCCACATGTTTGTCCTAATTCTTGATCAACAAATACAAGATTCTAATAAAAAATTAAAATATATATGTAAAAAAATAAAATATTAAAAAAAAAATATAACAAACCTCATTTGTAAGACATTCTTGAATGACGGGTGTCGTTAAACATTCATCTATAATTACATTTAACATATCACATAACTCAGCAATTTCATGTAAATTATTTTTTAACATTGGAAAAAAATGATACTTTTCCTCACTTTTATTATAAATTTTTTCTTTTTCAATTTGATCCCATCTAAGCATTAATGGTGTATAACATTCAACTAATTTTTTTTGTTTAACATAATCACATGTCTCTACTGTATGATACTTTTTGGGAGAAGTCCATTTTAAATTATTACCAATATTTTTTCTCTCAAATTTTAAACTACTTGTAGAAACTAAAAAATAAGTGAAAAAAAAAGAGAAAAAGTGATTATACAAAAATTTTATACTATTATCTTTATAAAAATGAATTATGAAAGTAAATTATTTAATGGTGAATGATTCTTTTCAATATCACTTTTAGAAGATAAGTATTTTTTAATGATACTATGTGTTTTAAAATCAATTATAGATGTAGAAGGTGGTGTGTTTGTGTAAATTTGGATATATTTTAATATCATATCATTATCTCCTTTAACATTTATTGAAGTACCATAATTTTGGTGCGTTGCTAAAAAGTTAAGTGCTGATAAGTGCAATTTAAACTTACTCCTTTTAAATATAATTTTGTCATTTTTTAAGCAACCAAAAACTTTAATTGCATCCATCAAAACTTTTAAGGTATGTATACCACATTTTACCTTAACATATTTACCAATACACCTCATAAAATGCTCCATATTCCTACATTTATCTTCCTTATTACTTATTTTTATTTGATTTATAAAATTAAAACATATATTAACATTGAAATTTTTATTTTCTTTACTGTCTAATAAAATATTTCTTAGACAACTAAATTCTGACCAATATTTTATACCTTCTTTTATACCACAAAAGTAGTCTAATTGTGAGTAAAAATATTCTTTCAATGACAATGAAGAACATGAATTTGTATAATTACTATCATTAAAACAATCATATTTAATTTTTGTATAAAATCGGCATAATGTGGTAAGTGATTCTGTTTTAAAAAATGGTACCTAAAAAGAAAATTTTTTTTCAATAGTAAAATAATAATATAAAATGTTATAAAAATTTTTATGACAAGTTAAAAAAAAAATTTTTTTTTATCTTACAGGAAATAAAATTTTTGAAGCATATAATTCTTCTGATTTAATAGATTCCCATAAATTTAATAATGGTCGAAGGCAGATGCCAAATTTAGTGTCAATAATAGATTCCTTACATTGTGTTGAATTAAAAATATAATTATATTCTAAAAAAAAATAAAAGTATTTAAATATCCATGAAATATGTATAATACCTTCTAATGATAATGTTTTTTTACTTAACAATAGAATAAAAAATATAATACAATAATTAAAAGTTTGCATATTTATTAGAAATAGAAAAAAATAATAATAATAAATGATAACCACAAGCAAAAATAAAACAAGATTTAGACAACTTAATTTAAAATAAGATGGACTGTCGTGAAATATTTTCCTCCTTATTTCAAATCTTTTGATCATCCATTGTCTGATGTAAGGGCGTGACAATCAAATATACATCTTTTTTTTTTTTATCTATCCTTTTAACCAAATGATCATATTAAAAAATTATATTTTAATAAAGATTTTAATCTTTAATAAAAAAAAATTTTTTTTTGGTAAATAAAGTTAATTTAATTTTTGTTTTTTTTTTCAAATAAATTTTATTAACAAATTTAATTGTTATCGTTTAATTAATGTTAAATAAAAATTGCTCATATAAAAAATGAAAAGATATTTTACTGGTATATAAAGATAAAAAAAAATAAATTATAATTTATTGGTGAAAGATATTAAAAAAAAAATAAATGAAAAAAAAAATCAAGTTTATCAATTTTAACCAATCTACTATTAAAGCATCATCCATTTTTGGGGATATATCATAATTAATGTGTTACATAAATAATTTTGAAGTAACGTGAAACCAATAAGTTTAAAAAAAATCGTTATAAGATATCAAAGTTTCTTAGCTTATCTGTTCTTAAATTATGGTTGATAATACATATATAAAATTCACCCATTTCTATATAGAAGCCACAAACGTTTTGGAGAAAAATTATGAAAATTATTCTGTCTCATTACAACCTATTCTCAAAGCTTTAGTTGATTTTAATTCTTTATTGTGTCGTGATTACAAAAATTTGATATGGATTGAAAAATTTTTTGAAGAAAATTTTGATACAATTCAAAAATGTTTCATTAACATACATTTTATATTATGTGATGAGAAGAGAGATATTGATTTAAGGTTGGTTTAATAATTTGTTATATCCTTATGTTGTAACTTTTATAGATTATTATCTGGTCAATCAATTTATAAATTATTAAAAGAAATTCCAAGAAATGTAATGAAACCATTGATAAAAAATATTGTTCCTGGTTTATTAAATAATTTTTCTGAAGCAGCTATTTATAAAGGAAGTAATACAAATAGTGACATTGTACTTATTTGTCTCAATTTAATAGAAAGTGTTGTCATGATAACATATGATGAATGGATTGAAAAAAGAGGTAGTCAATTTGAGGTTATTCTCAAAAGAATTATATCAAATTTAACGACACACAAAAATAATAATGTTAGATTAAAAGTTTTGTCTATGTTAAGAAATTTCAATGAAACATTTAAAATTAAATTTCCTCAGATAAAGGGTATGTTGATTGAGGTATGTATTAATATTTACAATGATGAAAATACTGTTATTAAAAATGAAATTAGTAATATTTTTGAAAAATATATAGAATTAGATAAATCATCTTTCATTCGCCACCTGACAAAAGAATTAAATATTTCACTTGATAAACTTTCATTATCAAATTTATCTTCAACAACAAAAAATCAAATTGATATTAGTAGAGTGTTACTTCGTATTCATAATTTAATTGTTATTCTTGGACCAAAATATTTATCAACAATATTGTCTGTTTCTACAAAATTAATAGACACTATTGCATCTATTTTATCTGTAAATATTGACAAAGTTTCTATTGTTACAGAAAGAGAAAGTGATTCATATCAAAATTCTTTGCAATTTTTTAATTCAATTGAATTAAAAAATAATGTCAAAAATGAATTAATATTAAATATTTGTGATATTTTAATAAAAAGTGGAAATACAAATGATCTATTTGATAACATATTAAATGTTGTTAATATGTCTAATGTAGATGGAAAAATAAGTTATTTTATGTTATGTACAGGTTTACTTTTAAAAATTGAATCAAATGAGAATGGTCAATATGATAATTCATTATTATTATTACTTGAAATTTCAATACAAAATTTAATATCATATGAAAAACTTTTTGAAATAAAAGAACAAGATAAAGAAATTTCAAGTGATGTTTTTACAACAACAAAAGAATCATTTTTAGTATCAATTTTATTAGTTTTGGGTAGTGAAATTGTTTCTAAACTTCATTCAAAATTAAGTTATATTGATCTTATCAATAATTTTTATTATACTTTATTTACATATACATTTTGTAATAATTCTTCAATATGTCAAGTAACAGGATTATCTATTAATATTATTATGAATCCTTATTTTTATAGATCTATACCATCATTAGTATTTTTATGTAATACAAATTTAAAAGATTATACAAAATGTTCAAGGGCAGCAAATGTACTTTCAGGATTGATATTTTATCTTAAAGATAAGGATGATTGTAATATCAATCTTTATGAAGAGACAAAATATATTGTTGAGGATATTCTTTTATCATTAGATCATAACAATCAAACAAGAATATTTAATCTATTGAAAACATTATACTCTTTTGTTAATGCTTCTAATTCATGGTTTGGTGAATTAAAAAGTACCTATGATTATGAGAAAGATGAAGAAGAGATTTTACCAGAGGTTATAATACTAATACATAAAATATTAACTAGAACTAAACATTTAATATTATCTGATTTCTTACCAATACAAGTTATTGTTTTTGATATCATGAAAGAAGGATTATATTTTTGTAGAAATTTTAGAAATAAAACATTACCTATTATATATGGTAATTGGCAAAGTATAAAATATAAAGTAATCCGATTACAAAATGAATATATGGAAGCATTAAAAAATCCGATAATTTTTCTTGTCGCTGCTAAAGCTATTTCTGTTATATCATATATGTCTGTACTTTCAGGTACATTTATGTATATAAAAGTAAATGAAATTATTACAAGTATATCATTTGCAATGAAAGAAACATCAAAAAAATCTTCTAAAGTTGATCCAGTATATTGTTATAGTCAAATGTTTGAATTTCAAAAAACTGTTTTAGTTAATATTCCTGTATTTGTAAAATATTTTAATTTAACATGTAGTGAAGAATTAACTAAAAAGTTTATTGATATATGTGAAATATATATTAATGACAAATTTCAACCTTCAGTATTAAGGGATAAAGCTATAGAAGGGTTAAAAATAATTAGTGATAATTAAAATTTCTTCTTTTTTTATGATATTATTTTGTATTAATTATTTTTTACGTTTTACGTTAACATATATAATTATTTTATATATTATTATTTTTATTTATTTTTAGAAATAATGAATTGTAATTTACCGGTATCCTTTAAAGGAACCGTTGTTCATGGTTTTGGAAGAGGTGGTAAACAACTAAATTGCCCAACTGCTAATCTTAGTCCTGAAACAGTTTCACAATTACCTAAAAATTTTGAAAATGGTGTTTATTGTGGTTTTGCTAAAATAGATAATAGTGATTTATTTCCTATGGTAATGTCGTATGGTGATAATCCACATTTTAATGGAGGAAATAAAACTTTAGTAAGTATAAATTTTTTTTTTAAAAAATAATTAAAAATTTTGTTTTTAATAGGAAGTCCATATACTTCATCAGTTTTCTTCTGATTTTTATTCATCAAAATTAGCATGTATTGTTTTATTTCACATAAGGCCTATGTTAACATTTTCAACAACCGAAAAACTTATTGAAGCTATAGAAAATGACAAAGCTTTTTCACACAAAATTCTCAAAGGTATAAATTTAGACAAATATAAAGATAATGAAATTTTTAAATAGTAGAAAAGATATCTTTTGAATTTTTATTGAAATATTTGTATATTAAAAAAAATCTTTTTAATATTTAACCAATTCAAAAGATAAAATTAATATATATAAAATTGTTTATAAATAGAGTGTATTTAAATAAATATATATTGAATTACAAATAAATAAATTTTTTTATGAAAATTTTTTTTATTATAAATAAAAATCTATTATAATATACAATAAAAAAAAGTAAAAAGAAAAAAACTAGAAATTAATATAATTACACTAGTAGAATGAACACAAATAACTATCAAGTCTTTTTTGTTTTGGAGATTCAATGCATGATTCATTATTATCATCTTCATTTTTACCGGAACCTTTTCTTTTTCTACTAAAAATTGGAACATTAGTCTTAATTTTTCTTAATTTTCCTAAAGCTTTTTTTTCTTCATCTTTCAAAAATGTTGTTGATAAGGAATTACTACCTAAATCTTTTAATCTCGGATAAGTAAAATTTTGATGTTTTGGAAATAATCTAAAAGCATTTCTACGACATTTTACTCTTTCAATAATTGGTTGCCCATAAACTGTACTACTTCCTATAATTTTATAAACTTTTGAGACATGAGCAATTGTAATAAGATTTTTGTCTAAATTAAATTCTTCACAAAAACATGATACAAATGAATCTGGATCTGTAATAACAAACTCCCAACAATATTTTGTCCAATGGCATATTGAGAAATTGTCTGGATTCATTAAAATTCTCATTGTAAAATTAATTACAATAGAATCAATGTGTTCTAAGAAAAATAATAATTAAAAATTTATGAAAATGAAACTTACTTATTACATATTGACAAGCTTCAAAGTATGACGGAATTTTTTCACATTTATTATAAACACCAGAATCTATTTGTTGTTGTATTTGGTTTTTTTTTCTATAATTATTAGTAGTTGGTGTAGTGTGTGACTTTTTTATATATTGTTTTGGCATATATCCAACATTTGATTGATAGTTTTCATTATTTTCATTAAATGAATTGAATTCTAAAGATGTGTTATTGTCTAACGAAGGTGGTGTAGACATACTAGATGGTAAAACTATAGGATTATTAGAATTACTTAAAAGTGGACTACTATAATTATGGGGACTAAAATTTTGATAATTATAACAAGAGTTTATGTACTTCATATATTCATTACACATATCATCTGATGAAGCAGATGAATTTAGTGTACTATTACTACTAGAGGGTGTTGAAAAATTAGACAAAGGGGTACCACCATAGACAGGATAACCTGAAAAAGAAAAACTTGCATTTGGTATATTAGATGTATAGTCAGGAACTGGAACTTGATATTCAACTGTTTTAGGATTCATTTCCATTGATGAATAGTTATAAAATTGATCAGAATAATTTGAAGGTATATTTTGTATACTATTAGTAGAATAAGAATTCATTTTAATGATATAAAAAAATAAATCTTACTTTAATAATAAATAAAGTTATCAAAAAATGATATTTTATTTGTTTTTACTAATAAAAGAAAAACTATTTATAGAAAAAAAATAGTCCTACCAATTGCTTCCACACGCCGTTTGTTTCAAAAAAAAAAAGATACTTCCAGGAGTCGGTTTATGTAAAGGAAATATTAACTTATTATTAATAAGTAGTAAACTACAAAAAATTTGCACAATTAATTAACTAGAAGGTTTTTATTTTTTAGCCTTAATAAATAATAACTTCTTGTTTGTTTTGTCTTTCCACTACTAAATAGTAGCTTAATTTTTTTTTAAATATCAAGCATTGCTCCTGTTTAAAAAAACTTTATTAAAAAAATTTTTAAAGTTTTTAGGGTAATATTCAATAACATTTAGTTTTGTTGTTTTATTTTTTTTGAAGCATAAAATACTTTTTCTAATAATTTTAAAAAAATAATAATTAATAATAATATGTCAAAGTTATTGTTTTACTAATTGAAATTGATCTTTGAAATAAATATTTATGAAGAATTATTATTCTATCTTTTTTAGTTAAATATTTAAAATATTATTGTAATAATAATTAAATATAATAATTACATTTTTATAAAACTTTGTGTATCAATTTGTGATTATAGTTAATTAAATATATATTCATTTAATTTTACCTTACATTTTATTTATATTAATTAATTTACATAGAAGAATTAAGTTGTTAATGTGTAAAATTTTTACTTATCATTATAATTATCAAACATTTTCTAAATTTAATTACGCTATACACAAATTGATATTAAATAGTATTATAAAAATATTCTAAACAATTTATTATACCATTTTTAGAAAAAACAAATAAATCTTTTTTTTTTAAATATAAGATTTATTTTTTTAACTTAAAAATAGAAACATTTTTATATTAATGAATAAATTAAAATGTTAACAATACAATTAATAAATACTCAATTAAAAAAAATGTATCACATTGACAAAAAGATGATGAGATAAAAAAATAAATTTTAAATAAATATACACCCATAAACTTTTATAATTATTAGATGAACCACAATATATAATGACTAATATTATTGTAGTAAAACCGGAACACAAAATTAATATATTGGTAAAATAAAAAATTTATGTTTACATATTCTTTAAATTTACCAAATTGTTTCTTCATTAGAAGTGATAGAGACACCCATAGAAGAAAAATTTTAGTAAAACTTTAATAGATAAACCTTTAAAAGGTTAATTAATGAAATATTACTACTTATTTGATATAACTACGTTAAATTTTAATTAAATTATGTTAGCGCAACAAAGACATATATTTTTTATATTTTTATTTTGTCTTTTATCTTATGATGTCATTGGTTTTGATCTATTTGGATTATTGAGTGGATCTGGTAGTAGTAGTAGTAGTAGTAAAAATTCACACTCAAGCAGAAGAAAAGATATAAAACCTGTATCTGATGATAAAGCAAGGGTATTTTATAATTTTTATAAAAAAAGATTTTTTTAATATAATAATATTTTCACAGGAATATTTACAAAGTTTTGGTTATGTAGCACCAAGTCATATGGTTCAAGGATCAAATGGTGGTGATTTTTCAGATGTTAAAAGTGTCATAAAATCAGCTGTTAGGAAATTTCAAGAATTTGCTGGTTTAAAAGCAACTGGAGAATTAGATGAAGATACTAAGATTAAAATGGCAGAACCAAGATGTGGAATGTTTGATGTACAGGCATTAGCTACATCTCGTGAAGCAGTCTATAAATGGCACAAAAATAAATTAACATATACTCTTCTAGTTTCAACACCTGATATGGATTCAGGTGATGTTAAAAGAGTATTACAGGAAGCATTTAATGCTTGGTCTGAAGTTACACCATTAGAATTTACAGAGGTATCATCTAGTGCAAATCCAGATATTAAAGTTAAATTTGCCCGAGGTGATCATGGTGATAGTTATCCATTTACTGATGGTAATGGTGGTGTACTTGGTATGTTTTAATCAATTTATTAATTATTAAATATACTTTTTAATTATTTCTTTAGCTCATGCTATGTTTCCTGAAACAGGTTTACTTCATTTTGATGAAGATGAAAATTGGATTTCTATGAGTAATGGAAAACAAATACCACGTGGAAAAGTTGATCTTCTTTCTGTTGCTATTCATGAAATTGGACATGCATTAGGATTATCTCATTCAAAAGTTGAAAGTTCAATTATGACACCATTCTATAAAGAACCTGTTGATGGTAGTGGTGGATATGTCAAACCAAAATTAGATCGTTCTGATATTACAGAAATTCAAGATATTTATGGTAGAAGAACTACTCCATTTAGAGGATCATCTGGAAGAACAGATTCTGGTTCTTCAACTGACTCATTTGGTAGTGGTTCTCGTACTACAACTAGAAAATCATCACTTTGGGATAGATTATTTGGAGATGATGATAATAGTAATCAACCTAGAACAACAACTCCAAGATCAAGAACAACAACTGATTCATTTTTTGGTAGTAGTGGTAGTCGTTCTCATGGTTCATCAGATGATTCTGGTAGTTTTGGTAGTGGTCAATGTCCAAGTTATATTGATGGTTTTGCAGCCGTTACCAGAAGTAAAGGATTTATCATTTCTGGTAGAACTGTTTATGAGGTAGATTCAAGTGGTAGAAATGATTATAGTAATGTTAGAAAAACATATTCATATACTTCAATGTTTCCAAGTGGACCAACAAGTGTTGATGCTGCTGTAACTAATTCAAGATCTGGTTTAACACTTTTATTTTCAAGTAATCGTGTTTATGCATATGAATATAGTTCATCATCAAATAAATTTACCCCATATTCTGGATTTCCTAAACGTATGCCATCTGATGTCATGTTTATTCCTAGCGGTGCTTTAGTTTGGGATGATGGTCATCAATTAATATTATCTCCAAATGGACAATTTGCTGTTTATGATGAAAATTGGAATCAAGCAACAATGACAGGAATGACTAGAAATTATTTTGGAGATTTTCCCAAAGGTGTTAAAGGTGGTTTTGCTAACTCAAAAGCATCAAGTGAAATGGTATTATTTACTAGAAGTTCAATTTATAAATATAATTCGATGTCGAAACGTTACTCTGAAAATAGTGTTCCAATAGGAACATATTTTAATTGTTAAAATAAATTTGATACATTTTTGTTATATATCTGTGTCATAATTTAAAAAAAAGAGATATTGACTATTTTAATTATTAGTTTTTAAAGCAAAGTAATATCACCTATGACTATTATCTGATTAGTAATTTGTAGAAAAATTGATAAAAAATATTTATAGTAATTTTATTTATCAATGAATGTTTGTTGAATTACAAATAAAACTTTTATAATCCATATGTTTCAATGTTAAATGAGTCATATATTTAAATTTAAATTTAAATTGATGAATAATATATTTTATTTTCTTGTATCACTTTAATTATAAGGGATTGTGTTAAGTTTTTTTTTTTATAATGATAAGAATACCTTTAATTAATTTTTAAAATTTTTATTATTTGTCAAAAAAAAAAGATAAATTAGAAGAGAAATATTTATATAATTAGAATTTAAAAATAATTATTTTATATTTTCTATCTTTGGGATATATATATTAAAGTTTACTCACTTTTTTCAAGTATGATAACATTGAGAGAGTGATATATTAAAATTTTAGAATATTTATTATTAAATACAAATGACAATATATTTAACTGAAATAAATTTATAAATTAAAAAATAAAAATATTTTAACAAAAAGATTCTAATTTTTCTTCTTCCCATTTCAGTAGAATTATAACTATAATATAAATTAAAAATAGAAACGAAAATATACTAATAATTGTACAAAATATTCCTATGGTTTCAAAATTAGATTCTGATATTGGAGTTTTTAAATGTCCAAACTTTAAAAATAACCTTTCTTTTTCTATCATTTTTCTAATAGTTATATCTCGTGAATATTTTATTGCATTATAAGAAAATTTTGATTTTTCATATTTATTTATGATATTTGTTTTTATTACTTTAGAAGTTTCAATTGAATCTTTTTTATTTTTTAATATTTTACAATCAAATATAAGGCTAACACAATTTTTTTGAAGATTTGAACAATTTGGTAATGAAGTAACATTTTTAAAGGTACATTTAGCATTTTTTGTCTTTGAGGTACAACTTAAATTTTTTAAATTTTCTTTAATATTGTAACAACTAAAAGATTCATCCTTAATTTCAGGGGCTATTTCAAAATTTGGAATACTACAGTTCATGGTACCTGTTATATCATTCGATACTAAATTATTTTCATAATTTTGATTGAATAACTAAAAAAATATATTTTAATTATAAATATTAAATTATAATTACTTACACAAATTGAAGTATAAAAGAAGGCATTAATAAATACAAGCATTGTAAAGTTATAATTAAATAAAACAATAAACCAATGCTAAGTAAAAAGTAGAAGTTAGTAAAATATTTTTACTTAAATAAGGTAAATATATGAAGTAAATTTTTAAAAAAAAAAATATTTAAATAAAATATATGTAAAATATGCAACTTATTTATATTTTTCTTTAAATAAGGTTAATATTTTTGTCGTCATGAAATCGCATGCTAACGTTTATCTATTCCGATAAAGCAAATAACATATAATTCAACGTCAATAGTCAACGTTTTAAAAGATAAAAAGCTTTAGATATTTTACTGTTTATAAAAACTATATTAACTAATAATTCAAATATAATTCAGATTATATAAAAATAAAGAAAATGGAGATTTATTTAAAATACATTAAAATTTTTTTATTTTTAATTTAAATAATTTTATATTAATATGATTATCTTGTATTTCAATTATCCTTAAAAAAAATATATTTTTTAAGATTAATTTTAAAAATAGTTTTATTTAATTTTTTTTAGTTTACAATAATTATGTCATAATGCCTGATAAAAAAATTTTATTTTCATAAAAATTATTATTTTTTCCTCATTTTGTAACGTTGTTTTTTTAAATATCTTCCTGTTTTATCAATTTTTACCACTTTATTCTTTGTTTTTAATTTTTACTTCCATATTCAAGACAAATTTATTATTAATGTTTTATAAAATTAACAATTTTTTTTTGCAAAAAATAATATTATATTTTAAAAAAATATATATATTAAGATAATATTCTTTTTTTTTGTTTACATATAAAATTTTTTATTATCATAAAAATATATATCCTTTATTATAATTCTTTTATAGGATTATTTTTTTACCTTTACAGAATATAATTTTTCATTTAATAAAGTGTTAATAGATTTGTTTTAAACTTTTACTTCTTGTTTTATCTTTTTATTATTGCTAATTTAATTTTAGTAGCATTTTAATTTGTATTGGCATATGCTCAGGCTAGTCATTAGAACTTTTATAAAACTTAAAGCTTTTTAATTATATATTTTATTATTTTAACAAACTTATATTTCTAGTTAGCTGCTAGTTATAAGTTTTCAAATTATAACTTTTTAAGAAAATCATTTGTTATAATAAAAAAAAAAAATAACAAGCAATAGTATAAAAATTCAATGTAAAAATTAAGTACAATAAACAAAATCAGGATAATAAAATAAATAATTAATCTCGACGTCTATTTCAAACATAAAAATAGAATTATGATGCATGTTTGTTAGATTAAATTTACACAAATATTAAAATAACATTTTTATTACATTCAAAGCATGTTTTTAAATTAAAAAGTAAAGCATTACATTATACTATTAACTATCTACGTCAACTCATTTTTTTTTCATACCATGATAACATATTAAGGATACCTTTTTATTTTTGACGACGTAATAGTTTTTTGTCGTCACTCATATCTCCAGATATATAGTAAGTAATATATTCAAGTCCAACAATAATAAGAGAGAAAAGAAGAACTAATTCAATTATAATTATTGGTAACCAAAATTTGGTTATTTCACTTATTGTGTTATCATCAACTTCCTCATCAACATAATCTCTTCTTGCTTCATACTTGAAAAATAATTCATCTATCTCTGAGGAACAGTTAAATGGATTAAATAATAAAAAATTTATTATACTAAACCAATAAAATCCTTTTCTAAATATCTTCATGTTTTTATAAATAAAAAAGAATATTTAATAAAATTGTCATAAATTTTAATTAAATATAAATGTAAATTTGACTAATTTTAAAATTTACCAAATTTATATACAAAATAAAAAAAAAATAATAGCAGCTATTTTAAAATAATTATTATTAATATTTTTGGTTCCAATTTGTATCTAATACGCTAAATGAATAAGTATATTGTTCAAGAAAAGTACTAATTGTATTTTTTTTTTACATCAATAGTCATCCTCATCTTGTTTTTAAAAAATAACATTTTCTAACAGGTTATTAATTACTTATATTTATTTTGATATGAGACTTTTGAAGAATCTAAATATCATTATTTTTAAAAATAGTTATTAGAATTTTCTTTTATAAAAATTCAAATTTTTTTATTATTAGAATGTGAAACATTTTTCTAAATTTGTTATGAATTCTTATAAATTCTATAAAACATGGATTATTTTATAAATCCTTAGTACCATGTGCTTCAAATTCTTCTCTATCTTTCTACAAAATAAAATTGTTAATATTTCTATTGTAAAAATAATTGCTAGACTTTTCTTTTCTTATCAATTACCATTTGAAGTATTTTTCTTCAGAAATAAAATCTTAAGAAAATATGTTTTCATTGGTTATCACTAATTTAATTAATTATAAATAAATTATTTTTAAATTTTTCTAGACAAGAATATTAAATTTCTTTATTTTTAAAAAAAAAAATAATGATTTTAAAAAAAAATTTCAATGCTTACATAACAATTAATCAAATAAATAATAAATTTTTATTTTGTTTATTACAAAAAATTATCTGTATTATTTCTTTACAAATTATACAGTTTATTATTTGTATACAACATAAAAATAGTACACGTACTTTTAACAAACCATAAACATGTAATATGGGTTAAAAATCAACCCATTAATTATCTATGTATCCCCTGACTTTGAATTGGGTTATATTTTTCTAAAGAAAACTTCTATCACAGCTAACAACTTTGATTCCAGATTTATTATATTTAGTGTCATATTCTTGATCTCTGGTGAATTGTATAATTGCATCCAATTTTGCTGATTTAGAAACAGGAAGTGTTGTACTAAGACCATTAACAATAATGTTATTTTGTTTTATATCTCTACTAATACTAGGTGCACATGTAATATTTAATGATACTGTTTTTATTGGTTGCGTAAGATATCTATGATGGTAATGAGAATGTCTAATATGTTTTGAAGACTTCACAATATAAACCCCATTACGATGAGGATTAGGTGGATTGGTACAACAAACAATTATGACTAGTAATATTGTTATAACAAGGCCAATAAAGAATATTAATGTTGAGACACCAGAATCTAACATATGATTAAATAAAACAGCCATTTACAAAATAGTAATAAATTTTTACAAGTGATTAGTTAAAAATATAATAAAATTTAATGAATCATTTAAGTGTAAAAATGAATAGTATTATAAATACTTCTAGTAAAGGTTTTTTATATATATTTTTAAATCATAAATAGTATTTCTGATAGATTTGAAGCTTTAAGGAATGGAAAAATCTATAAAGATGACTAACCATGTCATTATGTTATGAAAAAAAAGATGATCTGCACTTTGAATTGCGGGTTTATATACATTGACATAATCAAAAAAAAAATTAAATATACAAGTGTTATTTATCTTTAAATTACAGATGTTTTTTTTATAGTAACAATAATTTTATTGCTAAAAAGTTATCTCATGCCAAGATCTTGATTATCAATGTAAGATAAGAGTTAGTTTTTTTTTGTTTAATTTCCTATAAATAACCTTTTAATTTTAAAAAAAAAATTAATTAATTTTTTTTTTTGCAAATCTTAAGATTTTTAATAATTATTACTATTATTTTATGTAGCATAAAGTATATAATTATAAGAATGTTTAATTAAGATAAAAAGAAAGCACATTATTTTTAAAATATAATTCAACAGTTAGCGTTTCAATAGTTAAACTAACTGCTTGATTTATATATCATAACTAATATATAAAATGATATAATTATTAAAAATGAAATATAAATTAATATAATTAATAGAATAAATTTTAATATTACTATATTTCATAATAATTTTTTTCAAGTATTCTTGTATCTTATCTAACTTTAAGAAAACAAAAATTATAAGAATAAAAATAAAAAAATGGTTCCAAAACAAAAGACAGGTTATAATCCATTGTTTACAAAAGAAATGGCAGCAACGATCAGGAAGACAGCTAAAGATTGTGACACATCATGTCGTACCGTCAAAAGTACTCTTTTATCATTATATCCAAATGAACAAGAAATTATTGAAAAAGTTTGGAGAAAAGGTAAAAGAAGAATTTTTAGTTATGCCTTAAGAAAAATGGAATATGAAGGTGATAATGTTAGTAAAGAATGTAAGTTTATTTTTCTTCTTATATATATTATATGAATATATATATATAATCTATTTTTTTTAGTACTCCAAGTTTTGGTGAATGCTCGATCTTTTATGAAAAATATAAGTGATTTAAAATATTACAATTTATTAGAAATAAAAGTAGCAAAATTAAATCTATCAAAAACATCTTTAATGAAAGGACCACATAAAACTTTGGAAAATAATAAAGGCATTTGGCGTCCATTTGACGTATAAAATATAATAGTTTATTTTTATTAAAATCTCATTAGATATCTTTCAATTTCATTTGTTTTTTGTTCTATTATAATAATACACCATAATTTTTATAGCGTTAATAAAAATCTTAATTTAAAATAAAACATTTGTCATCTACTATTTTTCATATGACATTTTAGACAACTTATAAAATTGGAAATTTGAGATATAATAATATTTAATTGGCAAAAAAAAGTATATCTGTATGATTAACTAATTATCTATATATTATAAATGAAGTAAAACCTTCATATTAATATAACTTTTCTGGTTAGATAACAAGACTTAATGTCACCTACCCATCAAAGGATTATTTGATTAATGTATAATTTTGAAGTGGAAGTTATGTAATTAGATATATATTATATGTTTACAAGAAAATGTGAGAAAATTAGCTCATAATGATTATGTACAAATAATTAAAAAAAAGTAAAATATTACAACATTCATGTTTCTAATTCAATGATTTTTATTTATTTTAAAGATTAATGGTAAATAAATAAATATATATTATATATATATCTAATATATTTATATATATATCCACATTAACAATTCTTTATATAATTCCTAATCAATGCATCATATTTCTCTTTAAGTAATCTACTTAAAAATTTAGTTATCAAATGGTTCTTATGCAAACTAACTACTACACTCCACACTATTTTTATATTTTAACAAATATGTATAAGCTTCTTTAAAAAGTGTCACAACCAAATATATATATATATATATAATATTTTTCTCCCTACAATCACCCCTTGAATTACATCTTCTTCAACACCTCTCAACAGAAACTGTCAAGACACTTTATTCTGTCAACTCCATCACCCTTCCACACTTCAATCTTTCATTATCTTTAAGAAGTATTATTCATACATATCACATCATATCACTTCTCCATCATTTCTCATCAAAGATTCTTGAAATCATCAATATAGACATTCTATTCTTAATACTTAAATTATTTTTCTTAAACTAAAACATTTTTACTCTTTTCAATCTTTATTATCAAAATTTATTACTTTCAAAGGATATATATATATATATATATATTTATATTTATATTAATAGTAAAAGTATATGACAAACTTCATAATCGTTATTTATTTTAATAATTGATGCCACCTAATATATATCTTGATATTTCAAAATTTTTGTCATTTCTATAAATATTTTAACAAGAAAAAAAAACAAAAATAATATAACATATATAATTTTTATATTACAAAATTTTTTTTTATTATTATCATTATTTCTAATAATATATTTTGTGTGTTATGTTACTGTTAGATAAGATACAATTTTTTTACAAACACTCATAATAATTCTCTTTTCCTGTACACCTGGTTACTCATTCTTCAAGAACCCTCTTTACATATCATCTTAATCTTCACTTCCACAAATATTCCTCTAAATCATATATTTTTACACCTGTTCATAGCCAGAAACAAGATCAAGAAGTTTGAAAATAAACAGATGTTAGCACATATCAATAGGTATGAGATATTCTCTCTCACAATAATCATGGTTTCTATATTTCTTATCCAATTTACAAAACTTTTATTAATGCCAATCACCTTTTGATGGCATGTCATTACGGTAGGATGACTTGAAGTAATTATAAGTAAAAATCATTAGTATTTATATATAATTGAAGATTAAATTCCAACGTCACTTATTATTAAGTATAATTTTGTAAAAGTTGTTGGAGTGAATAATAAAGATTAAATGAAATATAAATAATTAGATTTTCTAATTATTTTAAAAATTTTTCTATTTAATCAACTTACTAATTAATATATTAAATTTAATTTATTATATATTTATTCATCTTTTTTTTTTAAATATTCTTTTTTATTTAAATATTTTTCATCAATATTTTTGTTTCATTTGAAATATTATAATAATAAATAATTATATATTTTATCTTTCCTACTGTGGTTATTTACCTCTTATTGTTTTTTTTTTTATCAATCTTTAACTAGGTAAATAAAAGATGCCGCTAATTAAATTTTATGTAAATAGTAATAAGATTAATTAATTGTATGCCCTTGCATCACCTCATTCCCAGTGACGTCAAAAAAAAATGGTAAATGTTTGAAAGATGCGATTCTTTTGTACGGTCCAACATTAATAAGACAATTTTTCACTTCACTGATTATGAACACTTTTAATTTTAATTTTTAATCAAATTCTTTGATCTAACCTTTTTATGGATTGGTGATTGGATTAATTGCCACTTTATATTTGTCAAATATTTTTTATTAGAACTCCTCCTTATATAATTATAAACACCTGTAAAACTTTCTATAACTTATAATAGTTAGGAAGTAATTATAAATTACCCTTATTTTAACACCTAATAGTACATATGATTCTTTATAAAAATACAGGTGTTCTTTTTCATAACTTTTCTTATATAATAATATCATTACTTAAACATGTATTAATAATAATAATTAAATTATACTAAAAGTTATTTTTTTTTAATATGAACATTTATAAAAAGGTAAATTTGTCGGTGTATCTTTATTTGTTACGTTGATTACTTTGTGTTTGACAAAACTTTGGTTTGACTTTTATTACCAACTTAAAAGTAATCATAAAATCTTTTTAATATATAAATAATTTATATATTCTTTTTTATTATTTACATACATATACACATAAAATACACTCCCCCATATGCCATCATACCTCATTTTCATAAAAACATTATTTATATATATATATATATATATATATATTATATACATATCGTAATCTTTCCTTAATCATGTCCATTAAAACATTAATAAAATTAAATCACTATAAACATTACATTCTCCAAACCCATCTTGACATATGTACATTTTCTTAACCTATAATATAATAGAAATATATTTTATTAGCTATTTTTATACTTTTTTTTTTATTATAAATATATCTATAACGTTTGAAGAGAAAATAAAGATTCTCACATTAAATAGTAATCATTTTTGATAATTTTAAATGACTCTTAATGTGGTTATATTAAAAGATTAAAGATATTTATATATATATACATATATATATATATATTTATTTGTATAAATTAATATATATAACTTTTATTAGAAGAAATTAAAAAAGAAAAAAAAAAAATTTTACCATTAAAATTGTACAAGTTTTACTTTTATATTTTTTAATTATTATTTATAGTAAACCAAAATTGGAGTAATTGTTTTAACTAATTTCATTACGCTTCATTATATTCCTCTCCCCTATATTTTTTTCTCCTCCTATTTTTTAAAAAGAATAATGATCATCTCTTTAAAGATCTCTAATAATATTAATATTTTATATAGATATAGTAAAAATTTATTAGATATATTTTATGAATTAATATATAAATATACTATATATCAACAAAGAAACATAACGACAATGATGATGATACCTTTATATATTTTAACAACTTAAGTTATAAAAATAATGACTTATATATCCTGAATCTTTAATAGCTTCCCTTCTTTTATTACAAAGATTAAATTTTTATGTATTTTAACTTATTTTTAGTGGAGGATTATCTTATACTCCCATTTAATAATAAGATCCTTTCGGCATATTTCCGCTTTAAGTTTATCTGTTTCCATAGTCGGCCACTGTCTTTGAGAAACTTTTCTAGATCTCTACCATTTTTAAAGCTTCCTCCTCTGTTGGAGTAATTTAATGACTATAGTATAAAAAAAAAATAGAAGACACTTAAAAACACCATTACAAAAAGGAACCATTTACAGATTTTATTCCATCTCATTAAAACCCGGATTTTATTAAAGATATCTATTTATTAAATATATTAAATTTCTTATCATTTATATATTACCCTGACCTCAAATGTATAACACTTATACAATTAATTTTTTTTTTTTTTTTGTATTATTTAATAATCTAATATTTCTTCATCTATTCCATATATTTTTATTCCAAATAATTGTCAAGAATCATTTGTAACAACATAATTCTTTTTTTTTTCTCTAGAAAATAATTTTTTTTTTGATTTTATATATAAGATAAGCTAATCATAATATGCCTATTTAATAAATTGACATATATATAAATTAAAAAATAAAAAAGGTTATATAAAAATAAAATTAATATAACTATTAACATACAACATACATTATTTTAATTTATTTGTTTGATAAGTGTTCTATAACTTTTTTTATTAGTACATTTTCATTATATATGATCAAATAATTTTATCATTTCAGTTATCAATTCTTTTGTATATTCTATGGTATCATATAACTTTATATATAGATTTTTACCTATTTAATATACTATTATTATTTGTAATAAAAAAAAAATTATATATATTTATTAATCACTAAATATGGTCAATATAATTAAATATAAAAATTTACCAAAATTAATGACATTACCAGAGGATTGTTTAGTTCAAATTTTTTCACATTTAAAAAGAAATGATATTGCAAAAAGTAAATTAGTATGTAGATCATTTTATAATTTTATATCACAAAATTCAAAGTATCTTTCAAGACCTGCTATTAATCAAATAACAATTGTTGGTAAAAATAGAGATGAAAAAATACAACTAGGTAGAGTAAGATTTGGAAGAATTGATAAACCTAAGAAAAAAACTTATGAAATATATTTAGAAAAAAAAAATAAAATAAATGGTAAATCAAAAGTATTAGAAAGTGTATATAATGGTGATGTATATGAAAATTTAAATAAATTTATGAAACAATATGTTATAGGTGAAACATTAAGACTTGAACAGGTTGACTTTGATGATAAAATGTGTTCAATATTTTTTGATAAAAGGACAGATTTAAGTGAAATTACTCAACTTGATTTTACATTAACATCTTTGTTACTTGAATCAACAATGTTTACTAATTTTTTATCAAGAACAAATTGCCAAAGATTAAATGTTGAATTTTGTAGGAATGCTGAAAATATTATAACAGATAATCTTTTTACACTATTGCCTTCTTTAGCACGACTACAAATACAATTGTCAAATAATTGTTATTCTTTATCAGTAACTGATACTACACTACGTTACTGGATGGATGAATGTCATACTTTTCCAACATATATAAATTTTTCTAATAGCCTAACAAAATTTACCCTACCAACGATAATGGAGATCACGGAAAAATTACGAATTCAAAATACTCAACGTCATATATTTTTAGGTGAAATAACAACATCAGAAAAAGATTTTCATACACTTTTTGAAATGCCTTCATCCAAATTTCAATTATTAAATTATTCAACAGGACAATTTTATTTATTTTTAAAATTAGATAATTATGATATTAATGAAAAGATAGAAAGTTTTGTGGGTCTAAAACTAAAAGTTTTAAATAGTAATATCTCTAATACTCTTTAAATTTTTAAATTATAATAACCATTAGTTTCTCAGGAGAATTCAAAGATAATTGTATTTTTAAATAAATTATTTTATTATTATTTTTTTTTTTACAATTTTCATTCTATTTTTATATTTTATATAATTAAGTATTTTTATTTTTTTTTTACTAAAATTACAAATAAATTTATGTTAAGGGTAGGGATATTTTTATTGTAAATTATCATAAAATTTTAAATAAAAAAATCTTTTTTTTTAAAATTTATTCTTAATTTTTCATAGATTAAAATTTACAAATTAAGATGATCACAATGATGAAATCAAATTAAAATTATATTCTTATAAAACTATTAATTTTTTGTTTGATTTTAAAATAGATATCTATGAATACATATTAAAATATTTTAAAATAAAAAGACAGCATAATCATTTAATGATTTTTGTTAATATTAAAATGGGTTGTTTTAAATAATGCAACATTTTTTTTTTATCAAAAACAAAAATGAGAAAGTATATATAAAATAAATTAAGAATATTGTTTTTAGTGATAAAAGTTACTTTGATAAAAAATTAATTATGTTAGATAAATTTATACATTTTTTTGGCATTTGTTCAATTTTATGAATAAGACAAAAGTTTAATGTTAAGTAATTCATTATCATTCATTTATATATATAACTTATTTCTTGTACCATAAATATTTTTTTTGTCTTACCAGAATATCTAAAAAGCATATATAATAAATCAAACATATTTAATCATTTTTTTTTGCTTGAATTTTTTATTGTAATACATTTTTAAGTATAAATCAAAATATTTTAATATTCTATTTTTAACATATATATTTTGTTAGTAATAAATATTTCTAATAAATCTTTCCTACTAAATTTTTTATTTTTCATTTAATATTAACATTAATAAATATTTTTTATTATTAACTTTTTTATTAAAATTCATACAAAAAAATTTATTCAAAAAAAAAAGAAAGAAAAAAATTTAATTGTTATCAATGTACTTTTATTGAAAAAAAAGTATATATATTTTTACATTGTTTATTACATAATATTTTTTAATAATCTTAAAAAATAATTACATGCATAACCATTGAATATTTGTCCTAAAAAAATTATTTTTCTTTTAACAAATAAATTAATGTTTTCAATTTGAAGTGAAGGAAAAAATATGATTTTTTAAGTTTAAAAAATATTATGTTACATAGAGTAAAATTAATTTATCTAATCAATCATTTAAAACTTAATAATGATAAAATGTTTTTTGAAAGCCTTCATTGTTTTATTTTTTTTTTGTTTTAAAATATTATTTTCGTTTTGCACAAAATAACATCAAATTATTCTGCACTTTAATAAACTTTACAATGAGATTATTGGAGAAAAAAAAAATTAAATTGTTGTTTTATTAAAAAAATATGTCTTATCAAAAACATTTTTATATTTAAGATCAAAAAAAATGTAAGAAAACTTTCTTTTTTTTTGGTAAATATTAATGTTTCAAAAGTTTTAATTATTTAGTTAATTTTTAATATGTACAAACATGTATAAATTAAATTTTAATATAATTATATTTATTATTTCAAGGAAGAGTAAAATATAAAAAATAGAATTTTAACAAAATAATACAATTTGACATATTGTAATTTTAAAACCTTGAAAATTAGGAAAATTTTATTTTATTGTTAACCTGTCTATTTTTCCTTGAAAAGATAATAAACATAACTATACTAAATAATTTTAATTTTTTATATTTGATTATCTATTTGTGACTCAATAAACAATTATATCAATTACTTTTTGTAGTTGATTAAAGACAATTAATTGTTTAATTTTTATAATTTAATATATTTAAATTTTTATTAAGAAATAAAAATAAAAAGTTATTTTTTTTTAAACGTTAAAAAAAAAAGTTATTTAATATTAATTTCAAAATATTTATATAATAATAAAACCATCTAAACGTTAAATATCGTTTAAAATGCTTTTAAAAGACTTAAATAAACACTTTATTTTAATAATATTTACCTCGAGTAAATGTTTTATCAATCAAAAAAACCATTTTATGTATTATTTATGGCATGAAAGTTATATTTATTATTAATCAACTAATCACAAAATTTTTTTTTAAAATACTACATCAAAAATATTTTTCCCTTAAATTATTTTGATTTTTCTTTTTTTATTCTTTTAAATTTAAGTTATACATTTATTTGGTAAAAATAAAACATTTTATTTTTATTAAGTGCAATGTGGAAATGACATAAAAATTATTCTTGATCATTTTTGATAAAATTATATTTAATTAAAAAATTTACTTCTACTTTAATATCTATATTGATTGAATTTTAATTAAAATTTATTATTTTTTTGTTATTATTACTTGATAAATATCTGAAATTTTAATTAGTAATATGGTATTTAATATTTTAAAAGAAAATTCTTCTGGTAAAATTTTAAAAGATGGAAGAAAGTGTGTATTTAAATATAAGAAAGATAAAATTTAAAAAGATGCTTTTAAGAGAAAAGTTTTAATATTTAATAATTTGTTTTTAACTTAAAGTTTTAAATTGTGGTTTCAGCAAAGATTGTAAAAATAATTAAAAAACATATATTATAAAAAACAACAGTTATTGTTGTAACTTTCATTTCCACAAGCTATTTTATTACCAGCTACTAATAAAATATATACTAAAAACCCTTCTAGATATCATAATTTTTTATTTTTTTTTATGTAAATATACATGGAGAAAAAAATATTTTTGAGATTGAATAATATTCTTATTTACACAATTTTAGTTCAATGATAAAAAATATTGTGTGATATAAATTCATCATATCAAAAAACATTTTGTTGTCGAAAAAAAATATTTTTTTTTTTTAAATGTTAGATTACAATTGTACATATTGAAAAATTGTAAATTATTTAATAAGTTTAATGTACTTTTAATCTTTATATTTAATATTGTTATAGTCTAATTGAATAATAATTTTAATTTATTACAATGTATATATTATTTTTAGTTTTTATTTTTCTTATAAAAAGTAAATTATTGTACTAAAAAAAAATTTTTTTTAAGTTATTGTTTTTGTATATTTTTAATGTACATCAAAATGACTTTTTTTTTTTATTATTTTGAAGATTCATACTATAGGATAACAAAGTCATTTTTGTTTTAAATATTAAATATACCTCATAAAACTTTTTTTTTTTAATTTCTTTGATATTTTTTCTGTTTAATATTCAAAACTCTTTAAATAAATAAACACTAGCTAATAGCTTTAATTTTAAATTTTTTGATTAATAATCAATCAAAAAATGTTATATATATAAATAATTTATTTTAAAAATGGAGATCTTAAAAAATTTTAGAAGACATCAATCATCATCACTGACACCCACAATATAAAAGGAGGAAAATTGTGTTAAAAATAATAATAAGTAAAGAAAATTAAATCATTTATATATTACAACATTTTATTCTATTGAAAGTACTTGATGATATTTTTTCTATACATATCCATCGTTTTTATTTTAAAGCATAATGTTTATATTTAATTAAATTTTTACTTTTTCATAAAATTTCTTTTCTTAAAAATTTTAAATTGTCATAACTTTTCATGTCCATAAAATTACTTTTATATTAATGTTATATTTAAAATATGTCTTTAGATTAGAAATATTATTTGTCCTTTAAATTATTAAAAACAGTGTAAGAATTTTAAAAAAATATATTTTTGGATTGCTTGATTAAAAAAAAAAGATAAAAAAAGGTTATTTATAAAAGTATAAAATTTTTTTTTTTTATTTATTAAAAAAAATCTATTAATATTTATCAGCTATATTAGTAAACTACAACCAATAACATTACTTTATTTATCACTTAAAAAAAAGAAATATTATAAATCATGATTATATCATTTTTATTTCTCATCATCTCACATTGAAAGGTGATATTTATGTAATTATATATTATTGTATTTTATTATCTAAGATAGCTTAATATATTTTATACAATTTCTATCATATTTCATCTTTTCTTAGAAAAAGATATAAGATTATTTTGTATATCTATATCAAATTTCTTATTTTAATTACAAATATGGATAAAATAATTTTCTTTTTTCTTTTTGATTTTATCTACATAAAATTTGTAGAAAACTTTAATATAAAAATGAAAAAAATAAAATAAAATAAAGTTGTATAAAAATTATGTAAAATAGTATTCACTTATACTTTGACTTTATAAAGTAACATTTTAAGTTAAAAAAAAAAAAGTTGTTTAAAAAAGTTATTTTTCATTACTAACAGTTACTCTTTTTGGAATATATATATTTTTTGTAACAATAAAATACAATGAATAATTTATTTCAAATATATATAGAATTTTTAAATTAAATTACTTTAAAAAAAACATATTATGTTTTAAAAGTCATTCGAGAAATCACATAAATAAGTACCATTTTAAAATTCTAATTTTCTTTTTTATAAATATAATTTAATGTAATTTATCTAATCGTATTATATTTTTGTAAAATAAAAAAGATTAAATCTAATTTTTTTTTAAATATTATTATATTGTTAATCATATTTTTAAGATAAATATTTCATTTTTTTTTATATGTACTTATAAAAAAAAATTAATAATTTAATATTTTTTTTTTTAATTAAATATTGTAGCACCAGATTTTTCATTACAATATTTGTATAATATAAATAATTATTGCTATATTACTTTAAATAATTATTTTAAAATTAATTTATAAATATTTTTGATTAAAATAATTTTTTTTCTTTGTAAAGTCATTTTTAAATTTTTTTTAAAATTTTTTAGTATTATAATATTTTACTATACAAAAAATGTTTGCAAAAAGTTCAAATACATTTGTCAAAGTTATAGATTCTCCAACACGAAGAAGACGACCATCCGATGTATGTTATTAAGAGGAAATTTTTTATTTTTTTTTAGGTTAAAAGAGCTATACATGCACATTTTACAGAACCACCAACTATTTTTAAAAATTATCCAACATTAAACAATTTTTTTGAAAGATTGTATTGGAGTATTAGAACAGCACAATATAAAATTTGTTATGAAAGTAAAGGTATGTTTAATAATAATTTAATTAAAAAAAATTTTGTTTGATTTTTTTTTTAAAAATATGTTAAAATAAAAATTGTTGTGATAATAAAAAAAAAAAAAAAAAGTAATTTGAAGATAAAAAGTAGGAACAGATATTTTATTTTGTGTTTTAAAAAAATAAAATAATTTTATAATAAAAATGTGAGACTTAAATTATTATAAAAATAGAAATAAACATATTTATCTATAAAGTTAAAGTATTCACCCATCTTATTATTAATGTTATATTTTCATTTGATATTACATAATGGTTAATGTATAGCAAAAGTATAAAATGCCATATTCAATAAATAGAAATATAAAAATTAACTTTTGTTTTGCATAATTATGCATTTTTTTTTTATTGACTAACAACTGTCAATTGAATGAATATTTATATACTTTTGAATGAATTTTTTAGAATGTTATAATAAAAAACATTAATATATACATTTATATTATTTAATATTTTAAGAAATATGTATATAATTTAAAAAAAAAATAAGTTTATTATTATCATTATACCTTATTGATAAATATCATTTTACATAAATTGTAAACATATTGACATTAAATTATGATATATTCTTTAGTTAGAAATTTTTATTGAATAAATATTATCAAATATTAGATTATTTTTACATTCATTTCCAACCACATACTTGTAAAATATATTTCTTAATTACTTTGGAGAAAAAATTTTATGCATATACAAGTATTCTTGGATATATACTACTAAAATCTTTCTATCTATATCCTCATTATTTTGCCTTTAATTCTTACATATATCTAACAAACCCATAAACTGATAATTTATTTTCTAATTTTTTTTTAAATATCTTTATAATATCATAACAATTTTTTAATTTTAATAAAGAGAAATAAAAAAAAAGGTGTAAAAAATTATGGCTAGGAAAGAGACAATTAAAAATATTTTAGATGGTGAATTTGATTCAACAATAGAAAATTCTTTACTTGAAACTTCTGTAAGACCACCTAATATAAAAGAATTACAACAAAAAACATCTTATCTATTTTCTGAAAAATGGATAAAGTATATGTATGGGCGTTTCAAGAATGTAAGTTTTGAGGTTTAAAAACAATTATCCTAAGTGTCTTTAGGAATGTCCTAATGGACGAATGAGTATAGAAGACTTTAAAAAATTATTTGGTTGCTATGTACCAACAGAAAGAATTACGGATGCTTATCTTGAAAGATTATTTTTAGCATTTGCTAAAACTAAAACAGATAATAAAGATGAGTATAATATTAAAAAGACACTTTCATTTGAAGTAAGTAGAATAATTAAAAAAAATATATATATATATATAATTTATTATTTAATAGGACCTTCTTTGTGCTCTGGCAACATTACATAATTTTACACCTCAATCATATGCATCATGGATGATGAATTTAATTAATAAAGAAGATAATGAAACTATTACATTAAAAGAATTTACAGAATTTGTCAAGTCTGTCTACGAATTAAGTGGTAAAAAAGTTAATAATAATATAAATATAATACATTATCAAGCCTCAAAAATGTTTAATGAGTTAGATGCAGATGGAGATGGATTAATAACATATGAAAATTTTCAAAATTCATTTAATAAATCTAAAATGGTTATACCACAATCACACTAAAATATACATTTTTTTAAAAAATAAAAATAAAGCTATATTTATTGATAATATATATATATTTTTTTTAAGAAGAAAAAAATGACTTTTGATATATTATAAATTATAATTTGAAAGATAATAACTATATGATATGTAATAGTCTTTATTTTTATAAGAAGATTTATTTTTTCTAAAATCACTTATCTAAATTATTATTCATAATATAAAAATTGAAAAAATTTTTAAAAATCTTTTATTTTATTGAATTTAAAAAAAAAAATACTATTATAAAAATATTATTTTTTTTTTTTACATAATATGGGAATTTTTCAAATATTTTGTATTATCTCAAGTATTGTAGGCATTATAAGTAACGCCTTAATTGTTATCCTATCAATAATTAAATCTGACAATTCAAATAAGGTAAAATTATTTTTACTTAATATTTTTATTTCATTTTAAGGATGTTCATAGCACTTTTGCTCATATATGTTGTTCAGCTATTATTATAGCAATAGCAATTGTTTTTACCATGCCAGAAGAGATAAGAAGTGAGTCATCATTAATAAAAATACCACATGGAATTTTATCAAAATCATCTGCTAGTATTTTATCAGCAGTAACTGGTTTACAAATTGGTTGTTACATATATATTCTTTTAAATTTAAGTATTCTTTTTTTGAATCGTTTTAATGTTATGTGTAATAAAAATAATATGTCAACATTATTTAGTGAAAGGAATATGAAAATTTTTACTGGATTTGCTATAACAATTTCAATAATTCAGATGGTTTTTGTTTATACTTCAACAGCCCAAACTGATATATTATGGGAACGTTTAAATAGGACAACAAATATAGTTGATGATTTATATGAGAAACAAGAATTATCTGCAACATACCTAAAAAATCAACAAATACAATTAAATAATCAAAAACAAATAGAATCTGATATAGTTGTTAAAAATGGTGTACATAATAATATTTCATCGAATGGTAAAGATCAAAATCGTGGACAGATTGAAGCAACAAGAAGTAGAATAAATGTATATGGTAGTGATTATAATGTTAATCCAATGGTATGGGGATCAGAAGGTCTTTTTCTTTTAATATTCATTGCTTCATATGTTACTATAATAATATCAAGTGTATTTATAAGAAAATCATTAAAAACTCAACAAAGTGATATGAGTGATAAAATGAAAGAAAGACAAAAAGGAATGTATACCTCACTTATTTTTTATTCAATATTACCATGTGTTATTACATTAATTACATATATTAACTTTTTCCAAGGAATGATAACAGGTTCTTTTTTAATTATTTATCAAGGATACCTCACAACAATTATGACATCATTAATACCACCATTACTAGGAATATTTGTATTTATATTTGTTAAATTTTACCGTCAATCATTTGCCCAAATTATATTAAGAAAAAAAAAAAAAGAAGTTAAGACAGAGGCACTTCCTGAGATTGATTCAAGTGAAGGAAAACAAAGACTTACAACATCACAAATGAAAGGAATGCTTAATCAAGGATTAGAAGACTCAGTTGTGACAATGCCTCAATAACCTCTAAATTATAATAAAAAAAAATTCTATTTTCTTTACATAAATTTAACAATTTTTAAATTAACTTTCAAATATATGCATGTATTTTTATCATTATATAATAATATTTTGTTTTCCAAAATCTTTTAAGATCTCTTTCAAAATATTTTTCAATAAATTAATAATTTCTTTATTTTAAAAATACATTACTTGTTATTTTCTTAAGTGTTGACATATAAACATTTGTTTTATCACTAAACTCTTGATATTATTATTGGATATCTTTTAGAGTCAATAGCGTACTGAATTAATAAAAAAATAAAATAAATAAAATTTTTAAAAATTAAAATAAATGTATAGTAACTTGATCATTTGATATTTGATAAAAAGTTTAAAAAAATTTATTACATAAAGAATCAAAATTATCATAAAAAAAAAATACTAAATCATTTACTTTTTTATTTATTTATTTAATATGTTAGTTTGAAACTTATATAAAACCATTATTGTATTTTAAAAAAAAAATTATACATATATTTAATTTTCGAATTTTCAAAAAAAATTTCTAATACATACGTAACTTTAAAATTAAGTCATTGTTAATTAGATTCAAAATTCATCCATTTCAAAAGCTATCGAATGACTATAGTGACATATTCAAATTCCAGAAAAAGTAGTCATTTTTCTGTAACTTTTTTAGAGGTAAAACTAGAAATCTAGGAAATTTTCAGCCAATTTTTATATTTTTGAAAATAATAAAGTTATAGCTATGAAAATCATTTATCTAGACCTACTTTTGAATAGAAATCGAATGAAAGTAGTCCCATTTTCATAGGGCAATTTTTTGCTGAGATACTGAAAAGTCGAGAACAATGAATATTTTAGAAAAATTTCCGCCTTTATTCATATCTCGCTTCAAAATAAAGATAAATGGAATCAGATTTCTTCAATCGTTTTCAATTAACTTTTCATATGGGGTCTACCTTCAAAATTTTTTTATATCTTTAACCACTTTCGAGATATAAAAAAATGGTGACAATGGATTACGCGCGAAAAAGTACCAAGGTTCATATCTCAAGAACCATTGAAAATACAAACATTTTTTCAACGTAGAGTCTAACTTAAATTATGAAAGAAGCCCAGCGCAACAAGTTTCATGTTTCTGTGACCTCGTAAACTTGAGTTATCGCTACATTCTTAAAACTTTTTTTTAAATAAACTTCTTATCATATCTTCATTTTTAGAAGTCCTATGATGATATAAATAGGTTTAGTGAATTTCTCGTAAAAAAGTGATCTAGAAACAATTGTTTATTTTTAAAATATCTCATTGTATCATGGAAGTCAAAATTTACAAAAAAATATTCCCCAATTTCGCCATCAACTTTGAATCCTTATAACTTCTGAAATTTCAATTTTCAAATATTGTTGATTATATTCAAATTTCATCCCGTTTCAAGGGCTATCGAATGACTATGGTGGCATTTTCAAATTCCAGAAAAAGTTGTTCATTTTTGGTCACAGTTTTAGAGGTAAAATTAGAAATCTAGAAAATTTTCAGCCAATTTCTGAATCTCTGAAAATAATAGTGTTATAGCTATAAAAATTATTCATCTAGACCAAAATTTGAATAGAAATCGAATGAAACTAGTCCCGTCTTCATAGGATTAGTATTTCTTGAGATACTGAAAAGTCGTGAACAATGAATATTTTAGAAAAATTTCCGCCTTTCGTCATATCTCGCTTCATAAAAAAGATAAATGAAATTAGATTTCTGCAATCTTCTTCAATCAACTTTTCATATGAGGTCTACCTTCAAAATTTTTTTATATCTTTAACCACTTTTGGGATATAAAAAAATGGTGACAATGGATTACGCGCGAAAAAATACCAAGTTTCATATCTCAAGAACCATTAAAAATACAAAAATGTTTTCAACGTAGAGTCTAACTTAAATTATGAAAGAAGCCCAGCGCATCTGGTTTCATGCTTCTGTGACCTCATTAACTTGAGTTATCACTAGATTCTTTAAACTTTTTTTAAAGTATACTTCTTATCATATCTTTTTTTTTAGAAGTCCTATAAAGATGTGAATAGGCTTAATGAATTTTTCGTAAAAAATTGAGCTAGAATATATTGTTTATTTTTAAAATTTACAATATTATCATGAAAATCGAGTTTTAAAAAAAATATTTCATAATTTCGCCTCTCAACTTTGAATCCTTATAACTCCTGAAGTTTCAATTTAAACATATAGTTGATTGTATTCAAAATTCATCCTGTTTCATGAGCTATCGAATGAATATAGTGGCAAATTAAAATTCCAAAAAAAGTTGTTTTTTTTTAATTGCTAATAAAAAAAATTTCTAGTACGTCATTGAGTTTAAAAATAAGCCTTATTTTTTCTGTTCTGGTAGTAAAAGAATGTAGTATTTTATTTATTACAATAAAAAATTTCGGATTTTTTTGAAATTTTAAAATAGCAATAGAAATTTGAATAATAATATTAATCTACTTTTATAAATTAAAATAAATTATTTATATTATTTTACATCATATAACTTTTTACTATTTTTTCTTATCAATATGTAAATATATTGTTTTATATTTTCTAAAAGTTTTATATTTTTCTTTCTATGTTAAAAAAAATCTAATGATAGGCTTCTTTTAAAAATTTAAATATACTGTTTTCAAAAGTATTATTAATAATATTTTCTGATATCTCATTTTTAATATATTTCTTTTGAGAAAAACTATTTTTTTTAACTTTAGAATTCAATAAATATTATTTATATATTTTTAAATTTCATAAATATCAAAATTATTTTTTTTGAAGAATCATATATATTTTTAAATAAATCTTATATTATTATCTTAAATTTTTTACTTTCAGAAAAGTTGTTAACTTTTTTCTTAAAAAAATATCAAGAACATAGTATCAGGTAATTCTTTATCAATCTTTCAAAAACAGCATCTAAAATATTCTTACATTTGAACTGTATTATGATAAAAGCAAAAAATATGATAACAAATGCTTTTTAATAATGATAAGAATAATTAACAAAAAGGTATTTGATGTCAAATGATCAAAATAATTTACCTGTGAAATAAAAAAAAATTTAATATTGATGTTTACAAAATCATAAAATAGTAACATGTTATTAGATAGAAGATTGGTACACGATAAAATGTATAATTTCTATGGGTAAAAACTGTGTGTATATTTCCATATTCGTTGTGTGAAACTTTAGTTAAGTCAATCAAATTTAACTACTGAATTTCTAAAAAAAGTAAACAAAATTTATTAATGATAAATCTATCAATATTGTCAATTACTTTGTCTGTCGGTATTACCATATATTTTACAGGTAAAAATGTAAGTTTAAATAAAATGTTTAATCAGTTAATCATTTATTTATTTTAAATTCAATAAAAAAATTATAACAATAAAACTTATTTATTATTTAAATTTTTTTAAATGTATGTTTTTACTTTTTACAATTTAAAATTTCATGTATTTTTATTTTGTAGATTTATTTTATAAAAAACAATGACTTTTAATAAAACTAAAAGATAAACCAAAATTTTTTATAGCTTTTTTTTTCACTTTGATAATAAAATCTCATTCGTTCAATTAAACATTAATTACATAATTACTTTAATAGCCATTATACTATATTTTGAAAATACCTTTGTTTTATTATTGGTTTATCTTGCATTTGCAAATTCTTCTGAAAAAATTGTAAAGCATATATTTCTAAATAGAGTATTATAAAATCCAATTCTACTACGAGTTAGGACAAAATTTTTATACAATAAAATAAATATTCCTTGTACAACCAAACTCCTATCTCCCTCTAAAACACGTAAAAAACCATCGTATAGATATGATGTCGCATAAAAATCACCAAACATTGTTATAATATCCAAACATGTCAAATTCAGTTTAGGTAATGTCCAATTAAATAGTGGTTTTAATTTCCATATTCTTATATAGGTAAAACTATAAAAATAATTTTAAAAAAAATGAGATAAAAAAAACTTTTTATAAAAAAAAAACATACCCACATAATCGGCATTGATATCTTTGATCATTACTAGCATAATTCATCCATGTATTAAAACATCCACGATGAACAAATTTTATACTACCAGAACATTTACATGGTGTTATCCAATCACCCAATTCTGAGGACATTTCATCACCAGAAAAACAAAAACGGCATATTATATTATCATTGTTTTTATATGATATGTCTTTTCTACAGTTATTACTTTTAACATTATTATGATCATTTTTATCAATTGTAGAAGATGTATAACAACTAGAAATAAAAAATAATTCAGTATTAGTATGTGGTAAAACATCAATATTTGTAATTCCACCAAGTGCCTCCATTATTAAAAAAAACAATTATTAAATTAAAATTTCTTCTTTTTGTCTGAAAATAATTTAAGAAATTATAATATATTTAAAAAAAAATATTAATTAAATTAATATAATTATAAATTGTTTATAGTATAAATAAATAATATTTAGTAATAATAATAATCTAATATTTATACAACTAAAAATAGTTACTATTATTAAAGTAACTTAATTTCTGGTAAACATGTGATTATGTATTTAATATACTTAAAAGCAAACACCATAAAAGATAGAAATACAAAAATGATAATAATTTTAAAGTAATATAAAAAAATATTTAGGTATATGTGACAAAAGGCTCTATGATAGTATATTCTTGAAAAGATAATCAAAAGTACTTGGGAAAGTGTTTACACCATTTGTTATTTTATAGCAGAATGATAAACATTAATTTTATGTTTTCTTTTTTTCAAATATTCGTTAATTTTTTTTTAACGACTGGTAACTAATTATTATGGAAGATTATGATGATGATGTTCAAATTATCAAAGAAATTAATAATGAAAAAGAACAGATTACAATACTTAATCATGAAATGAGGATAATGTGTGATAATATTTCAACAGATGTTATGATAATTATGAGTAATGGTCTCGGTGTTGAAAGAATATTTCTTAATGAATTATTAGCTCATACTTCAATTGATAAACTTATATTAGTTTTAAATACATCTGAAATTGAATTACATTATTTGTTTACAGAATTTTGTGATATGGAACCTGATGTACCGCCAAGATGTATAGTTGGAAGTTCTAAAAGGTAATTTTGTTATTATTAAATTTATTTTATTATTTTTAGAGAAAAAATATATAATAATGGCGGTGTAGTATTTTTGACAGCTCAGCAATTGATAGGTGATATTTTAAATGAAGTAGTTAATTTTGATAAAATTGCTGGTATCATGATCTATGATTGTACAATGTAAGTTTAAATATATCTTTTTCAATCATAAATCATATGATTATAATTTTTAGTGTTGGAAAAAGTGATAATTTAGTACATTCTATCCATAGAATAAAAGCAAAAAATCACGATGTCTGGATAAAAGCTTATACTGATAATGTTAGAGGTATAAATTTTCACTCATCTTTAACATCATTACAAGCATTTTATGATTCCTATAAATTAAAAAAAGTTGAATTTGTTTGTAGATTTAATGAGGAAGTAAAAAGTAGTCTTGACAATCCACAATTAATGATAACTTCTTATGAATGCAAACTACCAAAAGAAATTTTAAAAATTTTTGATACTCTTGTTGAAATAATTATTAGGGAGTATAATGATTTATTAGCAATTGCTTCATCAAGTTATGGTTTTGAAAAAAGAGAGGATGATGGACCATTATTTTGTATGTATAAAAAAACAGGTGTTGAATTTATGTTAAAATCAAAATCTGCATCTATAGAAGATGGCCATTTAGTATTGTTAAGAAATTTAGATAACATGAGAGTAGTACTACGTGGAATTGTAAATTTAGATGCAATTAGTCTTTATGAACTTATTCATCTACTTGAAAGACGTAATGAGACATCAAATCAATTGCGATTTGAAGATCGAGTGTGGGAAAAAAGACCAGATTTTAGAAGTATTAAAGAATCTATATATAAGCTCGCAACAAAATTAGATTCTTTTGGTAGACCTACCTGTTACACACCCGTTAAATGGACTATTATTGAAGACATAGTATCACAAGTTAAAGAAACAATCAAATCAAGGCCTGGTCATGTTTTAGTTTTGGGTAGTAGTGATGATGTATGTATTATACTACGACAGTTGTTAAAAAGTGGTAGGCAAATGCTTCTTAAACATCTTGTCTCTTCAGCAAGAGATTTATTTGACAAAGGAAATGTTGATTTAATTGAAAATATAGAGGATGACTCATTGTGGGATATTGACAAAATTAAATATTTTTGCACTGATTATTTTTATAATGAAGAAAAAAATGAAATATGGTATATTGATTCTTTAAAAGCAATTAAAAGAAAACCTTCAAAACATCCTTCAAATGCTCCCGTTAAAAAAAAGATTAGAACAGAAGGGGGTAATGATAAAGAAAGTCAAGAGCAATTTGAACCATATTTACTTGTTGCATCTTCTAATGATAAATTCACAGTTTTGAGACTTCTTAAGAAATACCAACCACGTTTTGTAATTTCTTATTCTCCAGATCTTTCAATAACAAGAATGTTAGAAGTACAAAATGCATTAATGGCTAAAGAAAATAAAACAATCGAATATTTTTCTATTGCTAATAAAGAATATGAATTACAAAATTATCAAGCTCTTATTCACAATGAAGGAATGTGTTTTCAGAGACTAATTAAACAACTTAGTTCTGTTGCTACATCTCATGATGATGATTCTTTTGTTTTTCATGATGTAGAATTAAGAGTTGCCCGTTTGAAATGTATTTACGCAAATATTGATTTAGATGAGGAGCAACAAACACCAATGGTAATTGTTGACAGTCGAGAATTCGCCAGTGAATTACCTTTTGAATTGGGTAAACTTGGAATGAAACTTGTACCACAAACATTAGAAGTTGGAGATTATATTCTTTCTCCAGATACATGTCTTGAGAGAAAAGCTATTGATGATTTGACTATAAGTTTATCTCAAGGAAGAATTTTTAAACAATGCGAAGAAATGTTTCGGTATTATAAAAATGTTATTCTTCTTATTGAAAGTGGAGAAAAATTTGAAGCTAACAGGAGAGGTGCTGATCCTTTCAAAGGTGATTTGTCTAAATTTTCTAGAGATGTCAAGTTGAAGTTTTGTGTTCTACTAAGGTCTTATCCTAAATTAACTGTTCTTTGGTTTATGAGTCCAAAGAAATCAGCTAAATATTTAATGGAACTTAAGATGGGTATGTTAAATCCTACAGTTGATAGAGCTTTATCATTTAAAACCGGTGTAGTTAATAAACATGATGATTATATGGTACATGACACAGATGGTCAATCTGCTTGTTTTGTGAAACCTGAAATGCAAAGGGTTTTTTCAAAAATATCATTTTTAAGTTACAAAGAAGCCAATAGTATAATGAATAATCGGGAAATTTCTGATTTTAATGCATTAGCTGCTTTATCGGAAGAAAGTTTAGCCAAAACTTTAAGTGACAATGTGGCTTCAGCAAAAAAACTATACGCTTTATTCAATACAGACTTTAGACTTATTGAAGGTGTCTTTGATCCTTAATCATATACAGGGTGATTCGCGAATATATTTTCATTGAATCAAAATAGTATAATATTAATACAAAAAAGCATTTTTTATATAACTATTTTTTTTACTTTCACAATTTCAATGTTGATCTTTTAATTATATATTATAATTTTTAATGATTGTATATATGATAAATTTCTTCAAATAATTTTTTGTTTTTTTTTAGTATATTAACTAAATTATTTTTTAATTTAAGAAAAAAACTTTTTTAAAAACAAAAGGATAAATGTAAAATAAATAAAAAAATCTAAGCTGTATTTAAATAAAAATTTATTTATACCTACGTATAATAGTTGTTTCTAATTTTAATATTAATATAATCCCAGAGTTAAAGAGAATCAATGAATGTTGTTTTACTGGAAAAATAAATTAAATTTTACTATTCATAACTATTGCTTTCAAAAATCCTAATTTGGACAAAAAGTAAATTATTGATAGAGAAATGGTTTTGAATTACGTTTGTTCATTTATAGGGAATTTCAATTGATATCAACTAAGATTGGCCATAAAATTAGTAAACCTCCAATAAGTAGAGTTTTCTATTTTTGTAACCCTTAGAATCTTATTTAACTTTTTATTCATTGATGTTTTTAAAAAAAGAGTTAATTTAAATCATTTTTATTTTCTAAAGTATTTACTAAATATTCTATGGCTTCTTTCGGTTTATTTTTAAACATAAGTAATAATCCCTGTATCTGTGCAGGTGATATACTTCCAGAAAACTTTCCCACGATTTCAACAAATTTAGTTCTATTTTCTGTTGAAGCCATAGGACCATAAAATCTATCAAACAATTGTTCTACCATTTTTGGAGTACAATATCCAAAATATTCCTTCATATCAACACGACCAGGTCTTATTAAAGCTGGATCAAGACGATCTAAATGATTGGTTGTCATAAAAAGTATTCTTTCTTCAGCACATGCGACACCATCTATTGCATTTAATAATCCAGAAAATGTAACACGAGTCATTCCATCATAAGCTCTATGATTTTGCATTGGATCTTCCCTTGATTGAAATGCTGCATCAATATCTTCTAATAGAATAATACTATTAGATGGAGCTGTATTAAGAAGGTGATTTAAACGATCATCATCAAGTGTTCTTTCACTTAATGATAACATACATATACTGTATCCAAAATGTCCCGCTAAAGCGCTAATATAGGAACTTTTACCAGAACCTGGTGGACCATATAAAAGATAGCCGCGACGATATGGAATACCACGATCAGTATACCAACTTCCAGATTTAATAAATTCTTCCAAGTCATCATGTATTTTCTTCGATAAATTATCTTCAAGTATGACTGAATCAAGTGGACGTTTTCTTCTTGCTGGTCCAAATCTTCTCCAGTCTGGACCAACAGCATTATATACAACGAGTCCTGTTTCTACATTAGATAAAGCTTCTTCTGTAGCTTCAGCAAGAAAATTTCTCCAAAATCCAACATCTGTACCAATAGTCGTTAATGTAACTGTTTCCAAAGGCGTTCTTTTATTATTATTAGAAATAACTTGTTTTTCACGTTGTCTATCAACTTGTATCCATCTTCTGTTATGTTTAAAATAATGTATACCATGGCCAGGTAAAAAATAAAATTCTGTTGATGTTTTTCCACTTTCAGATTGATTCACAACAGAATTTACCGTTAAATTTCTTGTCTTTGTTGCACTTTTTTTGTTTATATAATTTAGTACCCAAGGATAAGCTCTAAAATTTATTAAAAATTATAAATACTCTGTAAATTTACAAATCTTCATTATTTAACGTCAAACTTGTCATAAATCTTCTTCTAAAATAAGCATTAAATAAAATTAAGCTTCTCCTTCCAATATTAGCAAGCATTCCTAAACCAGCTAATCCCAATCCAGCGGAAAAAAATTGATTTTTAAAAAGTGAATCAGTAAATTTGGGTGATTCAACTGTTTTTACATCTTGTGAAATCGTTTTCTCAGTTGTAACATTATCTATTTTGTTCGGAGAAATTGAATTAAATGATTCCATTAAAATGTAAAATTAAATGTAGAAAGAAGCTTTGTACCAATCTTATAAAAATAAATTTCTTTGTAAAATAATTTTTAAGAAACCTAGAAAAAGTATATGTTGTTTTAAAAAAATAAATTTTTGTGGCTTGAAGCCACATTCTTTGACCTACAAATTTAACATGCCATATACCAAATTCATTATGGTAAAAAGATTTTAATGAACTTCTTTATTGAGAATTTTTTTGAATGTTCAAATGTCATTTTTTATTTTTGAAAAACTAAAAAAAAACAGTTTCTTAATTAATTTTTTTACAAGTTTATTTCGAATAATATTTTTAATTTACATCTATTTTTTAGATGTAAAAAGTGATGACAAACAAGTAATTGCATAAAAAACATCCAATATTCTGCCTCACGAACGGTTAAAGTTTGGAAAAATTTTTAATGCTAAATATATTTTTTAAAAATTTATAAAACTCTAGCATATCAAATCTTAACAAGTTCATTGTAAATAAAGAACATAGATATAACACTCTTAAAATTTGCATTTATTGTTTTAAAAAAAAACTACCACAAATTATTTTAAAGGGCGGTTTTTTTTTTTCTCAGTAAAATGTCCCATTCTATTAAAATCAAATCCTCGTAACGACTTTAAATAAAAAGGGAGCGATGATTGCTATGGATATAAAAGAAAAAAAATATTCTATATCGTCTTTTGTTTTATTTCATTTTTTTTTTATTAAAATCGTTACATAGAATAAAATTTTATTATCAATTATTAGATTATAATTATTATAATAGTTTCAATTTAATTATATTTTTAGGTAATATAAAAATGTCATTTGTTGGGCTTTCTTTAAGTTATAGTAATAATAAACTTGGTGGTGCTTTATATGATGGAAATACTCACACATTGTCACTTATTGAAGATATATCAGAAGATTCTGATTTTAAACTCCTAGATACACGTAAATTTATATTTAATTCTATTAATATATTTATCTTTTTTTTTGTAGTTCTTATACAGACGAATCCAACTCACGTAACTATAAATGTTTCACAATCTGATGATTTTATTAAATTTGTTACTGATAAGAGTAATGAGCCTCGAAGAAATTCTCAGGAATATGATTCTGAAGAGTTAGATGAAAACTATGTTCCTGAGACACAATTTAACACTGATAATAATAAGAAATTTAAATGTCCATCATTAGCAGATTCAAATATTGTTCCAGAAACCCAGGAATTTTCTAATGATGAAATTGGTGATGATCAAGGCGATGGTCCAATTAAACAGTTTCAATTAACTGAATGTCCCTCAAATACCTACTCTATGGATGATGCACGAAATTTAATTAAAAGAATGTATGAATCTGGTCAATACGAACGTAGTAATGTGGAAAATTATAATGAAGCATTTAAAATAGATAAATCTTGTGTTAATATGGTACAGTCTATTGGAGCACTTTTAAAATTGCTGGATCGCTTAAGAGTTGGTGTTGAATTTGAAGATTGTTCTATGAAAACACCAATAAAAACTATTAAATTACTATCAATGTAAGTTTTTCTTTTAATTTTTTTAGTCAAGTTTTTAGTAATAAGATTCTTGAAATTGATCAAGATTCATTGTCAGCATTGGATATTTTTGATAATGAATACCATCCATCAGCAACTAGAATTTTTGGTCGTAAATGGGGTAATAAACCAAAGGAGGGTTTGTCATTATTTAAGTTTTGCAACCGATGTTCATCTTCAATGGGTAAACTAGTACTAAAATCATGGTTTGAGAGGCCTTCTGCTGATTTAGAAACGATTGTCACTCGTCATGATGCTGTAGACTTTTTTATGGATGATCAAAACATTGAATCAATTAAAATTATTAAAAGTAACTTAAGAAATATTAAATCATTAGAACCTATTTTTAAAAGATGTAGAGAGGGAATCATGAGACCAAGTGATTGGAAATCAATTTTTATTTCATTAACTTGTGCATTTGTTATCAAGGAAGAATTAGTTAAATGTAGATGTTCTTTAAAATTGTTAGAAAATTTTGAAGAATACTTCTCAAAAGATATATCTTGTCTTTTAACTCTTTTTAGTGAAGTAGTAGATTTCGATGGAATTGAAGATGAAAATAGGTTTGTAGCAAAAAGATATATTGACAAAGAATTAGATAAATTAAAAGATTTCTATGATAACATATCTAATGTTTTAACAGAAATTGCTGCTGAAGAATTTGAACTATATAGACTTGAAGCATGTTCTGTTGTTTATATACCTATATTTGGATATTTACTTGTGATTCCTTCTAATATATTAGGACCTTTTTCAAGAAGCATGGAGCTTCGTTTCACTGAAAATGGTAGCAATTTCTTTAAAACACCAAGAATGAGGGATTTAGATGAAAAACTTGGTGATATAAAATTTAAAATTAGTGATTTGGAGACGAATATAAAACTAAGACTTCAAAAGCGTGTTGTAGACAATATTGGCAATATCAGAAACATTCTTAAAATTATTGCATTAGTTGATTGTGTAGTTGCATTAGCTTCAGTATCTAAAGAATTAAAATGGTGTCGACCAACAATGGTTAAAGAACCAATTTTAGAAATATCTAAAGCAAGGCATCCAATTGCTGAATGTTTAGCTGGAAACTCTTATGTACCTAATCCTATTAATAGTGGAGGTTCTCATACAAAAGTCAAATTAATATCTGGACCTAATGCAAGTGGTAAATCTGTATATTTAAAAATGACAGCTATATGTAGTTATATGGCACAAATAGGTTGTTTTGTTCCTGCTACTACAGCTAAAATGGGTATTGTTGACAAAATTATAGTAAGAATGTACACTTTAGATTCAGTTCTTGATGGGATGTCAACATTTGCCAAAGATATGAAACAAATGGGTGTAGCATTAAATAGGAGTACTGGTAAAAGTTTAGTAATTATTGATGAATTTGGAATTGGAACTATTAAAGAAACTGGTTTAGGATTATTTGCTTCAAGTTTGAATTATTGGATTAACAAAGGAAAAATAAATTGTCCACATATTTTTGCCAGTTCTCATTTTCATTCTTTACCTAATTACTTAAAAAATGATCCTTCTATTTTATCTTATCATACCATGCGATATCATATAGAATCAGAAAAGTTAACATTTTTATATTGCTTAACTATTGGAAAAGTTGAGAGATCGTTTGCTAATTATGTAGCTCTTAAAAATGGAGTACCACATGCTGTAATAGAACGAAGTGAACATGTATATGAAGAAATAAAAAAAGGTGTAGACATAAGTGAAATAGAAAAACTTAACTATGATACTGATGAAAGAGATGGGCGTATAGAAGAAATAGTACAAAAATATATTCTTCAGTTTGAACGTTGTGAATTGAATGAAGATTATTTGGAATTTTTGCAAGCAATAAAAATGGAATTTTTAGAAGTATTTGATTTGGAGGACGACGATAATTTACTTAGTCATCCTAGCATAATATCCTGAATAAATATTTATAAACAAAAAATTCAGATGCGGGGAATTGTTTTTAATTTTAAAATTTTTTATAATATTAATAATAAATAATATAGACAATAAATTAGATAAGGGAACTTTTTTGAGTCTTTATTTTTTTCATAAATTTTTGTAAAAAAATATTTATCAGAAAGTAACATAAGTTAGATTATAATTTTTTTATATGAAAAGCAAAGTAAATTTATTTTAAAAAAATAAGATAAATAAAAAAAAAATTTGAGAGTATATTATGTAATTTTTAATAAAAAAAAAAGTGAAATTAAAATAAAATATATTGATAGAAAAAAAATTATAGCAATTGACATAAAAATAAGAAGTATAATTTTATTTAAAAATATTTTCTTTTTGGAAATCGGATATTAACATGAATCCTTAAAAATGAATTTTTATCAGTGTCCTGCGTACAATGAATTCTTTATAAAAATTGACAAAAATTCACTCAATTTAACTGATTTAAAAAAGAGATTTTTAGTTGTCTTTATCTTTGTTTAAAATAATGATTTATACAAATGGATTATAAGATCATATAACTGACACATTATTATGTAAGCAGAATAACTGTTAGTGTATCATATTCACATTTAATATGTTCTAATAAAGTTAATTGTTGCCTGCCAAATAAAAGTGGATACATCACATACTTTTTTAAAGATATCATTGTTTAATACAAAAATGATTATAAACTTTGTTAAACTATGGTCTTTTAAAACTAATACCAATACTTTTATATTACAAATTGAACTATAATTATAACACATTTCGTATTTGTGATAAATTTTTTATAAAATTATTTTATTTCTTTTTTTTTGCCTGATACAAATTATAAAATATATGTCTTCTATATATATTATTTTTTTTTTTATCTTTAATTTTCAGAATGACAGATAATAATTATAGAAGAATATATGACGCTATTGAAAAAATTTTACAACTATCTAGAAGGAATATCATAACCATTGAAGAAAATGGGAATGATATAGAAAATAAAGTAAATTGGTTTCAAGATTATTATAATATGAACAATGAAAATGAAAATAATGAAGTATATAAGAAAAATGAGGAAGAAGGTAAGTTTGATGGTATATTTTTAATAAAATTATTCCAGATAAACTATCTGATATTCCTTTTTGTGAAAATTATGGAATTGAATGGAGTGTTTTGGATGATGATAAATTAGGTAAATATAGTACATTAGTAAAATTAACAGGTCCCTACGAAAACAAAATTGCTATCTTTCAAATTTTAAAAAAAAATTATGAAGAAACATATAATTTTTTAGAAAGATGGGGTGAAATAAATTTACAGGGACAACTTTTATTGTATAATGGAATATTGACAAATGGAACTAAAATAACTCTTCTTAATTTGTTTTATTCAAAATTTTCTGATGTAGCTGGATATCCATTTTCTGGAAATTTATACAATGAAGAAATATCTAGAAATAATTTGTTAAATGGAATAAATGGAAATTATTTAAATTGTAATGATGTATATAATGTTAATTCAGAATTAAAGATTCATGAAACAGTAAGGGGAATAGTAGAAAAAATTTTTAACACAGAAAATATGGCATCAGTCTTAAGAGAAATGAATTGTGATTTTAAAAAAATACAGTTAAACTATTTGTCAAAGGAAGATGCTTCTTTTGCTTACAAATGTCTAAGAAATATTGAAGAATTTATTTTATCAAGAAATGAATATGGTCTTAAAAATGCTTGTAATATATACAATCAAATCATTCCACGTTCCAATGTTGAAGGTGATTTTTTTAAAGTAATTGAAACAATAGATGATTTGGAGAAAGAAGAAGAATTTCTTAATACATTATTGGAAATTCAATATATATTAAAAATTATTGAGAATGAGAAACAAAAAGTAGAATATATAAACAATGATCCTATTGATATATTTTATAAAAATATGAAATGCAAAATTGAACTTCTTTCATTAAATAATTATATGAGAAACATAATTATTGACATTTTTCATGATATTCAATTATCTGTAGATACTTTTTCTAAAATTAGGATTAAAAATATTTTTGAAATAATAAGAAAACCAGTTAATAATGAACAAATAATTCAAGTTACACAAAATAAAAGAATTCTTTGGTATGCATTCAAAATTACTAACTGGTATAATATTTTTTTCCAAAATGTATGCATTCTTCCTAAGGATTCTTATGGATTTGTATCAATGTTAAAGAATGGTGTTTGTATTTTTGATGTTTCTTCAAAATTAAGTAACGATTTTTATGCCACTTCAGGCCAGACAGAATTTTTTGGATTAGCAGAATCAACAATTGCAATGACTTTTAATAATCCTAAACAAAATAATGAAAATTTAAAGACTTCTGTAAATGAAGAAGGAGTAGCATTTTCTGAAGAATCAAACACTAATTGTTTATCTGATAACTTTGAAGACTTAGAACAATATTCTAATAAATATATTATTAATGATAAAGAACAAATATGTATTCGTTATCTAATTGAAATTGAAAACATAAATACAGAGTCAATGTTACAACTGTGAAATGTAAAGAAAGTTATAATTTAATAAGAAAAGTAAGAGTTAAATATTAATTTTTTGTTTTGTATTTTAAATATTTAATTATTTTGATAAAATATATCTAGATTTTAAAAAAAGTAAATCTTGGAACAAGTATGTTCTAATTTTTAAGAAAATTAACAGAAAAAATTATATTTGAAAGTTTATAATTTTTTTTAAAAGTTATTTATTCATCCTTTTTTTTAAAAAATAATTAATAAAAAAATTTTTTAAAGTTTCATCATCCTTTTTTAAATGTCAGATTTTAAAAATATTAATTAAACTTATTTATTCACTTTTAATTTGTGTGAAAAATAATGCAACATTGAATCTACTAAAAGTAGGAAGTTGAATTTTTCCAAAGATAATTTATGATAATTAACGGTAAAATTTTTTTTTTACTTGAAAGCAATTACTGAAATAGAAATTTATTCAAAAATATTTTGAATCACATAAAGAAATAATGAAGAAAAACGGTGATACTAAAATATTCCATTTAAGACTGAAGTGTATTTTTGATGATCAATCTAAAAAAAAACTTTACCAATCAAATTATATTACTTTTTTTTCTTTTGTGGGTAGTGGGGTTTTAACTTATATATATATATTTTTTTAAATATTGTAATGTTATCAGTTTTTTTACTTATTTTTCAATGCAACCTTTTATTATTTACAGTAATTGTTTTTTTAACAGTAACTTATATCTTTTCTATGTTTTAGCTACCTTGTTTATCGCTAAAATTATTATCTTGAAATAAATTTTTTTTTTAATTTTTTATTTCAGTTTTCGTAAAAACTACAAATCTTCACTTTTGAAGTAACGTTATTATTTTTATACCTATTTGCTATTAATAATAATTGTAACTTTTATACATAAGTAAGTTTATTTTTTATTAAAATATAATTTATAACATTTTTATTTTAAGATACTTAGTGTTAAAAAATCACATTTTTCATACTTGAGTTGATAAAAATGTTTCATGGCGTTAATAATTCAATGGAAGGAGGATACATTGTTCCTTCTACATCTGGATATCCTTTCCAACCACAATCATATGGATTTGTACAACAACCTCCAGGAACAATTTCACATTATCCAAATGGTCCTGCTATAGTTTCTCCTGTATATTATCTTCCTTCTATAAGTCCTCCATTACAACAAATTAATAGTACACCTTATATGAGTAATTGTTTCACTAATAACTCACAAACAAATATTTCGGAATCATCAGATACATCAAGTTCTTATGATAAAAAAAATTTTGAACGTATAACTTCAGTTAGTGAAAATGAATTTGTAAGTTAATTTTTTTTTTCTTATTATAATAATTATAAAAAAAAAAAATATTTTTAGACTAAACCAAATACTAATACAAAAACAAATTCAATAGATGTAGAAAAAGGTAACACTTCATGTCAAAATGGTTCACCAATAGATGAAATGTCTAGTGCCCTCCTTGTGACAGATCGTTTTGCAGTCAAACTTGAACCAAATAAATTTATACATGGTGTTCCAGCAACCAAGTGGTATACATTAAGTGATGAAGAAAGAGAAGAAGTATTACGTAATCAACGTCGTGTAACTTCATATAAAACAGCTTTGTGTATATCATATCGTCTAAAAGGAGTATGTTCATTTGGTGATAATTGTCGTTTTGCTCATAGTTTAGAAGAGTTAAAACCACCACCAGTTAGACATCCAAAATATAAAACACAATTATGTGATAAATTTTCTGCTACAGGTATTTGCCCATATGGATCTAGATGTAACTTTATCCATACAACTAAATCTGGACAAATTGTTTGTGATTATCCTAAGTATTTAGCTGCTCTTCAGAGGGGAACTCTTGATGATGAGGATATTGAATGCGATGATGAGGAGATTCCTTTTGCTGCATCAATGAATTCTATTCCTAGAAAATATTCCTTTAATCAAAAAATTGAATCAAATACTGGTAAAATATTTATGGAAAAACCATCTCCTCAAGTAATTAATTTTTCAAAATCATTTGGAGCTCCTATGTTAAAGACACTTTTTGAAAAAGGTAAATTATCAAAAAATAAAAAGAATGAAAAATACAATAATCAAATGGAGGGAGAATCTAAATGTTATATTGATGGATGTGATAGAGGATCTACAATTTCAAGTCATTCAAAAACATCTTCATCAACATATGATTCAATTTCAATATCTGAAAAAAGAGAAGAAGTTCAGGAGAGGAGTGTTCTTGATAAATTGTTTGTTGAATCTCGTAGATTTAGTAGTACCAACAAAAAATTTATAAAAAAAAAATTTATGAATTATAATGAAGATTTGAAAGAGGAAGATGACAATTTTCTTCCAGGTTCTATGTCTTATACTAATGGTTATTGGAAAAAGAATAACTTTCATTCTCGTAATAATGGTTATTATTCACAATCAAAGGTTCCTACATTTCTTAAATTTGATAATCTTTAAATAAATATATATAAGAAAAAATTAGCAGGATAAATTTTTCTCAATTTTTTTATTTTTTTAAAAAACTTTTTTTTAAGATAGAAAAATGCACTGGTAAATGAAAGTGTAGTCATTGTTTCAAAAATTACGATTTTATATAAATACTGTAGCAAAGAGTGTAAAGTTAAAAATTGTTGCAATATAGTAACTTGGAAGTGTAAGTTGATTTATGGGTAATGAAATGTTGGGAAGAAAGTTTGTTATGTTGTCTAAGTTTATAATTTCTTAGAAAATAAAATAACTAATAAATGATTATATTTTTATAAAAAGAAATTTTGTTTTTTTTTATCAATAACACAGTAGTGTTTATTAAGTTCTGTTTAAACAAAATTTCATCCTACCTATAAATTTAAAAAAAAAGAACTATGTAATATGTAGAAACAATATTAAAGGTCATTATTCATTTTGTTAATATCTGAATTAACAATATCGTACTTGTATTTTAAAAATTTGTCCTTTTGTAAGTTAATATTTGTATTGTATTTCAGTGTATCTTTTGAAAAAATTTCTCTACATTTTATAGATCTTCCGGCACACAAGTTTCTTATAAATCTAGGAACTGTAGTATATTCTATTTGTAAATTAATATGTTTAGAATTCTTTCTTACTTCATCATTAATAACATAATCAAGATCTTTTGACATCCACCAACTATCAACTACAGTATTTGTTTCTGTTGCTTGTGTATCAATTTGTTCAAAATACAAATGTGTCATATTTTTTATATGCATAACTGTATAACCATACTTATTTAATCTATAAAAAAAATATTATAACTTTTTAATATTATATTTACCTTTTAGCACTAAATGGTGAAGGGTTACCAAATTTAGCTTGATAAGAATGACAACCAGCACTTCCAGTAATTATATAAGTAGTAGCTTTAGCATTATGATAAGGATCACTATCTTGATTATAAAGTTGTCTATCAAAAACTGGGAACATTCTTTCATATGAATGTTCATGACCAGACCAATTGATATCAACTCCATACTTTCCATATAATGGTTCCAAACCTGGCATATTAAGGTATCCTGTTCGTATGACAAGATTTTCAAAGGCATCACATTCCATTGAATTTTCATTGGAACAATAGAATGGTCTATGTTGATAAGTCATTACCCATGGTTTATTATTTCTATTTTGATTAGCTTTTTGAAGTTCTTTTTCTAACCATGATGCTTGATCAAGAACTGGTTGAATTCCAAAATCATAGAAAAATCCATAAAATTCAGTTGAAACACCAATAAATTGTATTGGACCAACACCAAATGAATAGTACTGATTTTTTCCATCACCATTTTTTGGCATATAAAATCTTCGTTCATAATTTTCAAAATTTTTTGCCTTCCAATCATATTCATGATTACCAGCTATTACCATATATGGCATTGATGATATAAGTGGTTCCATTAATTCCATATATTGATCACCTAATGCACCATTATTTGTATGAAGATCATAAGCTAAATCACCAACATGAATAATCATATCAAAATCTCCACGAAGACCAGCTGTTCGAAGTGGTATCATTGAGACATCATTTACAATACCAAGATCTCCAAAGATACAAATTTTTAATGGTATGTCATTACCTTGTGGAAATGTTTTAAAAGTAAAAATTTTACTAAAATTTCCTTCACTACCAACAGTATAGTAATATCTTGTATTATATTCTAAGTTTGTAGCTGTTGCTCGGTACATATATCTAATAACACCATTATAAATAAATATAGAATAACTTCCTGTTACAGTATTTTCCAAGTTATTATTATCTTTTCCATATTTAACGATTGGAATACTTGATGGTGGAAGATTTCCAAATGTAATCCATGCAAATACCATTGATTGTGGATCATTATTTAAAGATAGATGTACATGTCTTGGAGTAATATCTCCATCTCCAATAACAGTTTGAAAAATAAAAACAAAAAAAAGTGTTATAAAATATATATTATTGCTTTTCATTATTATGAGCAAAAAAAAAATATAAAATTATATTGTTGAAAGTAAGTTAAATATCATAGTGGGACTATCATTAATATTGATAAGAAATTGATGGATTATCAAATTATTTATTCATAAATTGCACAATAGAAACCTAATCATTAAAATAATAAAATATTTTAATAATTTATTGCTAATGTCTTGATTATAAAGAGACAATCATAAAAATTAAAAAGCTCAATAAAATAATTTTTTATTTTTTAGTCAGCAAAATATTAAGAATTTAACAAAAAAATAACAAATAACAGTTTTTAAGTACATAATTTATAAATATAAATATAGTATATTTTAATTTTAAATATTGTAAAAAACTTCAGTACCATTATCCTCCCGTTGACAAAGTAAATCATCGTTTTCAGCAAGTAACGCAACCTCTTCATCATGTTTTCTTTCTTCAAATATTTCTTTCATCTTAACTAATACATTTTCTAGTTCACTTTTCATATTCTGATAAAGTCTAACAAAAGAATCATCACGAGGAGGCATTTCAATTTGACCAAAATTTTGTTCATTCATTGGAAGTTACCAAAAAAAAAATATACTTTCTACAAGATGAAACATTAATTATTTCAATTAAAAGCTTCTTATTGGTGAATCGTTTATATAAAATCTTTAGAAATTGTTTTTGATAAAAGATTACCACTTGTTAAATATAAAATAAAGTTATTTATGAAAGTCTTTTTAAGTATATTTTATATATAACTTATTATTAGTTACTTTTTTCTTTATGACAAATGTAAATGGCATATTTAACATTAATTAAAATGACAAACATAGTTATCAAAAAAAAAAGAAAAGTATATAGTTTTTTTGAAATAATCAAAGTTACTTTTTTGAATATAAAAAGTATAATTATTGGAAAAACTAAGATATCACTTTTAAACACATGATTACATTAACATAGCTAAAAGAAATAATTGTTTTATTTTATTGTTAATTGATATTAAATAAAAATCTTGATAAAATAGTTTCATTGATATACTATAAACATATAGGATGATCTTAATTTACAAATTTCCATTAAATTGTTTTTATCACTTTAATTATTTTCATCATAATACATTACATTTGTTGTTACTTTTAAAATGTAAAAGTAATTAAATTTCTAAAAAAATGTATTAAAAAATTGATAAAAAATAATTGACAGTTTATTTTGATAAAATAATATTTATTTTCAATTGAAAATTTAGATAATCAAAGTTCTATTTTACACATATCATTTTTTTCCATAACTTTTTTTTTCAATAAGTATTTTGAATTTATAAATTATATACATATAAATATTTTATGAATAACAACTGTAATATTGTATTGACTTATTAATAAGAATCAACTTTATTAAGATGTATTATGATAAAAACATTAGTTAATTTTATTTAAAATATTTCCATATTATACGGTAAACCGATTAAAACACACATTAAAACCAATATGAAATTTTTATTATACAGAAAAGAAATATATTTATAAGAATATATTTTTTTTTAATTATTATTTTAGAATAAAAAAATTGCTTTTTTATATTTTAAAAATAATTACAAATTAATTACTTTTTACTTTATCTACGACAAATCTTTCAACAAGACTTTTATAAAATTCCCATTTATGAAGTTTGTTAAAGTAATAGCTAAAATTTCTTGTAATATCAAGAATCTCTTTATTAAAAGACAAAATATATTTCTTCTTTTGTCGTTTACTTTCTTCCATAACATCATAATCCTCACCAAAATAATATGGAGCTTTACATGATAAAGAATATTTATGAATTAAAAATTCAATATTTCTTGGAAGTTCAATTAATGGACAATTGTATAATTGTAAATATTTTAAATTTTTAAATGTTACCAAACATTTTTTATTAGTAAAGTCAACATGTTTTGCAAACAAAAATTCAATATTCGGCAAAAATTTTTCCATTAAAACACAAATTTGTGGAGTTAAATATAGTACATTTTCTAGTTCTAAAAATATTATTGTACTTGGAAGAATTGAGATGAAATATCTTATTATATAATTGTGAAAATTACAAATTTCACGATATGTATATTCAGGAATTTCTAAACATTTATGTTCCATTTTTATACTAAATTTTTTCAATTTTATAAGTCTTCTTAATGATATAACATTACACTCAATTATACTATCATTTTTAAGAATATCACGAACATCAAATTCATCAAATATTATTTTGAGGCTTGATAAATTTTCTAAATCTGGTAGTAATTTCATAAATTGTAACAAATCAGTTTGATTTTCAATATAACATTTTATATGTGTAATATACTTTGAAATATCATTTTCTAATATTTTTATCTTTTCACGCCAATTTACGAAACCTCTTTTTTTACAACCAATAGAAATTAAAAACTTTATCTCTATATTTAATTCGATGGCAGATTTAAATGTTTGAGTTAAAAAACATAATTTAATATTACCATTTTGTGGAACTTCTATTCTTAAAATTGCATTTTTTCTTTTTGATAAACATCTTAAAACATGCATAAATAGTGAATCCTCATCAAAAGTACGATTTTTTTGTGGTAAAGCAGCATTTTCATAAATACGAAGTTCATGAAAATTTTTATATCCTCTAAAAATGTCAACTTCTTTAAAAATTTCTTCTTGATCAAGTTCTTGAAGAAAACAAAATAAATTCATTTTGATAATTTCTATTGATGGATTTCCATATCTACTAACAATATATGGTGAAATAATATGATTAACAAAACCATGAGAATGATTTAAGTTTAATATTACTGGACTACTAATATTTACTTCTGCATTTTTAATTTCACAAATAATTTCATCAAGAAAAGTATTATTAATTATTTGCTTATAATCATGTTTCGTAACATCAAATTTTAATCCAGGTAAAGCAACAACTAATGATAATTGTTTTCCATAAACTAAAGTATCAATATCATTATATTTATCCTTTTTTGAAATAATTGGTGGAGAATTTATTATTGGATGTTCAGGTTCTGAATATAAATAGTTTTCTTCTACTGTTTTGAAAGAGTCAATATTAATTTCTATCTTACAATCATAATCATAATCAACAAACTTTTTGATTGATTTATTCTCAAAATATCTAATAAAATATCTACAAGTTTTTGATAGATTAGATAAATCACTAATATTTCTAATGTTCTTTTGAAGTTCATCAAATATCTCTTCTGTTTCTAAGACTTTTCTTGAAATGCTTTTTCCTGCTATCATAATGCAAGATTATAAATAATAGCAAACATAATAAATAATTAAGATGCAAATTATATCTAAGATACAACTTATAATAATATAATATATGTATATAGTTGACCTATAAACTTATATACTATAGTAACGATCAATGTACAAAGTCATTTTATAGTATGATTGGTTGTTTTTTTTTTATATAGTGACATTCATCTATAACCTTATCTCTGGTCGCCTCAACAAAAATATCGCAAACTTCTTCATAAAATTATAGCTTATTTCAAATTTAATTTAATAATAACTTTTAACAGTATAAAATAATATTTTTTTTGTAATATATATATAAAATTTAGTAAAAAAAATTTTTTTTAAGATATTAAAAATTTCTTTATTTAAAGTAGATACTAAAATATAATAAAATGAATTATTAAAATGTGATATGTTTATTGTGGTTTTTTGGCTCTGATTAATAACCAATTATGGTTATCAGCAGCAATATAACCCAATTTTGATGTCCATCCTTTAACATGTCCACGCCATTCTTCCTCTCCAAACTTAGAAATAAATTCTTCCTTACCATCTTCTAATCTTTTTAATTCAACTTCTAATATATGTTTAAACTTTGGTGTCATATTTTCTGTATAAATATCAACAAATCCTACTTTTGAGGCAATCTCTTCAAATTGTTCTAAATGTTTTAAGAAATAATGCCTTTTTTTTGTATAATCAATAAATTCTGGTAATAATTCACCGTGTCCAACACCATACATTGTAATAAGAACTTCACCACCTGGTTTAAGAGCATTATATATTGTTTTAAAAAGTTTATCAGTATCTTCAATATGTTGAATACAATCTCTTGAAAATACAAGATCAAAAGATGATGGTTCCCATTCATATTTTAATGCATCAGCAATCATATAAGTTATACGAGAATCTTTGTTAACTTGATTTCTTTCAAAAGCATTTACAATCATATTTGCACTTAAATCTACTCCTAAAACGTTAACTCCATATTCTCTGGCTACTTGGACAGCACCCCCACCAATTCCAACACCAATATCAAGCATTCTCATTCCTGGTTTCATTGTTTTAAAATGTCTAATAATTTCATAATTTTGATCATACCCTCCTGGAGAGATAAAATCTTTTCCAAATATAAATTCATACCCAGCAACATGTACACTAAGGTATTGTGTTTTATCAAGAAAATCTCTGAATGTCTCTAAATTCTCTCCATATTTGGCTGGAAAATATTTTTTAGTAAAAATCCAATAAACATCCATAAAATTATTTGATGTATAAACAGATGTCTTAAGTTGATTCATTGAATAAAAATCAAGTCCATAATTTTTTCCCTCAATTTGTTTTCTATAAATATCAAAATAATTAGTCAAAAGAGCTAATTCATTTCCAGTATGTTTTTCCATATTTTCTCTAATTATAAAACAACCACCCTCTTTTAGTGAGACTAATGCTGAATCAACAATAATATCTAATTTTTTTTCATTTTTGATAGCACCAAAACAATCTAAAATATTGTTGAAAAAAAGGAAATCAAGATTATGATGATTATTTGTAAATTTAGTTATAGAATCAATATCTTTACAAACTTCAATTGTTGAATTTGTAGCAGCATCTTCACTAACAAATTTTTTTAACTCTTCAAAATAAATGTTTTTAATACAATTTCCTGGACCAATACAATTTGGAGATAAAATAAAAGCATTAATAGCATTAGTTGGTTTGATTTTATCCAAAGCAGAAACAATAATTTCACGTTTTCCTGAAGACATGCTTTTCTAAAAACAAAATAATTAAAACATAATTCTGTAGATGTTTATATACAATAAATTTTGTTTGCATAAAAATTTATAGTATATATAAATCATTTGAAATGAATTTATGATAATAAAATAGCTAAATGTATATTTATATATTTCTATGAAACATTGTCAATGTGAAGAAAAAAAAAATTTTATCAGTTGTAGTTTATCATTTTTTTATTCCATCATCTAATCTTAATGGTAGAAAATTCCTACATAAAATTTTCCAAATTTATTCATAGGTTAAACTGCCATTACTTGAAAACTTGTTACTATTACATAGTAAATAATTTTATTACTATAACTTTTTGATATTATTTTAACGACTATAGATATTGAATATTTATCAGTTTAATAAAATATACACTAATAATCTTTTAATAATATTAAAAGAAAACATCACATTATAAAAGATTGAAAAAGTAAAGTATTAATGAAAGAAAAAAAAAAAAATTAATAATAATTACAAAGTGCATTTTATTTTTTTTAATTAGAAATGATTTCTAACATAATGTTATGTATAATATTACATAAACAAATATGCATTTTCAATCATAGTATTCATGTACGTGACATGTTATTTTTTGTTAAACAATCGATTAAAACTATTTATAAATTTATATATTATATTAAAAAAAATTATAAGTACCCATCTTTCTTCTATGTCCATTAGCATATTTGTTTACTTTTGGAATTAATTCATTATCTTGAAGCATTTTTACATCATTTTTTTTTATACAAAGGTGTAGAATATTTAAAAAAAAAATTTTTTTTTTTAGTAAAATATAAATTTTAAATCAAATAGCTTATCATAATTCTTTTTTTTTTTAAACTGTACAATAAAAAACAATAATTTTACTTTTACTAATAATAAAATTTTATTTAATATTTTATTCACATATCACCTACCATTTTAATATTTTAAATGTTAGCATTTTTCATCTGTTTAATATTTGCATCATTTTAATTAACTTTGAGTATCAAAAGATAAAAAGCAAACAACTATTAATTATTTATTATAGAAAAAAAAAATTACTAAAAATAGAATAGTGGTAGTTTTAATAACATATTCAATCGTTAAGTTTTTTATTTTAATTGTAGTCTTACATAGCAATAAAAATAATAAATTAGAAAATAAGTACTTTCATGTATTCTATTTATATATAATTTTTTTTTTTGATATCACAACTAGATTATTTCGTTTTTTTTTTACTATAAAAATATTTGTATTTTTAAAAGTTCAAATAACAAAAAACTATTTTTTATTACAATGTTTTTTAAATTAAAAAGAAAGTGATAAGAAAATATGTATAAAAAAAATATTAATCTTCTAGATTAGCAAGGTATTGTTGATATTTTAATACTTTTTTTTGATCACAAACACATAATTTTCCAAATATTTTATCTTCCAAAAAATAATTTACTAAAAATTGAATAGATTTTATAAATTCTTTATCTTTACTTTTTGATTTTCTTAATAATCCCATAGAATATCTTAAACCTCTCCATACATTTCCAAGATCATCATTTAAATCTGTTATCAAAAGTTGAAGTAATTCTTTATGACATGCTATTGATTTTTCTATAAATAATTTTTTTATAGAATTATCTTTAACAACATTACAATGAAATTTGTATGCTTCCCCTTTCATTATTAAAAAAGCTTTTAATGCTAATAAATCGTCACTTTTTAAAATTATCCTATTCAATATCTCTTCATAAATACAATATTTTTCATTTAACTCTTCCTCCAACTTTTCTTTTTCCTCATTTTCATCAGAAATAATATTATAAAATTTTCTTTCTATTGGAAGAATAATTGAATAATTCCATGTCTTAATGACATATAAATCTAACCATTCTAAGGGAATCTTTTTATCAATTTTTTCATACAAATAAGAAATTGTTTTTAATATCATAGGTTTTGTTGAATTATCCAAAAATGACATATCGTTATCATTCATATTGATCATCATACGATTTTCTATTTTAACAATAGCTTTTTTATTTCCATCACTAAAACATAATACCTTTTCCCATAAATGTTGTGAGCAGTCATTCTCTGAAACATTATTTCTTGATTTTAATTCTTCCAATCGCAAATTATTAATATCCGAAAAGTGTGTTGATAAGGAATCTTCAAGAGTCTTTAGATAAGGTGATCCAGCAACCTCTGTCAATGGTGATTTCTTTTTAACTAATTGTGATGAAATTTCTTTATTACTTGATAACAAGTTTTCTGATGTTAGGTATGTTGATCTATTAGATGAAAATGGTGAACAAGGATTAACTCCTATTGGATGATTAATTGTTCTTGGAGATAATTTTTCTGTCTCTACATTTATTTCAGGACAGGAGAGAGGATATTTATTGATATTTGAAAAGTTATTATCTCTTAATCTATATGATTCATAATTTATTTCTTCCTTTTGAAATACTTCTGTAGAATGAGAAACTTCTTTTTTTTTGTTATTTACTCCAAAATATTTTTCTGCAATTTCTTCCGGAAATGCATATATATATCTCATTCTAGGAAATGTATTTCTATCCTTATTTTTATTATTTTCACCATTTATATAATGACTTCTTCCCATTATATTATAATATTTTCCAGATAAATTTAATTTTTGCATTTTTTCTTTTAATTCTTTTACCAAATCTAAAAAGTTAAAAACAATAAAAAAACTAATAATACAAAAAATAATGTTAAATTAAACCTTTTTTCTCTTTTAGAGGAACATCCATATTTATTATAATCAACTAAAACTGTCCAAGTAATAAAAATAAAATTAATAAATTTCAAGATCACTTCTTTAACAAGATGACACTCCTAACCGTTAAAGTATTATTTAACCATAAATACAATACTTTTAATGTTTACCAAAACCATGAAGTATTGTTAAAAATTTTAACAAAATAGATCATTTTGTAAAGTAAATTTAAACAATCACAATACTCTTTATAAATAATGTGTATTGATATTTTGATTCATATCATGAATTACTTTGTTATAACTTTACAACAATAGGAAATTGTAAAAAATCAATTTTGTATTTATTTTATACTTATTTATTTTGATGTAATAACAATTGTAAATTTTATTTTAGAAAAAAAAATGATGGAAATATTTTAAAAAATAACTTAAAATAAGATAAAGTGATTAAGAAGAAAATGTTTTTTGCCAACATTTGAAATAATGATTGAGGTAATTTATTACTGTTAATAAATTATAACTTTTTTAATTTTTTCTTAATTTTACTACTAATATTTTACTAATGCACTTTTGACACGATATATAAATAAATAAAAATAATAGTTATTTAAATAATGTTTTTAATACTTTTTTTTTAAATAAAAAATTTTTAAAAGTATTTTTTTAATAAATTAATTATTGTTATGAAATATATTTATTAAAAATAAATAATTAAACTTTATCATTTCTCCCATACCTCTTATTTAAAAATGTATATAAAATTTTGGAACATTGTTTCTTTAGAATTTAATATTATTTACTAAAGTAATTAATATTATAAAATTTTTCACTAATTAGATGCTTTAAAATGTTCCTACCATTTAAGCAAATATCAAAAAGTTTTTTGGCAAATCATAAACAAATAATTACATCAACAAAATATTCTTTAAAAAGGTACATTTATTTTTCTTTAAAATGTCACGTTTTAGTTTTTCACAAATTTTATCATTACGTCAATTTGCTACAAATGTTCCAAAACCAAAAATAGGTTTGTGTGATGGATTGACATCTGGCCAAAAAAAAACAATTGGAGTTTGGTTGTTAGGATGTGCTGGTATGGTTTATGGAGCTGTAGCTTTAGGTGGATTAACAAGACTAACTGAATCTGGTTTATCAATGGTTCAGTGGGATTTAATTAAAACAATGAAGCCACCTATTACACAAAAAGATTGGGAAGAAGAATTTGCTAGATATAAACAATTTCCTGAATATAAATAGTAAGTAAAAGAAATTTTTCTTTAGTTAATATTTTAAGTAAAACAAAAACAGATGAAATGACATTAAAAGAATTTAAATTTATTTTTTATATGGAGTATTTTCATCGAATGTGGGGTAGAGCTATTGGTATTGCCTTCTTATTACCATGTGCATATTTTTGGATGAAAGGACGTTTTACAAAACCTATGAAAATACGAATGGCTGTTTCTAGTGGTTTATTATTAGCTCAAGGAGGTATTGGTTGGTGGATGGTTAAATCGGGTCTTGATCCATCAAATAACTCTAATAAAGATATTCCAAGAGTCAGTCAATATAGACTTGCTACACATTTAGGTATGGCATTTTTATTATTCTCAGAATTCTTTTGGACAGGACTTAATTTTGTTCTAAAACCTGTTGATGTATGTTTATAAATTTTTTTTTAATTTTATAATAATTTTTTTAGCATTCAAATGTTCCAAAATTGGGGCGTTTTATTGGTTTAGCTCATACCAGTAAGGCATTAATTTTTATTACAGCAATGATTGGAGCTCTGGTTGCTGGTTTAGATGCAGGTCTTGTTTATAATTCTTGGCCAAAATTTGCTGAAACATGGATACCAGAAAATATGTTATCGAGGTCACCTTCATGGAGAAATTTTACTGAAAATCCTGTTACTGTACAATTTGTTCATCGTAATATGGCTTACCTTACACTTATAGTTATTACTTCTACTTGGATAATTGGTAGAAGAATGCCATTACCACCTAGAACAAGAAAGGCTTTAGCTGGTCTTGTTATGATGGGTTATACACAAGCAGCTTTAGGAATTTTAACATTAATATACTATGTCCCGGTATCACTTGCAGCATGCCACCAATCTGGTTCAATGGCTCTCCTTTCCTTTTCACTTTGGCTTGCAAGTGAATTAAAAAGAATTCCAAAATGATTTAATTTATAAATAGATAATAATTATTGTTTACAAGTTCAAAATATTATTTTGTTTATTTATTATTGATAAAATCATTAGTTTTTCTTAGATACAATTATATTTTTATAATAAATCTCATTTCACATTTTCTATAAAAAAGTTACTTTAATTGTTGGAAATTTACATCAATGTTTTCTAAAAAAAAAAAGTTTTTATTTCAAATTGATTTCGGATTCAATTATTTAAATAAGATTTATAAATAATCCATTTGAACTACGTTTTAAGAAAACATGGAGAAGTGATTTTAGTCTTTTGAAAAAGGCAGTAATAAAATTTTTTATAAATTAAAAATTTCTTGAATTTAAGAAATTTAAATATAATATATTAATGATTCTAATAAAGGTGGTTTTCTATTTGTTTGAAAACTTAATTATTTTTATATTTCTTAGTTATGAAACTACATAAAAAGAAGAAAACACTCATTTTTGGTCTTCTTAGATCACTATGATATAAAAAAACCAAAAAATTTATTTAAAGTTTTTAACGATTAACAAAATATTAAAAAATAGATTACATAATGTGAAGGAAAAAAATTGCTTTTTTACTATCATAAAATATATAGTACTATTTTTAAGTGATACTTTTTTATATTTACATATACAAGAGGGTAACAGATTATAATACAAAAACAAAATTTTATGAGATAAAATTTTTCAATTAAAAAATATATTTATTCATAAAAAATGAAATCTGATAGTAATTTTTTGTTTTCATTAAAATGACTTAAGAAGATTAGAAGTGAATGTTTTTCTCTTTGTGTATGTGAATATAAAAAAAGTTTCATTTAAAAATATTATTATATATTTTTTGGGTTCTTTTTCGTACTAAAATTATCATAAGAAATCAAAAATAAGTGTTTTTTATTGCTGTATACTAAAACTATAGTATTAAGGAGTGCTTCAGTTGTAAAATATTTGACTTTTAAAAGTTAAAAATTGTAATGATATAATAACCATAATATTTTCTAGAAAATAATAAAACTTAAAAATGATTAAAAATATTCTAAATCTAAAAAAAGTCATAAATTAATGTTTAAATGAATATTTTTGATTTTACTACAACTAAAACAATATTTTCTATATAAATATTTTTCTAAAATTAATCAAACTTTCTAGCTACATTATTTATTTTAAAAAAAATTTAACAATCTAAATATGAGTTGTCGTCTAAATAATTAAATTTCAAATGTACAAGTTACACAAAACACTTTTATCGTTACTATCTTTTATATCTGAATATTTTACCAATACAAAGTCTAATTTCATCACTAATTTCAATCTAAAGAATAATTTTTTAACAAACAAAATCTTATTTTTATTAAAATATGTTGTTTGCCACTTTTTTTAGAAGTTTACTTTAGATACAAATTTTTTCTAGAATTTTTTTAAAGTTAGAGAAAAATATTTTATTATAAAAAAGTGACATTTTACAATTCTAATTCACGATGATTTTTGTGTTTTCTGTTGTATTACTTTTAATAATTTTGTTGTTAATCTTAAAACAATGTCATCGCATGAAAATAGCACTAGAAAAAACTCTTACTTTAACTATAATTTTTTTTTTAGAAAATGAGAATCTCTTTTCTTAATAAAACCTTTAGAAACTATTTTAATTTGGTACCTAATACATTTACTAGAAATTCTATTCCCTGGAAATGTTCATTATCATATTCTTCAACGTTATATTGTCATAAATCTATGTCAAATGAAACTGATCCTGATGGAATAGCTATTCAAAAGTTGTACCGTCAAGAAAAGGTAACTCCAACAAAAAAAGGATATGATATTTTAAGAGATCCATCATTAAATAAAGGTATGGCATTTACATTATATGAAAGACAGTATCTTGGTATGCATGGACTTCTTCCACCAGCGTTTATGACAGAAGAACAACAAGCATATAGAATTATGACAAAATTAAGACAGACAAATGATAATTTAGAAAAATATATTCAGTTATCTGGTCTTTTAGATAGAAATGAAAAATTATTTTTCCGTATATTGTGTGATAACATTAAAGAACTTATGCCAATTGTATATACACCAACAGTTGGACAGGCATGTCAGGCATTTGGTTTCATTTATAGAAATCCAAGAGGTGTCTATATAACATCAAATGATAATTCAATTTCAAAAATTCATCAAATTCTTTCTAATTGTCCACATGAAGATATAAAAGTTATTGTTGTTACTGATGGTGAAAGAATTCTTGGACTTGGTGATTTAGGAGCATATGGTATGGGTATTCCAATTGGTAAACTTACATTATATACAGCATTAGCTGGAATAAAACCATCACAATGTTTACCAGTTCTTATTGATGTTGGTACTGATAATCAAAAATTATTAAATGATCCATTTTATATTGGTTTAAGACATAAAAGAATTAGAGGAAAAGAATATGATAAATTACTTGATAATTTTATGAATGCATGTGTTAAAAAATTTGGACAAAATGTACTTATACAATTTGAAGATTTTGGAAATAAAAATGCATATAGACTTCTTGATAGATATAGAGATAATTTTACTGTTTTTAATGATGATATTCAGGGAACAGCTTCAGTTGTTTTGGCTGGTTTATTATCAACAACTCATATAACAAAAAAAAAATTATCTGAACAAAAGTTTGTCTTTTTAGGTGCTGGTGGTGCTGGTACTGGTGTTGCTGAAATGTGTGTATGGCAAATGGAAAGTGAAGGATTGTCATATGAAGAAGCTTGTAATAGAATATATCTTATGGATATTGATGGATTAATTACAAAAAATAGACTTAATAATCTTCCAGAAAGACATATACCTTTTGCAAAAGATCTTCCAGATACCAAATCTTTACTTGATGTTATTAATACAGTTCAACCAAATGGAATTATTGGTGCTTCAACAGTCAAAGGAGCTTTTACACCAGAAATAATTACAAGAATGGCTGAAATTAATCCTAATCCAATTATTTTTGCTTTATCTAACCCAACTTCTAAAGCTGAATGTACTGCTGAAGATGCCTATAGACTTACAAAAGGAAATGTTCTTTTTGCAAGTGGTTCTCCATTTCCAAATTTAGAGTACAATGGTAAAATATATAAACCTGGACAAGGAAATAATGCTTATATCTTTCCTTCAATAGGATTAGCTGTATGTTTATTTAAGATTAGGCATATAAAATCAAAATATTTCTTGATTGCGGCACGTTGTGTTGCAAAATCAGTAACACAAAAAAATTATGATGTAGGTAGAATATATCCACGTTTAAAGGAGATTCGTGAAATATCAATTAAAGTTGCCATTGAAATTGCAGAAGAAGCTTACAAGGATGGATTAGCAGCATTATATCCTAAACCTAAAAATTTAGAAATGTACATAAGATCACAGTTATATGATGTTGAATATGAAGAGTTAATTAATAAAACTTATGAATGGCCAGAAAAAGATTGTAAACATGGATTTCCAGTACCATTAATGAATAGAGATTCAATGGATGATTAGAGAATTTTTGTTTTTTTTTGATAAATATTTATAAATCAACATTTTTTTTATCAGTTTAATTCTTGTCTTATCACATTACCATTCTTGATAGTGATAATGAAATTTTTTGTAATGTTTAATAAAATTTTGATTAACTTTAATTTTTATTAAATATTTTTTAATTAGTTTAATGTCTATTTTATAAACTCAAAATTAAGATTCTTTTCTCATTTCTTAGTGCAGTTTTTCTTCAGTCTTTTTCTATTATCCTGTGAAAATAAAATGAATATATTTCTGTTAATTATTTTTGGTCATATTTAGAATGACAAAGGATATTTATATTACTAAAAAAAATAGTATTTTTTGAAAATTCTATGCAATGAAACTTTTAGTTATTGTTTATATATTTTATTATTTTTTTAATTTTATTATGATGCCTATTATTATTTCTTACGTATTTATATTTTTTTTTGATTAAAATAGTTGTTATTGTTAAGATATTTAAATTAAAATAAAAATTAGAAATAAAACAGTTTGTTTTTTAAAAATGTTAAGACAATTATAATTATTTAAAGCAATTACAATATATTACTATTATTAGTTGTTGCTTGTAATCTGTATAGAATTTATAATAAAAAAAATTAACAAGAAACTAATTTTGTTATAATAATTAAAATAATAAAATATTTATAAAAAATAAATTAATAACAATTAGAGATCAATCATATAAATGTAGTATTATATATGAAAATAAAACTATTTCAGGGAAAAAAAATTTTAGACACATTTATTTTCTTATTTTTGTAATCTCTTCAAGTTCATTAATTTTAAATCTTTGAGAATCTGGTACCTCATGATCTTCAATTATTTCAAATGTTTTATTTACTGTATCATAACCAATGTAACCATCTTCGGTATTTGGCACAACATAAGAAATCAATTCAAGTGTATTCCAATTACGTTTTCCATTTAATTTATTTTTATCTTTATTAATCATATTGCTAATTTTTTGTTCAAAAAGACTAAAAGAATCTTCCAAAGAGAATGCTCTTTCTTCATTAAGATTACATTCAGATAAAAATGATGAATTACTGCTACCGTACTCTCTATCAAAATCGTTCATATTATTGTTAATGTAATTATTTGAATTTGGAATTTCTCCAAAAACAATATGGAAAATTTCATCATAAGAAAAATTAAATAATCTATTTTTTTTAACTGGATTCTCAATATTATCATCATTGTTACAGCAAATTTCGTTGATACCTTCTGAATGAGACATCTCACCACATTTACTATCATTAGAACATATATCATTATCTTTATTTAAGGAAGATTCAATGGACATTTGAGGTACCTCAACAGCATCAGTATCATCCTCTATGAAAGATGTATCATTACAATATTTCATAAGATGACTTATTAAAAATTCAACTTGCTCGTTACTAAGTGTATTAAACATAGTTCTTTAAGTAATATTAAACAACATTAACATTAATAATAATTAGAAACAAAACATACTTATCACAAAAATGATTCAATGTTGATTTACTTTCAAATTCAGCGTATTTCTTAATGTACTCCTATAAAAAATGTTAATTTTATTAAAAATTATTTATTAGAAAAAAAAACAAACAGATAATAAGTTAATGTTTTGAACAGTAATTGGCCCATCACAATTATTCCATTGAACTAAATAATATATATTGTGTGTATCTTTATCATCATCTAACAGTTCAATCTTTCCAAGAATTTTATGCAACATTTCAAAATAAAAAAAATAATTTTTACAAATATATAGAATCTTCAAATCTTTGGGAAAGAGTATTTCTTGATTGAAGAAATATTTAATAGATTATAAAAATGTTAAATGATTCTTCCAAAGAATTCAATATAGGACAGGGTTCATTAAAATATAATTAATTGATATGAAATTCATTAATTAAAAAAAATCATATATTATAAAATATGTTTTATGATCTTTTTATTACTTGTTATAGATGGATTAAAATATTAGTATCATGATATTTTAATTAATTGTTAAAATTTTATCAAAAAAAATTATTAAATGAGATACACATACAATATCTAATAAAATTATGGTGGTCTTTTTAGATGAAACATTTTTATAAAGATTTTTTTCTCACTATTTAATTGAACAAAAGTTAATGCTTTTGCTTGATAAAACAATTAAAGTTCATATGTTTAAATAGAATTAAATTTCATTTAAACTACTTTGTCATTCAATAAGTTAATAAAATAACATTTTATTTTAAATTTATGTAAAAAAAAATTCTGAAAATTGGTTTATTAGTTTAAATTTTTCTGCTACCATTGAATGATTAATATTATTGTTTTGGTCATTCATTCTATCAAATATGGATCCCCTACCAACAACTTGTGCATGATAAAAAAAATACTCTAGGGTATACATTGTGGTATTATCAACATTATGAAACAATATTGGGAAGTCTGATATCCTTTCAATTACTTGCTCAATAGTATTCCCTGATAATATAGTTGAATTTTTTTTTTTAATATTTGTATTTTGTAATAAAGTTTGTTGTGGTGTAAAAGTATTAAAAAGTGTTTTCTTTTTTACATCAAAACTTTCACTAAAACCAACACCTAATTTTTTTAAACATTTACCAACTTCAATATCATCATTACCTTCATCAACATGAGAACAATAGTCAAATGAGTCAAAACCTTTTTCAACCAGAAGTTGGACAGTCTTTTTACTTAAAACATAACCAATTCCCCCATAAAAGTAATGAAGATTTTCTTTATCATTTATTTCAAAACTACTTCCAAAATATTTCAAATCATTTGGATTTTTATTTAATAAAAAAACTTTTAAATTTTCCATAATAACATATGTACTATCATCTACTTTTATATACCAATTATATTCTTCTCCATAATTATTCCAGACATATTTTAGTGTATTTCTAAATTTACACATAGAATAATTATATGAATCATTGTAACATGCTTTTATAGAAGGTAAACTATCATTTTTAACTCCAGATCCAAAAATATAATTATCACATCGTTTAATCCAAGTACTTTTTTGATGAATAATTTTTTCTTCATGGTACTTTGATTCAGTCAATATAATACAAAAAACTTTTACTTTTTTGTTTAATATTTTTTTTATTTCTTTAAATACTACAAAACAAGGAAATATTTATATAAAAATCAATAAACAATTACCTGAATCATTATAAAAATTTTTTACTATCATATTTATAATACTTTTGTTTAAAACAACATTATATATTGATATTAAAAAAATTACTATAAAAAATGATACACTTATTAAAAATAATAAAAATATAATTAACTTTTTAATAGACATAATAAAATATATGCTTAATAACAATATTATGTCTTATATTAACAATATGATTATCTTTGAAAAAGTTATATAATATTTTCTGTATAAAAATATCATTTTTATAAGTTAAAACCACGTGTATTTAAATAAAGTTATCAATAGCTTTCCTTTCAATAATTTTTTATATAAAAAAAAACATACAAAGTATATAAATCATCTCAAATTAAATATATTAAATAATTATTAACTTAGATGGTAAATCTTACTATTGATTGATATATTTTTATATAATTTTATTATTTTTAGATGCTATGTTAATATTGATAAACTTTGCAACAAAATTTAAACAAAATTTTATGTTGTATTTTAACTATGAATCATTGATAAAAAATAAAAAAAAAAGTTCATATGATTATCATTTTTTGGATTGCTTTTACCTCAGCTAAATAATTATTTATCTCGTTTAAATGATAAAAACGTATTATTTACTTTTTTTTAGTAATGTACTTTAGTTGAAATCTTATTTTTTCTTTGTAATTTTATTATTTTATTATCATAAATAACACAAAATCTACATTTTTATGTTTAATATGATATATTTATTCATGAGTTATTATCAAAAAAATAATCAATTTACTTTTATTTTAATTAACTGTTTTTAAAACTTTTTTATTTTAAAATAAACTTTAGAAAAAAAATGTTATCAAAAAAAACCTGACATATAACGAAGAAAATTTTAAAACATATAGTAGAAGTTTAAATATGAATCAAAATTTATAACTTTTTTTTATTATTTAAATTTCAAAAAACTAAATAATAAAAACATTTTGAAAATAAAAAATATACAGAGAGAAAAGGTCTTAATTTTTGATTCCCTTAAATTACTATGATTCCAACAAAAAATCATTTTCAATCTTTACTTTTTTTAAATAAACATATTATTAAATTTAGAAATTTTTTCTCATAAAAAATCATTTTTATATATGCAAATATAAAAAAGATATCATTCAAAAAAAGTACAATATAATCTTTGATAATAATAAAAACAATTTTTTTAATCGTATTACAAAATCCATTTTTCTAACAATTTGTGAATCAGGAAAAATTTAAATAAATTTAATAATTTTTTTCTGTACCAAGATATTCAAAAAAGAATGAAATAAACTTTTTTGTGAAAGATAATCTTTTTTAAAACTTGGGAATTTAGCAGATATCTTATGAATCGTTTTATAAATAAATCTGTACTTTTCAGATTAAGAATATTCAATTGATTCAAGAATTAATAAAAGCTTTGTAATGTAAATACCAAGAAGTGTTGGGTTTATAAATTTTAACTTGAATTGTAAGAATGGTCCAATAAAATTAATTTATACACATAATTTTTTAGAAACGAAGAAAGTTTCAAGTTCAATAAAAAATTGTTCAACGATAATTTTATTTTGTCCATAAAAAAGAATAATAATAATACATAGAACTTCAATAAAAATAGTTTGTCACTGATTCCAGTTTTATCAACAACTCTTCCAGCACATTCTTTTTTTTTTCTTTAAATCTTCTACTTTACTAGATTTAGAAAAAGTACAACTATTGTCACAGTAAATTGTTAAGATTGTTAAAGTTAAAATAATTAGAAGTAATTTTGCGTAATGTTATGTTTTATAATAATGAAGAAAAATGTTGCCTTTTATATTATTTCTAGTTATGATTCTTGTTAACTTTCAAGTAATTTAACATATATTCAATAAATTTTAAATAGTATAAACTTTTTATTTTAAATGTTAACTAAATGATTAATTTTTGCCAATTTTCCAGTATACCTGCTGAAGTTTTAAACATTACTTTTAAAATGAGTGTTACAAAAACAATTTTTTTTCGAATTTCAGAATTTCAATATACTCATTCGATAGCCCTTTCAAAATGATGAATTTTGCATACAATCATGACTATGATCAAATTAACGGTTAAGAAGTTACAGGCATCTAAAGTTTGAAGGCGAAAATGGGAAATATTTTTAACAAAAATACGACTTCTGTGATGTAATCAAAAATATAAAAATTAATTTAACGATTCTAGATCAGTTTTTTACGGGAAATTTATTGAAAGTAGTTTCATCTTTATAGGACTTACCATTCTTGAGATATGATCCAAAAACGTTATTTGAAAAATTTTCAAGCACGAACTCATAACTCGAACAAATATGGTCCTATGAGTATGAAACCAGATGCGCTGGACTTCTTTTGACTTTTGAAGCATAGTCTACGTTGAAAAGTTTTTCTAATTTTCAGTAGTTTTCAAGATATGATAAGTGGTATTTTTGCGCGCTCAATTTTTTGTCATCATTTTTTTATATCTCAAGAATGGTTAAAGATATAAAAAAGTTTTAAAGGTAGACCCTATATGAAATTTGTTCAGAAGTTGATTGCAAAAAACTGCTCTTACATAGCTTTATTTTGAAGCGAGATATAATGTAAGGCGGAAATTTTTTCTAAATATTCATTGTTCTCGACTCTTTAATATCTAGGCTGAAATTTATCGCATAACCATAAGATTATATTCATTCGATTTCTCTTAAAAAGTTAATCCAAAATATATAAGTTTTTTAAAAAATATTATGAATTTTGACAGAATTCATAAGTTACACAAAAATATTCTAAACTTCCGACCTGATTATTAATATTAGTGTACAAAAAAAAACTTTTTTTCCGAATTTTAGAATGCAATTATACTCATTCGATAGCCCTTTCAAAATGATGAATTTTGCATACAATCATGAATATAGTAGAAATAACGGTTAAGAAGTTACAGCCATCTAAAGTTTGAGGGCGAAAGTGGTGAATATTTTTGATAAAAATACGACTTTTGTGATACAATCAAAAATATTGAAATTAATTTAGCAATTCTAGATCAGTTTTTTACGGGAAATTCATTGAGGGTAGTCTCATTTTTATAGGACCTACCATTCTTGAGATATGATCTAAAAATGTTGTCCGGAAAACTTTCAAGCACGAAGTCATAACTCGAACAAATGAGCTCCTATGAGTATGGAATTTGATGCGCTGGGCTTCTTTTAACTTTTGAAGCATAGTCTACGTTGAAAAGTTTTTCTAATTTTTAGTAGTTTTCAAGATATTACATGTAGTTTTTCTTCGCGCGTAATTTATTGTCATCATTTTCTATATCTCAATAATGGTTAGATATATAAAAAATTTTCAAAGTAAAGCTTTTATAACAAATGTTTAGAAATTAATTACTAAAATCTCCTTCTTTGTATTTTTATTTTTAAACAAGACAATAAAAAATGGAAATTTTTTATAAATATTCATTTTTCTCAACTTTAAATATTTCAACTGAAAGTTATAATATGGTAGTGAGACTAGTTTTTTTTATTATTTTTAAAAGATTCACCCTAAATAAACAAATTATATTATAATATATTTACTTTTCCTATGATTCACAAATTTGTCAAAAAAATTCTAAGTTTTTAAGTTGATTTTTGACAAATTTTTTCAACATATGTTTAATTATCAAAGTTATTTTTTTAATATCGAGATGTTTTTATTTTATAATCTAAACATTTTTTATTAAAAGTATTACAAAGCACAAAATAAAAAATTACATCACATGAAATTTTATTTTTTTTTTGTCAATTTCTTTTTTTTTATAGATAGACTTTATATAATTATATCTTTAATATGTTGAAGTTTTTTTTTTTTAAAAATTATACATTCAATCGTTTTTAATTACTACTACTTCTTTGGATGTGGGTAGCTCTTTCTTCAGCATCTTTGTTATAAAGAATGGTTTGAATATTTGAACCAGTACCAAATGAATCTTCACCATCGAAGACAAGTTGTGATGGTGGTGATGAGATACCTTGATTACGAGCAAATATCTTTACTGTTTTACCACCTTTCAATATAAAGTCTTTAGGAAACGTGTAAACTATCTCTTTTTTACCATCAATTTTTCTCTTCAATTTCCATTCACCAATTGGTTCATCTTTAGCTCTATGAGTATTTTGAATGATTATAAATTTACCATCTGGTGAACATTCTTGAATAGAAACATTACCTTTAGCTGATCTTTGGAAAGAACTTCTAGATGCTGTTTCCCCTTTGATAACTCTTAATGTTTCTGTATCTTCTTGTTGAGTTATTCCATGTGTTTTGACAACCTGTTCAACTAATTGCCTTAATCCAGCTCTATTTTCTTCACCTTCCAACATCTTTCTATATATAGCTATTTCAGCATCAAGAGTTTGTTTGGTATCAAGAAGCATTTGTAATTCAACCATTAATGCTTGACACTCCTCACGCATCTTTCTTATTTGAGCATCTTTTTCATTAAGGGCTGCTTCGTAACTTCTTTGGTCATCTTCAAGTTGGAAGTTAAGTTCTTGAATTTGTTTTTCTAATAAACTATTTCTGGCTTCGAGATCAGCAAGTTTACCTCTTAAATCAGTTAATTGTGTTCTTAATCTTTTAACTTCTTCTTTAGCATATCCTTGTTCAATATTTTGTCTTGCTGATTGTGTTTGAATTTCTTGTACTTTCAATCTATACCAACTTTCCATATCGGTTCTGTTATGATTATATATTTGATCATACTCTGTACGGATATCTCTAATAGCAGCAGAAAGTTCATTTTTAAAGAATTCTCTATTTTCAGGAGTTGTGTCACGTGCAGCAAGAGTTTGAAGTTCTTTAATCTCTTGATCATGAACACGTCTAAGAAATTCAATTTCTTCTAATAATGTTTGTACTTGATTTTGATAATCAATTCTATTTAAAGTTTCTTGATCTAAATCAGTTCTTGTTCTTTGTAATTCATGTAACAAATTTTGATTATCTTTTTTAATAAATGAAACTTCTTCTTCAAGATCTGATATTTTTCTTTTAAGATAACTTACTTCAGCTTCAATATCAGCTAATTGTTTTAAAAGATTATCAATAGTAACTTTATCACTTTCTCTTCCTTTTAATGCATCATTATATTTTTCTTTTAACTCATTTAATTCATCAATCATTTTTCTAATATTTTTTTCAAGTTCTTCTCTTTGTGCATCTGTATCTTTAACAAGTTTCTTAGCATCACGTAACTCTCCTTCATACATATTTTTAATATTATGTGTATCTTTTCCCCATTTTCCTCTTAATGCTTCAAGATCAGCAGCCAACTTACGATTTTGTGCTTCAAGAAAACGTACCTTTTCTATGTAATCAGCCAATTTATCATTCAAATCAGACATTTCTTTTTTTTCACGTTCACGTGAATCTCTTATTGTTGATGCTGCATTTTGTCCAAATGGTGAAAGACCTGACCCTATTCTTGATGAGGATGATTCTGTTACAATTTTAAGCATCCTAGCTCCAGAGGCTAAAAATATAAATATTAATAATAATTTATAAAATAAAAATATATTTATTGAAAAAAAATATTTTTTAATAATAAATAAACTAACGTCTATTTCCCCAAAATTCATATGTTCTTGCTTGCATAGCGTGAATAAAATATAATTTTTATTGTTTATATATATATGTATATTTTTTTTTAATTTTTTAATTTATTTATAATATATAGTTAAAAAAAAATAATAATTATTTATAAATAATAAAAATAAATTTTTCTTTTTATAAAGTTTATAGTAAATGACGTTATCATTACCCCATATTTTAATATAAATATATATATATATATATTTTCAGTCTACCCCTTGGCAAGATGATTTCACAATTACCGATTACAATGATGATTATCCTCAATACTATCTCTCTTCAATTTCCATATATATATATTTATCAACTATAAAATATAAATTTTTATAACTTTATATGATTGTTGTACATGTATAGAAACAAGACAATCCACCTGATTTTGATATAAATAAATATATATAACTCAAAAATAACACCAGTTTTAGGTATAAAAATTTTCCATATACATTTATTGATAAATGAAAAATTAAAAACTTTTTATAACTTTTAGTTTTTATAAATATATTTTATACCATTTTAATATATAACAAAACAGTATAATATACAAGGTCTTCTTGTCTATATGTCAATAAACATAACTATCAAAAAGGATAATAAATATATATATTTTTTTTTTATTATTATTATTTTTATATTATATATAAAATATATATTCTCATTATATTTGATTTGTTGTTGGTAACTAAAAAAAGATAAAGAGGTAAACGCTTCAATTGTTTCTTATAATTCTTTCTGACATAAATTTTTAAGTAATAACTCTAGTTATAAAAGATAAAATTATAGAGGAAAAAATTTATACAAATTGTATAATTATGAATCATTTAATAGTTTATGTCAAAATAATCCTTTGTAAATATTATAAATATTATTGTCTTGTTATAATTAATAAAAGATATTGTTATTATGATCAACAATGAATAATCCATTAATATATCATATTTTTGGTATTTATTTATTCTTTGGATAAAGAAAATAATTTTGGGGATAAATTTTGGAGTAATAAATAATAATAAAAAAAATTTTTATTAAAAACTTACTAGTTTCTCTTCCGACACTCCTTCCACCAAGAGGTTGTCTTGCTGCTGGTAGAGATCCGATAGGCATTTTGATATATGAATATATTTTAGTTTAAAGAAATTAAAATCTAAAAATATTTTAATTATTAAAATAATAATTATAAACTTATTATAATAAAAATATTAAAAATTTGTTAGAATGTTTCACAATTTTAAAGTGATAATAATTTAAAGAAATATTTTGTTAATGTATAGGAGGTTTTACTATTTGAGAAAGGAAAATTTTTAATCCTAATTCATTGAAGAAAATCTTCTTTTTTAACCTAGTATATTTTTGAAAACAAAATAGAAGAAAAGTAAAATTCTTTGGACAATTGTTAAATATTTAAATATATTTTATTAAAAAGTTAACAGTTAAAATATTAACTAAATATCATTCTTACTTAAGAATTCTTTAGTATATATATATAATACATATATATATATATTTGTTTCATTATTTAAAGGTAATTTTAAAAAGAAGCAAGTTTTATGGTAAGTTTGTTTAATAAAAAGATTATCCTAACTATCTTAGATAGTTTGTACTATATATATATATGTAGGAGTTATGTTATTGAAGCTGAAAAAAAAAAAGATTAAAATAAAAGTAACATAAAGGTAGATTCAAAAAGTTATATAATATATTAACTAATGGTAGGAAATTTTCTATCTTTTTTATATTCTACAATATTATCATACATTAAGTGACTTTAATAAAAAGTTAAAATGAAAGAAAATAATAAAGTATTTTAAATATATTAGTAAATATTAGAATACTGTAACAATCATATCATTCTACAATAAGAACATTTATATAATAGATTTATATGAGTAATATTTGTTAAAAGATATATACAAACAAAATAAATATTTAAGGCATCATAATAAAAAAGATAATTTGACTATCTTATTATATTAAGAAAATTATAAAAATTGTATCTTTAAAGTATATATAATAAAGAAAATAGTTATTACGTGGGAGAGGTTTTTTTTTATATTATTATTATTTATATATAAAAATATTTTATTCATCTATTTATGACAAAAAAAAGTTAAGATATTACTATATTTATAGAAAAAAAAAGTGTTAACCTTCTTGATTTAATAAAATAAAAATATATATTTTATGGTAATTGTAGTTATATATATTGTCATAAAACATTTAAATTAATATTATTATATAACAAAAAAAAAGGTCTTTTTTTTTTATTTATATATATAAAAATGTAAACTTAAAGGGTAATGAATTTTTTGTAATGTATTTAATTTATCCTTTTATTCTTATATTTTAATAGAAATAATACCTTTTACAAATAATATTTTACAATAGATATAAATACATACATATAAGAACATTGATTAAATAACTTTTTATTTATTCCCTCAACTGAAGATTTTACTATATTTATTTACAATATATTATTTGGTACATTTTCTAAATACTATTTATATATTTGTGACTTTTCAATTCTCCTTAACCTACTCATTTCATAATCCTCCTCCTATTAAGGTAAATTATATACATTTATACAATTCTTATTTATAATTAATATTTATTTATATATAAAAAAAAATAAATGTAATTATCGTAAATTTATTTAATATATAAACAATTAATCAATTTTTTCTTTATATAAATATCTCTTAATTCATTTATCACCTTTTTTTTATTATATTTATTGTTAATGATAAATCAAAATTAAAATAGATATAAAAGAAAAAGAAACATGTATATATTTACAACCATGAAATATTACTAATAAATTATATCAAAAAAAAAAGAGTCATCTTAAATGTCCTCAAAAATTAAAAGGTAAAAAAGAAATAAATATACAGAAGATTGATATATATTATTACAACACAAACTAGAAATAATTCTCCTTTCTTTAAAATAAAATTAATTAAAAAATTTTTAAAAAGAAAAAAAAATTACATACCTCTTTTGATTATTTAAACAATTAAAACATTTATAAAAGACAAAATTTTTAAACATAAAAAATTTAAAAAAGTATCAGATAAAGAGGGAACCAATTTAAATGTATTTTTGTATACAAATTTCTATTGTTGTTATATAAGAGAGAAGGATACTTTTCATGAATACTTTAACTCTATAATTACCAGGGTATTAATTTAATTTGCATGAATTATTATTTCTACTGAGAGAAGTATAATTTGTATTTTATTATATAATATATATATTTGAAAAATTCTATTTATAGAGAAAAAAAATTTTTTTTTTTGTATTTATTTAATTATCCTGAAGAAGTCAATTTTTCTATTACCCTTTATTTATTCTGTAAACAAAAGTAGAAATTAATCTTAAAACCGTTATCTGATAACATACTTAGATGAAATTAAAAAAAAATTTTTATTGCAGTATTCTATTTACCATTTAAAAACTTAATTGTGGAAATAAAAACACAATGGTATGACACGTTTAATTTATTTTAATTTAATTGGAACTTCTTTGGTTTTATCTTCCTCAATTTCCATCTTTGCACCTCCAATGGTAAGGATTCCATCTTTGTTAAGTTCACTAGTAACATTTTCCTCCTTGATACCAGGTGGAAGAGAATATCTACGAACAAAACTTCTCTTGATCTAAAATAAAAAATAGTAATAGAGTGAAAAGTTTATAAAACTTACTGTTCCATATTCATCAGACTTTTCCTCGTGCTCTGCCTCAACCTGAAGACACTTATTTTTGATACTGACTTTCAATTCCTCAGGAGTAAAATGAGAAACATCCATCTTAACTTTGAATTCTTTCTCATTATCAACAATCTCTGGACATCCTTGGCCAAATTTATGGCTATCAGTAAGGCTTTTTCCATGCCAATACTGTGGCATCATAAGAGCATGATCAAGCTCATCATAAAGTTTTCTGGCCTCTCTCAATGATGAGGCAAAAAATGGATCACGGATGAGAGGTTTCATTAACCAGCGACCAGCCATCCTAAGTGTAAAAAAATTTGTAACAACAAACTATAAAAAGAAATATAAATGACAATGAGATGGAAGAAATACGTTTTCTATATATATCGCTAGAAAATTATTTGTTGGCTTTTTTTTTTATCGGTGTTTGGATATTTCTAGAAATTGATAGAAAGAACTAAACACAATGATTAGATATAAAAGTACATTTTAGATAGTAGATTTATTCAAACAATAATAGATATCATCGCTAGGTAATATTATTAATGTAGAAGATGACAAGTGTTTTTATTACATATGTTAAAACATTAAAAATGCCAATAGAAAATGCATAGAAAGTAGATAGAAATACTAGAGAAAAAAAGTTTGTTATGATAATTATCTTCTTAACTTCCCAGAATGATTCGTGGTTTTTTTTTTTATAAAAAAAACCCTACTTTCTAGGGACAAGTTATATTGTTCTCAGAATGTCTAACAGAAGTACACTATTAAAATTTCGCAAAAGTTTTATTAGAATATGATATAAATTAAATATATGACAAATAACGTCAAAAAAATATCCACAAACTCATTTATCTTCATTCAATGTACTTTCAATTTTTCCATAAATTTTTTTTTTAAAGGCTAACACTAATTTTACTTGAAGTGTGATGAGATACCCCATAACTATCAGAAATTCTCTTGTCATTACCTTTGATTTAAAACCATCATTTATGGAATCAACAATACAATACTTTTGTTACCCAGCCACCTGTGTTTATCATCATACTATGTACAATGAAATAATTCTCAGTTGGCAAAAAGATTTTTGATTTCAAAAAAAAATGAAAAGTTAAAGTTAATTACTTGTCATTCAAATTTCAGCAAATTTCTTTAGAAAACTTAATTTTAAAATACCAGCAATAATGACAATCATTAATGATAACTATCAATGAATAGTACGTTTGGTATTATATTTCAAAATAAAGTATTTCATTTTCCTTAAGATATATTTCGAATTTTCTAGACTTTTAAAAGTTTCTTTGAATATTGAAAAAAAAATTTCTTCAAAAAAGTTAGTAGTAGAAGGTGTTATTCATTCATTTGTATGTACTTTGACCTATGAATAGAATTTCAACGGGAAACTGTTTTTTTTTTTTCTTTGTCGAATGTAAAGAGTTGTGTCATGATGTTTTTTTTAATGGGAAAGTGATATTTGACAAATGATGTTAAATTTTGTAGAAAAAAAAGAACTGACAGTTTCTGTAATTCTTTTAGTTTTTAGTACAAAAACTAATTTCATCTTTTATGTAACCATGTTTTTTATGTTGTATTTTACAGTTTTTTTTAGAATATATTTGATTTTTTATCCAATATTTGTGAAAGTTGTCGATTTTGTAGAATTGACGTTATTGTAGGGAGGAAGTGTATAATTGTAGGATGAAGTATTTGTTCTCGTTTTAAAATTACTTATTTCAAAAGTTTTCTAGATTTGATAGATTAATTTGCTTATATTTTTACAGTATCTTGTTTTTTGATTATATTCTCTACTATACGATCGAAGCGATGGATAAACTATTGGAAATTTCTCAAGATAACCGAAACTTACTTAATACTGTGAATGAAAAAATTGATTGTATCCTTAGGAGGATTACTGTTCTTGAAGAAAAACTTTATGCAAATAAAGGTAACTTTTTTATATTTATTGTAATAATAGTAAATATTAATGTTTTTATTGTTAGAAGATAGATCAATTACACCATCTAATATGAATTGTGAATCATTAGAGATTGGAGTTTTAGATACAAATACTTCTAGTAATAATCATTTTGTAACTGACTCTGGTGCCTGTGAAGATGAATTTTATGATGCCATACAGGGTTTGTCATTAACTCAACTGGATGGAGAAGTTTTTCATTGTAGTCTTTACCATAGTTATAAAACTGGTAGTGCTAAAAGAATTTCTAAGGTTGAGTGTTCTTTTAAAAGAAAAGGTCGGGAGACTGTTCTTGAAGTTATTAATGATGCTTGTAATGTAGATCATCAAATTATTTGTGGTGTTGAAGATGAAAAAATGTATGGTTTTTTAGATAAAGGAAATCATGCTGTTGTTGTAATTAAGGCAGATGTTCTTGTATGCACTGTACCGAATCTTCGCTCCATTCTCCTTAAATTTAAGAATAAAATTATTGCTTCAGAAGTCTATAAAAGAGTTTCAACTTTGTTTTTTTAAACTATATATTTGTTAAAATGGAATTTATTAATTCTTTTCTATTTATTTTTTTTATTTTCTTGAACAAAATTGTATTTTAATCACTATCTGGATATAGAAATATTGTTTTCTAATTTTTTTTTCAATAAAGATATATTAACTTTATGAAAGTAGATTTTTTTTTACTAGTAATTTAAATAATATACAAAAAATTTGCACCTAGTAACGGAAGATTCTAGTGATTTTTCTATGTATTCAAATTTTTGTTACTTATAGTATGGTATAGAATAATAAAATTGATATAATCAATTAGTAAAAAAAATTTGTATTAAAAATAGACTATTTATTGTAGTCATTTTAATAGTATGGTTTCATCATGGTTTCAATATAATGACAAATTGAACTTAAAAAATAAGACAGATTTAAAATTTATTCCTAGATTAGTATATAAAGATAAAGAAATGAGAAGTTTTTCATCATCAATCTATGATATAGTGGATAAGAAGAACATCAAAATGCTTGATAATGAAACAATGTATTTAGGTGTTATACCTAAAAATGAAGTTTTACAAAAAGTAGGATTTGGACATTTTTATTTATATCATCCTTGTAATATGGATGCTAAAAATATTAATGAGTTGGAAGATTCATTAAAATTATTTGCCATCATTGTAATAAATTGTAATGCTGGAGTGTATGTTTTTTAAATTATTAAAATTTTAAATTTTTATTATTTTTAGACATATTCCTATTGTTATGAAAAATGAATATAATAAACAATCTAGAACAATTGAAAATTACTATGCTTTGGGATCATTTGTTGATAATGATAATAAATTTAGAACTATTAATGATTTAATTAATCATTATAAACGTATATCACCACAACAAATAATAAAGGATAACAAGAAATTTCCAGATAATTGTAAAACTTCTGGTCCTGGTAATAATTTATCCTCTATTAACAATCATTCTTCTTCTGTTACTAACAAACCAATGGTTCAAAAGAACCAAGAAAAACATATTGATAAAGATAAAAAGAAAATTGTTGAAAAAAATATAACAAATAATAATTGTGATGAAGAAACTGATCAAATGTGTATGGAAACTTTTTCTGATATTTCAATGTCATTACCTGAAAATAATGATAAAGGAAAAGAATTATTAAAAAAATTATCAATTAAAAATTGTGTTATCAAAAAACCTGTACCTTCACAAAAATGTATATCTTTTTCTAAAAATAAACCAGGTTCTGGTAATGTTTCAGAATCTACGTCACAATCAAAGTCAACATCATTAAAATCATCTGATCCATCAACAACATTAATAGAAAAATTTGATAACAAAAAAAATATTAATGATAAAAAATTAATTAGAGATGATAACTTTTATAATAATTATTATCTAGGTGAACTTAAAAAGAAAGATCTTAAAGGAATAGTTAAGAAACCATTTGATTTTGCTTTTTATCATCGTGAAATTTCTAAAAAAAATAAAAAAAAGAAGAAAATAATGTATATGGTATATAAACAACTTGAAGGAAAATTAATTCATCTTCCAATAACAAGAAAAAGAAATCCAAAATATGATGGTTCTAAAAGTTCAGTAAAACGTTTTTATGTTCTTAAGACACCATATGATGATTATGATTATTTTAATAGTTTTAAAGAGATCGTTGATTACTTTTACGACAGAATTGAAAAAGTTAAAGAATTACATCAAAAATCTATAAGTTAATTCTTTTATCATTTTTTTTTTAAATTAAAAAAATTGTACTATGAAAATGGTTATCAGTAATTAATGATATACGATTTTACCTGTACTATTAATATGATAATTAAAAAGTTATTACTCAAATAAATTATTTATACAATTATAAAAAATAAAATAAATATTATTTTATTAAATTATAAAATAAGAATTCAGAAGAAAAAAAAAATAGTTTAAATTAATTTATTTCAAACATATCCAAAAACTCTCTTCTATCTTTCTTATTAAAATAAAAAAAAAATAAACAAAATTTAAACTTTTTTTAGTAATAAATAACGTTAATTTTTTTATACAATTTACAATGTTTTTTATTAAAAAAAATTCCTAAATATACAAATACGCTTCTAGCAGATTTACTTTTTCCCCATTCCAAATATATTTAAAATAAAAATGATACCAAATAATAAAAATATTCTCAACAAAGAATCTTGTAGAATTTTTCATCTTGTGTACTACAAAGTATAATAACTTTTTGAAAAATTGTTGTAAAAAGATATTTCTTTAATTCTATTCCCAAAACATCTGCTGATGATTTTATTTTTGATTTTCCAACTTTACAATTAACCAGAATCTCTGAATAAACAGAATCAAAGTATTCTGCACTACAATGGACATCTATATTTGCTACAATATTTCGAAGAAGATCCGTATTAACATCTGAAACTATTATTATTATACGTTGTTTTGAAGAAAATGTCATTATTATTTCATTAAAATTATTTCTAATAAATGATTCTATCTTCCTTTTTGTTATATGTGATGGTTTCTCTGGTAAAGCATATATTATATCGGCATTATTGGCAAATGTTGCTGTAATATGTGAAGGTGTAGAGATTGTTGTTGTATTTCTACCAGCATCATTAATAGCAATAGAATCTCTATCATTTTGATTTGAATTATTTCTTGATCGTATTCTTGTTCTCCTTGGTCCACTTGATGATGGTGTTCCAACAACATTTTGAAATATTCCATTATTTATTTGATCAAATGAATATTCTTCACATGTTACAAGGTAATCAACAGCATCTTCTATTGAAAATTTTTGTTGATGTATTGCATGATATTCTGGGCTATTTTTACCATATTGAAGACCTTCATTTTCTGTTACAAGTATACTATCTTTATCAACAACTAATAATAAATTTTTTATACCTCTTTCTTTACAAATTTCTATGGCATCTTCTGTATTAGATATTGATTGATGATATACATCACCAGATATACCACTTTTCCATAATTCACCTAATAATTTATATGCTTCATTTTTTAATGATTTTGTATCAGTATACCCAACAAGAGTTGAAAATGTTGGTATACAAAATCCTGTCTTATATAAATGATTAGTTATAAGATATGATATAACAGATAAATCTATTGAACATCCCATTGCACATATTGGTTGAAGAGGTTTTTTATCATCTACCTGTCTTTTACTTTCTAAATATTTATCATATCGTCCACCGGTAATTATATGACATGGTTTATAACTTTCATGACCATCAAATTTAGGTACATATATAGAAACAATTGCTGAAAGTGATGTTGAATATAAATCTGATTTTACTATCATTGAAGGATCAAATATTATTGTTGATTGTTGTCTTTTAGAAGATGATGATAAAGATTCATAACATTCCATTATTTTAACAAGATCATTTATTACATTTTTTGCTATTTCTTGAACCTCCTCATATCTTGAATTTTGAAGCTGTTTAATTAAACCATTCTTCATTAAATCTAATGATAAATATGATTCCATAAATTTAAGAAGTGATGAAGCAACAGTTTTAGTTAAACCTGCCACCAACAATCTCCTAATTTTTTCATCATGACTAATTTCTTTTGTTTGCATAGAAAATTGTGCCAAGGTACTTCTTACAGAATTTATCAATTGATCATTAGTAATACCAATATGTTTACAAATAGCATAATATAATCTAATGTCACCAACTCTTAAAATTGTTTTCATTGTCTTCAAAACAACTATCTGTTTAGGAATATTTGCCATCATAAAAAGCAACTCTCCAGATAATTCATTTGAAGATTCCTGACTACCAACAATATCTATGGCACAATTGATTCTTTCAACAGGATGAGTACCAGGTAGATCATCAACTTGACTAAATATTTTACCATAACAAAATCTTTTAACATTATCTATTCCATTTCTGGCACATACACGTACAAAATTTCTTCTTAAATCAGAAGCTAAATTTAATATTAATCCAGACTTATCAACAACTTTATAACTTCTAGTTCTTGATAATTTATTTTTTCCATTAATGTCAGAAAATTCTGGTATCAAAGTATGACAATCATATGGTGTAAAACCATGAAGATAAAAAAATTCTGACATCTGTTTTTTTATATATTCTAGCACTCTTTGCCCACTGACATCTTTTAATGATAAACAAGTTTTTTTGTCAAATATATGTCTCATGGCAAATGGTGAGTCAACAGAAAATATAGTATCATACATCCATTTATTTAATGTTGATCGTTTATTTTTTAAAATTTCTTTAACAGCTACCTGAAATTCATTTTCCTCAACACCTACTAGTGGTACACGATCTGATTTTATTAAATCACTAATTGATGGTCTTTTATTTTGATCATTTTGTAACATCCAACTAATGACATCTTTAGCTTTTTTAACTTGTGTTGTTGTTATTTCACAACCAAAATCTTCTGGAAACTTTAGTGAATTTCTTAATTTTGGTAATATAACTAATCTTTCCATACCTAATGGTAATGGACGATAAAACATTTCAAATAAAACAACACCAAGACTATAAACATCAATTTTTGATGTATAAGGTTTACCACTAACACCTGAATCAGCATGAATCTCTGGTGCTATGTATAATGCAGTACCAACATCATGAGTTAAATCACCACCACCTTGTGATAAAACTTCATCAGGATTGGATGATGTTACAGTATGATCAGATAAATTTAATTGTACCTGATTTCTTCTACCATTTACATCAATAGTTGCTAAACCAAAATCACCAATTTTAACTCTATTATGAGCATCAATGAAAATATTTAATGGTTTAATGTCTCTATGTATCATAGCTTTTTTATGAATATAATCTAATCCAGCAAGCATCTCCCTAAATAATCTCCAAATTTCTTCAGGATTTGTCATTAAATTACCAGAATCAATAAGATTTCTTAGTGTTTGTTTTTCACAATACTCCATTTGAATAAAAAGTATTTCAAAAGTTTTCTCACTTTTTTCATTTTCTTTTACATCACCATTTTCAGAAGAAGTCTCATCACATGTCTCAACACAACTTCTTAATTCACCAACATCATCTGATGGAACAATATCACTAGTTACACTTCTCCTTCCAACAGTTAATTGACTTAATGTTGATAAATGATCAGTTACAGCAGAATTTCCTTCCTCCTCAACTTCATCATTCTCAAATAACACTTCGAAATCAGAAGATTCTGAAATATGTTCATTTTCTGATGCAATATCATGATCATGAGATCTATTTAAATTTGATTGACTCGTCATATTTAAACCTTGAGGTGTAGCGAAAATAGTTCTTGATGTTTTTCTAAAAGCACCATTATATGGTGTCTGAATAGGTAATGTTAACTTTCTTGATATTGGTGCTTTTTTAGAATTATCTTTTTCTGATACTTCATCATCCTCCTCATTATCACTCTCCTCTGTAGATGTATATTCAGTATCTTTATAAGCATAACTTGGTTCCCAATCTGCATAACTATCCTGAATCTCCTCTACTTTATCATTACTAACAACATCTTTAAAAGTATTTTTTTCTTCAGTTTTAGTTGTTGTGTCATTTTTATTATTATCATCTTTACACACAACACATTTTGAAACCCATGCATTATAATATCTAACAACATTAGGATGATGTAATTTTGAAAACAATCTAGCTTCATTAATAATTTTCTTTTGCATCTCCTTAGAACTTAAAAATAATGGAATTCTTTTTATAGCATAATTATTACCATCTAATTTATTATTAGCTAATAAAACTTCACCGAAACCACCTTTACCCAAGTATGATACTAAGAAAAAATCTGTTAACCTGTCATTGTCAAATTTAGCCAAATCTTCAATATCTTTTTTACTAGCTCCTGGAAACCATGATCTTGGCATTGTTAAAAGATTATGATTCAAAAATGTATGATTACATAATTGATCAATTGATTTAACTTTATCACACTCTTGAATAAAATTATTCAAGTCAACCTCTTTTTGTTGTAAAGTACCTGAAGGTGGTACTTGAAGTAAATTTTTTTCATTTTTTATTTTTTGAATCCTTTCTGACATTACTTGGAGAACTCTACCTAAATTAACTAGATCTGTCTTGGTACTTCTTCCATAAACTTGACAATCAGTTATACTATTATCTGTCTCTGTTGAAGAACCATTTCTAAGTAATTTTGGTTTACAATCTTTAACTAAATGATCCCACTCTTCGGCAAATTTAGCTAATCTTCCAGTAACAAACCAATCACTGATTCTTATACAGTCATTTGATGTTAACCATATACAATCTAATCCCAATCTTCCGTGAATCAACTTTTCTTCATGTAACCATTTCAGGGCACATACAGCTTGACAAGCAACTCTGGGTATTAAAATTTTCCCATATTCTGATTGTTCTAGGTGATCAAAGACATCCTCAAGTGATCTATCTGATCGATTTATTAATTGGCCAACGATGACTTTACAATGTACATGATTTGGCTCATTGACAATCTCTTTTTTTGTCAAAAAAATGTAAGGATAGACAGATTGATCAGTATTGTTAACATTAACTAGAGTCATTTTAGCTGTATCAATAAATCTGTTTAAATCATTAAAAAAGTTTCCAAAATCAGGTGGTTGTGCTTTTGAGGGAGAGTTAGGAATATTATTACTTTTTTTACCAAATTGTTGAATTTTTTTGCTATGATCTTTCCATTGAAAAGTCCATTCAGATACATATACCTGTGAAACTTGATCAATAACTGTAAATTCTTTTACATGATTACTAGTTACTTTTCTTCTTGTTGAAATAACTTCATCTCCCTCACCTTTTTGTATATAAAATGTTTTCATTTGCCCATCCAAACATGTTATCATTTCACCTTCACCTACAGCACCTAATGTTTTTGGTTTATTTAATGATTCAAGTCTTTTTCTTTCATAAAATTCTTTCTCTTCCTGAATACTTTCTCTTTCTTTTTGTCTTCTTTTAGTTTCAGCTTCAACTTCTTCATAGGTAGCTTTATTAATAATATCATTTTCACGAGATATTTGAATATACTTTTCAGCTTCTTTTACCAACATCTTTTCATGTAAATTTTTAGTTGTCGGTTTTTTTAATTCATATAAAAATTCACTGGCTTCAGCATATAAATCAGCTATCATAGGATCACCCTTTCTTTCAGAAGCTTTTTTAATTAATCTGTTTATTAATTTTTCTTTGTCTCTTTCATCTATACATTTTGACTCAATAATTCTAATTGATGGGACACTAGAAATAAATATATCAAAATGAATAGATAAAAAAAAGAAAGTTACCTATCAGGATAAACAGTATTACAAAAAAATTGAATTTTAACGTATATTTCATTATTTATCTTTTCTAAACTTATTCCAATTTTTCCATTAACATTCTCTTTTTTATCCATCTCATGTCTACTGGTTGATTCAGTTGGTCTAATTATCATACAAATATCTATAGGTTGCCATGTCTTCCAGGCAGTTACAGTTTTTAAAGATAATATATTATCAGGGTACATCGACTTCAACACCATAATTTCTTCCTCCTGTATTATTTGGTAATTTTTTCTTGGTTTTTCTATTGGTAATCCGGGTTCAGAGGACATACTACTACTCTTTGTCCAAACCATTTTATTTTACTTTTATTTATTTTTATTTTTTTCTTTCTTTCTTTCTATTTTAGTAGTTATAAATATTTAATATTAACAAAAAAAAAACAATTTTCTTATATTTGTTATCTTTCTTTTATAATTCTATATTATTCAAACTTTTTCTTCTGTTAATTTTTATATAATAAAATTTTTTCTTTGTTGTAAGTGATATATTTATTTGAGTACAAAATATTAAAAGTTTATAGGAAGCACTTTATTTGTGATGTAGTATTGTGTATTTATATATAGAGATAATAAAAAAAATATAACCCGTAAAATCGTTAAATGATTGTTTATGATGAGATAACAATTTTAAAGCAAATCATTTGAATAGAAATTGGTAGATTTCTTCTCAATGTGTATCTCTAAAAAAAAATTTTATTAATAGAAATATAATAGTTTATGAACTATGATGAATAAGAAAAAATACTATTAAAAAGATAAGAAAGGCGGTAATTAAAATATTAGGTAATTAAAATGTAAAATTAAAAGATAATGACAAAATAAAGTAACACTTAATTATTAAAAATGTGTTAGTTATAGAATAGAAATTATAGTACAACGTAAAACTGTATATTTTTCTTAAAGAAGAAACATATGATAGTCTTAAGACGATTGTATTAAACTACATGTTAAACTTTTTGGTAATATATATTCATTAAAAATAAATTATATCAAGTTAAATTAAATATTTCTTTTTTTTTAAATATATTTTAAATACAAATATAAAAGATATTGATAACTAATTATTATAAATTTATGATACATAAAAATTTTTATAAAATCTATTGCTTTATTAAAGTTATATAAATAATTTAAATCTATAATTTTACAACCATTTCCTTTTCATCTATAAAAGTTAATAATAAATATAAAATAACCCTTTTTTTTCTAGTTTAATAATGATTGTAACAAAGGATGTAATAATTTTGTTCTATTATACATTTTTAACCAATTAAAAGTACTTTTAAATATTTATCTATTAACTAGAAAAATAATAATGAAATGGCTGTAATGATTAATGAAGAGTAATATTTCGGTAGTAGTATCATATATATATATATATATTTCTTTTTTAAAGTAAAATTCAAAAATCGAAAGAAGGAGGTGAATCTTTAAGCTTTCTATAGACTATTTTAAAAAAAAAAAATAATAAATATTCAAAAAGCAATTAAAATATATAATTTGTGATCATTCATTGTGTATTTTAATAAAAATAGCTAACTTAATAAAAGTTAAATGTAATTTTTTTTTTCTCTTAAAATTTTAACAATTTTTACAACAACAGACAGACACAGGTAAACATTATATGAAGTATTTAAAAGAAATATATCTAAAGTTAAAGTATTTCTGTTTAGTATAAAATATATTAAATGTTTAAAAATAATTAATTTTAATGGTAAAAGGTAATATTTTTATACTAGCTATAAAACATTAATAAGAATGATGAAAATTTTAAAACAAAAAAAAAAAAAGAGGTCACCTTTTTAAGTGAATGTAAATACCTCAGAAATATTTATAAATAATAAAATACATTATATATATATATAAAATATATATAGTCAAATGTACCAGAAAAAGGGCAAAAGCTAAAATGAGAAATAAAAATAGAAGATAGTCATAGTTGTTGTAAAATAGAAAAAGAATATGTGCTATTATATTATAACTTTAAAGTACACTCTTCAAAGATAGTTTTAACATTTTATAACAAAAACAATTCCATTTGTTTTAATTATTATAGGGGCAATAAAATGTATTCATTATTATATTGTTTATATATATAATAACCTAAGCTTTGATTCATAAATAATAAGATAAGAAAATATAAGGACATAGGAAATTATTATTATTTCTTTTTCTTTTTTCTGATCATCTTAAAAGAAGATTTTTTTTTTTAATCATCATCTAATTTCTTTAATATTATACTATAATTTATTATGTATAGAAAGTAATTTGTATATAAACACATGTGAATAAAATAAATTGTATATAAAATTACTAACATTTAAGAAGAAAAGGAGAAAACAAACATTTTAGTACCATTTTTAGAAAAATAAAAGTATAAATTTTTTTCAGAAATACGTTTTGTAAAAATATGCTTTATACTAAATAATAAAATTTATGAAATCATAGAGCATTATTACAAATATTTATTTAAAAAATTACAAATATAAAAAAAAATATATGTTTGCAAAAATAATAATGTGGATAAGATTAAAATTGCAACAAAAAAAAAAGTTTTTTTTTTTTATCCATTGTTTCTATTATATTTTAAATATATAAAATAGTATCATCACACATTGATATTCATTTTTATATAAATATCTTATTTTTATTTAGTGATGAAAAGGTAAAATTGTATTCAAGATTTTGTACTTTTTAATAAATATAAATTATATTAAAAAAAAAATATTTAATGTGATTAAAATAATCTCTTCTTCAAAAATAAAGTAATGAAAAAAAGTTTTATATTTTATTATAAATATTAATATATATATGTATATACGACATTTGATATTGTTGATATATATATAAAAAAGGGGTAATGTTTATGAAGAAGACATAGAATGACTAAAAAAAGTAAAGAGATAATAAAAAAAATACACATGTATATGCTTTAACAAATATGACACTCAATTTAAAAAACTTAAAAAATATATATTTACATTTTTTTACATATGTTATTATTAATAAAATAAAAATAAATAATAAAATGATAAAAAAAATCTTTTTTTTTAAATATTTATACTATTAAAATTTATAATAAAATTATAAAATTAAAATTGTTTATATATTAAAATTGAATAAATAATAATCTTGATTTATAAGAAATTTTCTAGTCCCAGTTAATATAAATATATATTAATTACATAGTTAATTTATTTTTGTGTTTTATTTAAATTTGATACATTTAAATATATATTGATATATCTATTTAGTAACCATTTATTATAAATTTAAATATTACTATTACTTATGGGATAGTTGATTTTTTTTTAAAACTTATAAATTGAGTTAAAAATAGAGAAAATTTAAAATTAATATAAAATAATTCATTTAAAGCACTTTTCTAATATACTTATTATGTAGATGTTTATAAATTTTTTCATATCTTGAAATATATGCTTTATTAAAGCACAAAAATGTCACATAAAAATAATTAATATTATAATTCTTAATATTCTTTTCATTGAGTATTGAATATAAAATTCATCATTTGTCTTTCTTTTGTAGATTATAAAATAAAATGTATTTCAATATTTTTTGCACAAAAATGTTACACACCATTATATAATTATTTCTAATTCAATAGTTTTAAAGTTTATTAATAATTATATAAATTAAATTTAAGCCTTGATATTTTTTTTTTAAAAAAAAAATGTAATAATTAAAATATATATATATTTTATATTTCCAATTAAGTTTATTATAATATAATAAAAAAATAAACGATATTAAAACAAAAAAAAAAAAGAAATTTAAGCAATTTATATTAATTAAATTAAATATAAAAATCGTGTAAAATAAATAATAATCTTTTTATTTGACATTAATAAAATATATTTTTAATCATACTTTTTGTTGTTTACTTTCATATGATCAAGAATTAAATTATACTATACAAACATATTAATCATAACTTTATATTCTAACAAAACATTTAAACATTTAAATATGCAAACTGCAAATGTGGAATTGAAAACAACTTATAGTATTTTTTTTTAAAAGAATTAATAAAACATTTTTTTACATAAATTATACAAAATTATCATACTTACATTTTAAAAAGGCATATTTAACTTTTTATTTTTACTTAACCTGATAAATATCAAATTATTTACAATTGAAATTACTAGTAAATTAAAAAAATTTTTTTTTTCCTCTTAATAAAAAAAAATGTAACATTAAGTAGTGTATTATTTGATTTTTATCACTATGATTGTATAAATTTATTTTAAAAAAAGATTTAATTTTTTTTAATAATATAATAGGAATTGTAAATATTGTATATTTTGTAAAATAAAAAAATTGAATAATTTTAAATCATTTGATATTATTATTAGTTTCAAAATTGTGGAAAATTATTGAAATAAATCATTGATATAATAATTGTATAGCTTTAAATAATTTTGTGATTTATTATGATTGTATCTAGTTGTTAAAAAAAGGTTTTGTTAAAAACTTTTATAAATTTTATCATCTTCAATACACCACAATCTCTAAATTTTTAGTCTAACTCTATATTAGTTGGTTTATGATACTACTGTATAAAAGACACCCAAAAGTATGAATTATAGCATCTATTATTAATATTAAAGCTTACTTATAATATATAATTATAAAAACTGCAAAAAGTAAATTATTAGTTTTATTTTGTCATTAATGTGTCCAGTATTGTAGTCATATTTAATGGAGTATTAAGATTTATTGATAAGTTAGTAAATATCATAAAAATATGTTGATACTAAATTTTATATTACTATTGTCAAAAAATTTTCCACCAACAGAAGTGATACTTTTTCATTTTTAATGAAAATAATAAATAAATATTACCTTTTTTTGAATCTACTTTTTTTTTAATAGCATCACAGAATGACTAATATTTGTTATGATAAAATAAAAATGACAAGATTATATTGATGAAGATAATTTACATATGATAAAAAGATTTTTAAATTGAATTTATTATTTTAACTATTTAAAAATTAAAATTTTTTATTAATGATTGAAAAGAAAAAGACAGTAAAGTATTATATCAAAACTAATCTAAAATCCATAAATAATAATTTTAAATGTACAAAATACTAAAAAAAAGACATTTTATTTAATTCCACATCATGAAATATACTTTAAAAAGAAAATTTTTAATGTTTATTGTAATATATATGCATTTTTCTTGTAATAATCATTAGACTTCTCAAGAAGTGTGGTAATATCAATATATTATTAAAATTAATTTTTATACTTTTTTAAAAAAAGTAGATTAAATGTATCTGTTACAAAATACAAAATATTTTTAAGATTTAATCTAGAATTTATCTTCATATTTTAAAGATACTTAAGATTTTAAAGCTTTTTAAATATTCAATTTAAATTATATTGATAAATTTTATAATAAATGAATAATATATTAAAAGTGTGTTGATTAGTATACTTAAAAAAAATTTAAAATTTTTTTTTCTCTAAAAATATATAATATTTATTAAAATAAAAAAAACTTAGAATTAAAATATTTTAGTTGAAGTAAAAAGACACACAGTTATTAGAAATTTTTGTAACATATTTTTAAGTAATAAAAAATTATTTTATATAATGATAAAGTGTACTTTCTTACAGCATTATCATTAAGATTTTTGTTTTTTTTTTTTAATACTTTGTATTAAATATTTTGAAGATTCTTTATTTATTAATTCCAACAATTTTTGGTGCTCCCTTTATAAGCATAAAAAGTTGTGCTAATAAATCACTAATTTCTGTTGGAATAAAAGATAATGGTATAAAGACATATTTTGAATCAAAACCAATTTGATATCTTGAATATGGTAAATAACTAACAAGACTTCTAAAATATGCTTCAGAAACTAAATGACAATTAGAACTTGATCTATAAATTAAATGTTCTTTAGTTTGTTTTACAATAAAATTAAAATAATCTTTTCCATATTGTTGTTTAATATTATCACTACAATTATTATATACACGTTCTAACATTTTGGTAATATTATCAGTTTTAGTTAATGGTGTTTTAAAAAAACCTGGTTCAATACAAATAACTTTAACATTAAATGGTTTCATTTCAAGTCTTAATATATCACAAAATGCCTCCATAGCATATTTAGAACATGAATATGGACCAATATTTGGTATGGCAACTCTTCCACATACAGAAGTTGTTATAATAATTCTTCCATTACTTTTTTTAATTAATTCTTTAAAATGTTCAACTGTTCTTATTCCACCAAAAGTATTAACCTCAAAGACATCTTTATAATTTTTTGTTGATAACCAATCAAATGGTCCACAATCACCTAAGATTCCTGCATTAACAATTAATCCATAAATATTTGAAATAAGTAATTTTTTCATTATTTGTTTAACTTTTTCACAACCACTTTTCATACTATCATCATCGCTTACATCAACAATAAATGTAAATAATTTGCCTTCCATTTTATTACAACGTTTCTCTAATTCTGTTGCACCTAGATTTGTTAAACAACCACCAAATACAATCATTCCATTTTGGCAACATTTTATTGCTGTTTCATATCCAAATCCTAAAAAAAAATAAATATAATATATATATATTTTAAAATATAAAAAAATAATAATTAATTTTTTATTACCTGAATCACAACCAGTAATAACTACAACTTTTCCTTTTATATCATCAATCGTTAAAATTTCTAAGAATTTTCTAATACCAATAATAATAACTAATATTGTTACAATAATAAACCACATATTATTGTATATAAATATAAAAATAATAAATGATAATAGATAATCAAAAATATATATATACTTTTAAATAATGTTTGTAGAATATTTTTGTTATCAAATATTTATAGTCATTTATCTTTATCTCTACTCTACAAATTTTATGTACATTTTGTTATTTTGTAATAAGAATCCATATATCTTTAATTTACTTTTTTTTTCCTTCTTCCTCTTGGTACTTGAATTTATTTTATAAGATGAGAAGTTTTTTTTAAAAAGTAAATAATATATAGAAAATTTTTTATTCAATTAGATAATTTATTGCCAGATAAAAATTATTTTTATTATTAATATATAATTTTTTTTTAATTTATAAATGATAAGAATACTTTTAAATATAAGAAAATTATGATAAAAATATATTTATAATTATATTTTTATTTAATATATTACATTTGGTTTGGGTTCTATTGAAGAAAATGAAAGTATTTTAATAATATAATCCTGTATTTCTGTTGGAAGAAGTGATAATGGTGCAAAAATAAATTGTGAATCCAATCCTACCTGATAACGTGGTTTTGGCCAATAACTTGTAAGACATTTAAAATATGTATCACTAACTTGATCAGGAGAATCTGATGATTTATTAATAAATAAATCTTTCATACTTTCTAGTAATGTATCTAAATATTTTTTATCATATTGTTTTTTAACATTTTCATTCTGTCTATCATAAACTTTTTTAAGTAATTTTTCTGTAGTTTCAACATTTGTCATATTTGTTTTAAAAACACCTGGTTCTACACACATAACTTGTACATGAAATGGTTTCATTTCTCTTCTTAAACTATCAACCAATCCTTGAATGGCATATTTTGATGCACTGTAAGCACTTAAATTTTGTAAAGCTACCCTACCATATAATGATGAAGTTAAAACAATTCTTCCTCTAACTTTTTTAACTTCTTCAATAAAATATTGTATAGTTCTAACAACACCAAATGTATTAACATCAAAAACATTTTTAAAATCTTCAACCTTCATCCAATCAAATGGTCCAGGATCACCAGTTATTCCGGCATTTGCCACAATTCCATGAAGACCTGGTAAGTTTAATTTTTTTAAATTTTCTTTAACTAATATTAATCCATTACTACAAGATTCATCATCAGTGACATCCATAATAAATGGAAAACATTTTGATCCATATTTTTTACCTTCTTCAAAAAGTTCATTTTTACCTTTTTCTGTCATACATGTTCCAAAAACAACCATTCCATTTCTAATACATTTTAATGCTAAATGTTTTCCAAATCCTGAATCACAACCTGTAATAAGTATAGCTTTTTCTGATATTTCATTTATTGTTAAAGTTTCTAAAATTTTTCTTATCATATATATAAAACAAAAAAAACTAATAATATATATTAACATTTTTTTTTAATAGATAATATTTAATATAGTTAATAATATTTAATAGAAAAATAATAATGTATATTTTTTTTAACTTCTAAAAAAATATTATAAATAATGTACAAAAATTTTTTCTTTCTCAACTATATCTATTTACAGATGCTATTATAATGTTATTTATATATTGTTAAATTGTATTATTAAAAAGTTTGAAGGTTATCAGTAATCTAACAGGTTTTTGACAAAAACATATATTTTTATGTACATATTTAAAAACTTTCGTTTGATAAAGTAAGAAAATATATATATATATATATATTTGTTTTTTGATGGTACATACCATTTGTTTTTGTTTTGATAATTATATTTAATTTACCTATTAATGATATATATATATTCTTATATTTTTTTATGGAAAAAAAAACTTTAATTCTTTTATCTAAAAATTAAAAAAAAAATTGGATTAAAATAATAATATTATTTATATTGATAGGATTATCTGTTAAAAAAAATAAAACTTAAAATGCTAATAAATAGATATTAATAAAATATAAAATAATTACTTCCTTTTGTTTATTAATATTTTCTAGATACATTGATAATTTTTCTTATAACTTTCATTGTATCAACACTCATAATAAAAGCATGAACTTTTCCTTTAAATTGTTTTCCTTCTCTTTCAAGTTCCTCAATTCCTTTTCTAGTTCTACATGCAGCAAAAACAGTTTTAGATTGGGAGGCAAATTTTAATGCTAATTCATGACCAATATCTATAATGATAATAATAATAATAATAATACTATTAAATATTTTATACCTGTATCACAACCTGTAACAACAATAGCTTTTTCATTTCTTTCCTCATAAATTTTTCTCCCATACACTTTTTTTCTTAAAGAATTTAAAATTATAAAAATAAAAAATAATATTATTATAATCCACATTATAATTATGTAAATAAAAATAATAATTATTTAACAATTTACCTAGAAAAAAAAGAATAAAATAACATTTTTTTTAAAAAAAAAATATATTTAAAATTCTTTAGGTTAAGTATATTTTAAGTATATTATATTCATATATTTTTTTTTACTTCCTCTAGTTTGTTAAAAATTAAATAAAATAAATCGTATAAATATATAACAATCATTTTTATTATTAGATCACGGAAGATATTTAATCATATACTTTGTTAAATAAAATTTATATTTTAATAGGTCATTAAGAAAACTTTAGAGTGATATTTAATAATTGAATTTTAACATTGAAAGTAAAAAGATATATTCAATCTTTTAAATAAGAAGTTTAATATTTCTAGTTGTAATATGATATAAAAAAACCTTACACTTTATCATTTTTTAAACATTTTTTTTTTAAAAAGATAATATTTTTTAAATTTCAAGAAAAAGACAACTTTTTTTTAAATTCTTTTTTTTAACTTTTCTTTGAATCTATAAGAAAAATATACATATATTTATATTTTACAGTTTTAAAAATAAGGAAAATAATATGTCATTCAATCAAAAAAAAAGTTTTTTTCTTTTTTTTATACCTTTAAGATATATTTTAACAATCACCATGAGTCAAAATAATCTTTAAATATTTAAAAAAAAGCATATATATAATCAGGAAGTAAAAATGTAGAAGTTTATTTTCTAAAGATAAGAAAAAAAAATCAACTTAATTTTTTTTTATAGTTGATTATTTATAAATTGATAAAAAAATTGATTTATTATCTCTTCACCATAAAATATGTTTTGTAATGTTTGCAAATTATTTTTTTGTTTTTATTATACTTAATTCTTAAATAATAATTATATATCTATATTTTAAAATGATTAATATTATTTATCAAGTATGTATATGAATCGTAGCAAACGAAAAAGTAAAAAAAAAGGTTTATTTATCATGTATAAAAAGATTATAATTTATGCCATTTTTATAAATCAAAAAAATAAAAATATTTTTTGTACTATATTTCTTATCACTATGTTATAGAAAATATTTTATTTAATTTTTTGGTTCATTTAAGAAATAGGTGTTTCTGACAATTAAATATGTCTTTATTTATTATTTAAATCAAAAGTTATAACATTTAAAAATATTAATAATTTATTAACAATTTTCTTATGTTAAAATAATTTATTACCCATGTTAATTATGACGTTGGAGAATGAATCAAGTAATGTACAAAAAAAAATATTATGCATTTATTTTATTTTTGTAATTTTAAAAAATTTATAAGATACAATAAACAATCCCTGCTAGATATTTGTTTTTGTAATTTATATTGAAAATAATTATTTCATTGACATATGTATTTACTTTGATTAAACATCATTCTTGTATTATTTCTATTTACATTTTAAAGTTTTTATAATAATTTAATTAGAAGTCATTTTTCATTTTCAATAAAAGGGAAATAAATTTTTTTAGACAAAATAGTTATGTTAAAAAGAAATATTTTTCTTTTTATAATAAAACTTTTCAAGTATGATGTTTTTTAAAAAAAATTAAACTATAATAATTATAAAAAAAATAGTAAAGATTATGTGATTTGTTATATCACATGTTCGCTAAAAAGTACATCACATATATATATATATACTTTTTATTTTTTTTAATTTTTCAATATTTATAATAACTAATTTCAAAATATTAATAAATAGATAAATTTTCTATATGTTAAAAATTCAATAAAAAAAGGTAAAAATATTTCATAACAATTATAAAACTATAACTAATAAAGATTGTTCTTCATTTATCACTCATTATAATATTCTTAGGAAAAATATCTGTTGATCTGCCTAGTAATAATACAAGTTGCCGTTTTTGCCAATATTTACGTATAGAAATTTTTCCATTTTTTTCAGAAAGTAGATAAGAAAATAATTATCCAATTTAAATGATAAACATGAATGTATATATATACAGTTTTTTCATTTATTGAAAATATTTTCCTGGTGATATATTTTAAACCAAACTTTTTTTATTTACACATTATAACGTTATTTATAAAGATCTACATATAAAATTTATTTTTTTTATTGAATATGCTTAATAATTACTTTTTAAACTTCTGAAAAGCTTTATTTTGGAAAATAGAATTCTGTAAACCAGCCATACCACCCATTTGTTGTAGCATTCGTGGATCTATCATTTTCGACATTTGTTTGTTGAGAGCCATCATTTGATTAGGATTCATATTCATTGGATTCATATCACCTCCCTTGAATAAACCTTTCATTGAACCCATTTTTTTAATTAGATCAGCAAACTTTTTATATTGATTTAATAATTCTACAACTTCAATTTCTGTTGTACCACTACCTTTAGAAACACGGGTAACACGAGTACTTTCTTTTTGAAATAACTCAGTTGCTTTTGGATGATCTAATTCTTTATCTGCCATTGAATCCATTATTGTCATCATCCTTTTTAATCTATTTTGACTTTCTTGTTCATTTCCTTTCGATAAAAAGTCTGGTCCAAAACCAGGAATCATTCCCATAATTTGATTAAATGGACCCATTTTTTGAATATTTTGAAATTGTTCATACATATCACGAAGTGTAAATATACCACCTTTAATTCGTTTCAGTAGTTCCGCACTATCTTGCATATTAGAAATTTCTGAAACTTTCTCAACTAATCCTTCTAAATCTCCCATACCAAGAAGTTTTGAAATAAATTGTTTAGGTTTAAATGTTTCAAATTCATCTATATGTTCTCCAGTACCAATAAATATAACAGGACTTCCAGTTGCAGCAACAGCTGATAATGCACCACCACCTTTTGCATGTGAATCTAATTTTGTAATAATAACAGATCCTACAGGAACTGTTTCATGGAATGACTTTGCTTGAGCTTCAAGAGCTTGACCAATTGAAGCATCCATAACGAAAACAACATTATTTGGATTAATTGCATTAGATACTTGAAGCATTTCTTCAAACAAAGAAGCTTCCTGTTTATGCCTACCAGATGTATCAACAATAATAATTTCAAATCCTTCTTTTTTGAATTTATCTACACCATCGGCTGCAATAACAACAGGATCCATTTCAGTATAACTACCATAAAATGGTATACGTGCTTTTGTTGCATTTTGTTTTAATTGATCAAAAGCACCAGCACGAAATGTATCAGCGCAAACAAGGCACGTTCTCCATCCTTTTTTTTGATAATAATATGCCATCTTAAATATAATTAATATTATAAAATAAAAAAATTAGTTTTTTATAAATTATTTACCTTTGTACATGTTGTTGTTTTACCAGCACCTTGAAGACCAACAAACATAATAACATTGGGCCTTCCTTTTAATGGTGTATATGGAGCTATTCCAGGATCAACTAATGCTAATAATTCTTGAAAAACCGTTTTTTGAATGACACGACGTTTATTTACACCCCCAAGAAGTTCTTCATTATTAATTTTTTTAAAACAATTATCTTTTAATTTTTTAACTAATCTAATATTAACATCTGACTCAAGTAATGCAGCACATACTTCATTTAACATAGATTTAACTTCATCCTCATTAATTACAGTTGCTTGGCCAAGTTTACCAATAGCAACACGAATTCTTCTACCCAAATCTGCCAAAACCATCTTTTTTTATGCTTCTTTTTAGATAATATTTTTAAAAAGAATAGAGATTACAATAGATATGGATATTAAAAAAATAAAAATTAAATAAATAATTCTTGTCTTTTTTAATGAAGTACGGAGAAATAAAATTGAACACGTTACCCACAGACAAGAAATATTATTCCAAAGGAAAACGTTATAAAAGGATGTTACTCTCAAGAACAATATACTAAACTTGTTAAGAAGTTATTTATAGTCACATATTTATTAATCTACTAATATTTATTATTTATAATGTTAATTGTTGGTGAAGATTTTGTTTCTTTTGATCGATCAACACAAGCAGCTGATTTTTTCTATGATAATACGGCTAAAAAAGTTTGTTTGTTTGTTTATAAATTTTTTTGTTATATATATGATAAAAAAAAAAATTTTTCTTTTTAGATTTGCACTGTTAGAGGGAATGGTGTTCTTGGAGTAACAATAAAAAGTGTATCTAGTAATGATAAAGATATATCATTTAGACTAGATGATAATGGAATTGTTTTAAAAGTAAAAATTTCACCTGATTTGAAACACGTTTGTATATTAAGGAATCAAATGTCAGTAGAAATTATTATCTTATTAGAAGATGATCTTTTAACAAAACCTCAAAGTTTTCTTATTAATTCAAAAATAAAAGCATCAATAATAAATGATATTGAGTGGATTAGTGATAATACAATATTATTAATTATGGAAAAAGGTTTAGAATTGAGGCAAATTAATTTTGATAAAAAAAAATCAAGTCTATTAAAAAGTATTTCTATAACACCTGATTGGCATGCATATTTTAGTGAAGCAAAAATGCTAATTGCTGCAACAGGTCACAGTAAAAATAATTTGAATCCTTTTTTGATTACTCGAAATAATATTCAAAAATTAGCTATGTTTGATGTTGATTATGGAACATCAAAAAACCTTGAAACTTTAAGTGCAGAAAATATTCTTATTACATATATTTATAAACAATTATATTGTTGTGTTTTTCGTTTTACTGAAGTTGATTCAAATATTTATTTATATGAAATGACAACAAATCCATCAGATATTCCATTTCTTAAATACATTCTAAATTATGATCATTTTGGAGCTGTGGCATTGCATGTCGTTGATAATGTACTTGTTCTTCATTGTCAAGAAATTAAAAAATCTTATCTTTTTGATATTGGAATGGATCCAAATAATATGTTGCAATATCCTATAATATCTCAAACTATTACAGTTCATGATTCTTTTAAAAATACTTTTGATGAATGGGAAACTTTTATTTATTCAGATGTATGGATTACATGTCACCCAAATATTATTATTGATGAAGGTTTTGCTATGGTGACTTCCCTTAGACTTGATTTATCAGATATTGTCAATTTTTTTGATAATAAAATGAATTATATTAGATTTTATTTAAATAGAAAAGCACTTAGAAACTCATTGTTAGAAAATATTTGTGAATTAACATATAAAAACTCTTTCAAGTTGGAAAATTTTACCAAAATGTTCAACTGGTTTTTTGCTCCATCTACAGAAGAACCATACAGAAAAGTTGATGTTAAACAAATAAATATTGCACACTTTATTTTAAATCCTTGTTTAGAAAAAAATTTTGATAAGAAGTTTCTTATTAATATTGCTTTAGAAACTCTTCATGTATGTAATGAATATAATATTCCAATTGATTTATATTTTGCTGATGTCTTAGTATCAATATTAATAAAGGCAAAAGATTATATACGTTTGGAACAGTTAATTCAATACAAAGTTATTCCAGATACAAAAGCTTTTGCTTTTGATTTTGTTTCTTTAGAAAATGAATATCCTCCATTGGCTCAATTAGCTATGGATATATTAGCTAGAATAGCTAAAACACCAGAACCTATTTCTGAGATACTTATAAATAAAGGAAGATTAATTGAAGCATTGAAGTATATGGAAAATCATGATCCTGATAAAATTAATGTTGTTAAAGTTATTGATGCAGCAATTCAAAGTGACAATAGACAATTAAAACATGCTGTAGCTCAATATTTTGCCAATAAAAAAATAAACCATGCTAATGAAGAGGTAGCTGAAACTGTTAATGAATTGCTGCTAAAACTTAATAATATTTTTACTCAGGAAGAAATCGACAAAGCAATCAATGACTATACTACGGGAACATCTGCATTGTAAAACCGTATTTTTGTATATATATTTAATCTATTAACATATTAAAAATAAACAAATTTTAATAACAAAAAATAAAAAGTTTATTTTTAATTTTTGATATGATAAAAATTACTTTATAAAATGTTAAGTATGCTATAATATAGAGTCTTTTTTATTATGATATGATAAATATTTTTAGATTTTATAGAAAGGTAAAAAAAACTTTGGAGTAACAAAGATTCAGAATAAAATTTTAACTGTTAGATCAAATATAAATGTTTAAAAAAGTTTTCCAAGAATTGGTTGTGATCTAAAAACAAAAAATTATTATTATAGCTTTATATATATCATTTAACTTTTTTACTATCACTTTTTTTATTGTAAAAATCTGGTAATTACATTAAGATCACATTTTCCTGTTAAAAATCATTTATCATAGATTTAAAAGTTATCAACATTAGGTATTATTTTGATTATGTAATATGTTAATATTTTTATAACTGAAAAATAAATTGAAGTAAAGTAAATAAAGAATATTTTATAAATTATGGTTAAGTGACTATCTGAAAGTCTTATTTACGAATTAGAATCACTCTACATAAGTTTTTTTTTTGAATATTGTAAAATTTATTTGTTCCAAAAAATAAATTTATTCAGTATTATTAAACAAATTATTTGAAATATTATATTTACTTATACATATGAAAAGAAATAAGTTAAATTTGAGGTCAGAAAATTTATGATATAAACATAATTGAGTAAAGTATATGGGTTATTTTAAAATTAAGTATTAATATATTTTTATATGTTTTTAATTTTGGTTTTAACGCGTACCAGATTTTGGAGTTTCGTAATTATTTTTCATTAAAAATATAATTCAAGATATATTATTTCATGATTTTCTACGATATAACAAGTTTGTTTTCCTACTTTAACAATCTTATTATTAATTTATTCTTCCTGTTGTAGTATAATACTTAAATATATATATATTCATTTTTATATTTGCATAACTTTTGTTTAAATCGTATTGAAAACTTGTTTATATCAATTTATATATTCATGGCTTTCTGTTTGATTAGAAAATATTTTTTAGCAAATATAATACTATATACATTTTGATGGATACTGTTTGATATATCTACATTTATTTTCATTTTGATACAGCATATCACTTTTATATATTTAGTTGGTATCTTTTTTTTTTATTATATTTAACTTTATTTTCTACCTAAATGTTATATTTTTCTTAAATTAAGAAAATCTTATAACTGTTAGAACATTTAAATGATTATAATTTGAATATTCTATTAGATCATAAAACAACGCATAAATAATTTTGTATTTTGAAAAAATTTATTTTATAACTAATCAAATAATATTTTTTCCATTAACAATCCATTTTTAAATGACTGCTGTTATTTCTATGCGTCTTTCTTCAACTATCCCACAAGACAGTATGCTTGTTGAAACAAGAAATAATAAAAAACAAGATGATAATAATTTTTCTCAAAACGAATTAATTTCATTACAGAGTAACAGTCCCAAGAAGGAATTGTATTTAAGAAATTATAAAAAAGAGTGGAAAAAAATTTTTTATAATAGTGAAATGACAAGAAATGAGGAACGAAATGTTATTTATTCTTTATCAAGTAGGACCAAATTTTTTAAAAGAACAATTCTTCATACATTTTTATTCTTAGCCTTTACAACTTTAACAACTTTAGTTATTGTTACAAATAAAGACTGGAAAGTTATTCTAAACCAACAACATCAACTTTTTTCTTTGATTTCATTATTTGTTTTTTTAACAATATATGGAGTTATTATAACATTGGAACAAATTAGATTTATGAAAGGAATTAATTATATTGCTGCTTTTTTATTAGTATGTTAAAATAATAGTATTAATTATATCATTAAATCATATGATTTTAGGCTATATCATTAGGTTTTTTGATAGCTGTTGAATCTTCCTGGTATACATTAGCAACAAATATCAATTCAATATTTATATCATGTATTGTTGCAATCACTATTTCTTCAATGGCATTTACTGTTAAACGTGATCTTACAATTCATATGAATAAGCTTATTATATTAACTTTTATTTTTATGATAGCTGCTTGCCTATTATTTATTCTTTCAAAAATTACTGATACTTCAACTATAAGACATTTCTATTGTCTAGGAGGTTTCTTACTATCTTGTGCCTACATTGCTGTTGATACACAATCAATTTCAACCAAAGATCGTTATAACCAACTTGCCACAAATGAATATGTACTTGGAGGTGTACAGATTTTTGTCGATTTTTCATATCTCTTTTACTATTGTATGGGTGTTATTGGTACAGGTACTTTTATTACCACGGAATAATTTATTATTAATTTATATATTTATATATACATATATTTTTTTACGTATTACTAGAGATTTTTCTAATGTAGAAAAATATAAAGATATCAAGAATAGTTCTTTTATAAACAACTGTATAAAATAAATAGTATAATAATTTTATAAAAATATATTTGTCTGATAAAAAACAAAAAAAAAAGTAAAAATTTTAATTTAACTTACAACAATTTTTTTTATATAATTTTATCTAAAATTTAAAATTTAAGGATTAATTATCAGTGCTCTTAAAGCGATTAATTATACTCTAAAATTTTTTTTATATATTATAAAAAAAACTCAGCATGTTTAATTAACAGTTTCATCTTTGATGACTTCTTCACAGGAATTTTTATTTTTATATAAAAATGAAAGAAATATTATCTATTCATTTCAAAGTAGAAAAAGATTCTTTATGAAGACTACTTATCATACTTTGGTGTTCCTTATATTTACAATAATTACAACATTGTTAATTACAATGAATAAAAAATGGAAAATTATCCTTAATCAACAACATCAATTATTTTCTCTGATTTCTTTAGTAATTTTTTTGACTATCTATGGAGTTATAATAACATTGGAACAAATTAGATTCATGAGAGGAATTAATTATATTGCTGCTTTTTTATTGGTACTTTAAATTATAAATGTTTTTATATCAATTTTTTTCAGGCCATATCACTTGGATTTTTGATTGCTGTTGAGGCATCATGGTATACACTTGAAACAAATATTAATTCAATATTTATTTCATGTATTGTGGCAATCGTAATATCAGGAATAGCTTTTAACATGAAGCATGATGTTACAATTTATATGAATCAATTAATTATGTTGACATTTACATTTATGATAATGGCATGCTTATTATTTTTTTTATCACAAAAGATTGATACCACTTTCTTGAGACATTTGTATGCTTTGGGAGGATTTCTGTTATCATGTGCCTATATTGCCATTGATACACAATCAATTTCAATTAAAAATCGCTACAATCAACTTGCCACAAATGAATATGTACTTGGGGGAGTACAAATGTTTGTAGATTATTCTTATCTTTTTTACTACTGTATAGGTGTTATTGGAACAAGTACATTTATTTCTACAAAATAATCTTATTTTTATGTAGAAATAATATAATGAATATAAAAAATGTGTAAGCAATTAATTTATTCTTATCAATTATTAGAATAATATCGTATTATCTAATTGCATAACTATTTTTTTTGGTTTAAATTAATTTATTGAGTAAACCATTATATATTATCATTTAAAATATATAACTATTTTATTGAAACTATCAATAAAAAAGTTTTAAAAATCTACATTATTTAATTTTAATAGAAATATATATGATAACTTTTTTAGTATATTCATTTTTATATTACCAAATATTTTTCAAATATATTTGAATATTTTACCACAGAATTATATGATTTTTGGGGTAAAGATTCTAGAAAGCTTAACGAGTACACTATACTCCATCATACTCGTAATTTTTTTGCTAACACTCAAAGCAAATATATAATATATACATTCTATTGATTACCTTTCTTTTAAGATATTTTCCTGTAAGTATCGCTGTTAAATTTTAAACCATTTCATTCTTAAATCAATTAAAACATTTTTGTTCTTTGATTTTAATATCCTTATCACCATTTTTATGCAAGAAAATATTTTCTGATATACATATTATACCAAGAAATTGTCCTATTTTAATACTATAGTTGTCAAGTGACGATTAGATATTATGAAATTGGCATTTCAAATCTTAAGATTTATTTAAAACTTACCTAAATTATTTTTCTTTTTTCTAGAAACAAGTTAAAATGTTTGGTAACTCTACTAGAACAGCTGCCCGTATGACAACAGTTAGAATGTGCTCTAACAAACCTAAAACAGGTGGCACCGGAACCATCAGAGAAGCTGGAGGTGCTTTTGCCGATATGGGAAAAGCCAAAGAAGATCAATTCTTTTACAATTTAGTATGTTAAAAAAGGAATTCATATAAAGTAATTTAAAAAATTTTTTTTTTAGCAAAAAGAGCAATTAAAAAAAATGCACCAACACTTGGAGGAGGAAATTAAGAACCACAAGAAACAAGCTGAAGAACACCAGGCAGCCATCAAGCGTCATGAAGAAAAATTAAAAGAACTTAGAGCTGCTGCTGGAGAATACAAAGAATAAATATTCCTAGAATATGTAGGAAAGAGAATAGAATTTTCAATCTTATTATTTTTACATTGTTATCCTTTTGATTTAGCTAAGTAAAATAATAAAAATATTTATTAAAATTAACTATCAAAAGTTTGATGTTGAAAAAAATAACATCATAAAATGATAGGGTACTCCTATATAATTGTTATTGATACAATATATAATCTGTGTTTGAGCAGATCAAAGAATAAAACATTGATTTCATTATATCAAACAAAAAGATAGATAGGCTTCTTTTTTTCAAAGATGCACGTTTCATTTGTGAATGCTTTACCGTTACCTAAAGTAGGATGAAAATTTTGAATTATGATATTTTCTAATATTATTTTTGTCACATGTACATGTATATTGATGTTATCAAAATAGATTGGTATTTAAGACAATGTTAAATGTTTTTATTTTGATTACGTTTACAGTAATGAATGAAAATTTACTAGAATGTCATTTACCTGTCATAATGCCACTTTTGTATTTGTAATGAATCTTTTAAAAGAAAGATAGTTATTTTTTTTTCCAACAACATTATGAAATGTCCCTTGTATTTTTGATCATTCTATCTATTTTCAATATTAATAGTTAGATACCATTAATATTATTATTATTTTATACTTTGATGTAAACAGTATACAGATCTTTTATATACGTTATAATGATAAGCCGATAGAAAATATATTACATTACTTATTTTATAAATGTGTTTGATTCTTTTTTGTGACTTTAACGTTGTCATGATTTTTTTTTAAATTTCATTATACTATTTTAAAAGTACAAATAAGTAATAGATGATTCTAACATGATCGTTTCATAGAAAATAAATATGTTTTGTCTAATTTTGTTATTGCAGCTTTTTTTTTTTAACTATTAAATGATGTTTCTCCAAAACGTTGGTAAAAAAGTTGGTTCTACTATTACTTTTAACATTTTAAGAATGTCTTCTGGTAACGTTGGTTCTGATATTGGTTCTGGTGTAGGTCGTGGTGGTGGAGCTGGTGGTTCTATTAGAGAGGGTGGAGGTGCATTTGGAAAGTTGGAGGCTGCACGTGAAGAGGAGTATTTCTATAAATTGGTATGTTTCTTTTTTTTAACTATCAGTAGTAATAATATACATATTTACCATGTGATTTTTTTTAGAGTAAAGAACAAATACAAAAAATGCACGACCATTTGGTAAAAGAAATTGATTCAGCTAAGGAGCAAGCTAAAAAACATAACGAAGCAATCAAACGTAATGAGGATATGTTGAAAGCTTTACAAGATCATTCAGAAAAGTATCATGAATAAGGAAAAGAAATATTTCTTTGTGATTTCATTTACATTATATAAAATTGTTTCCATTTAGTCAATTTATCTTTAATGATAAATATTTTTTTATCCAAGGAAATAAAAAGTACTAAGTAAATTTATTCGTTACGATAGAAATTTTTTGTGCATTGATTAAAAAAAGAAAAAAAATTGTTTAATAATTTATAATTACATATACTTTCTTTTTTTTATATATTAGTAGTAGAAGTACTTTGTTTTTCATCGTACACGGGATTTTTAATAGATGAATTGTTTAAATTTACGCGAACAATTTGATCAATAGTTGTGTCTTCTGCTAAAGATGTTCCTTCATCAATTGATATTGGTTCTTGGTATTTTTCTAATTGTTTTGATGATGTAAATGTTTTTGCAAAGAAAAACAAACATCTTGGTAGAGTATCCATTAATGTTGGTGTTGAATGTGTAAGAAGTGGTTTCATATACATAGCATCAAAATTATACCATTTTCTTGGTACATATGATTTATCCCATGGATTTTTTCCACTTAAAACAACCTCATCATATTCTTTATCTTCTTTTTTCATTTCATCACCATGTTTAATACCCAAAAAATCAATCATAAAAGCTGTCAATGATCCATTAACAAGGACAGTTGATATAACAATTAATGATGTTGATGTACACATTATTTGCCTTGCCTCAGTTGATGTATTTCTTGAAGCAATGGCAAATGCCATAGCACCACGTAATCCACAAAAGAACATCATATGTTGATATGCTTTTGATATCTTTGGTGTTCTTTTAATATTTATAATACTTGTTACTGGATAAATAAATGCCATTCTTCCTACTAACATGGCAAATGTTGAACCAAGTGTAAATATAAAATTAGTTTTAAGTCCTTTTTCAGCAAAAAATGAAACACCAATATAAAGAAAAATAAATGATTCAGCCAAAAAACTGACTGTTGAAAAGAATGTTTTTGTACTAATTTTTGAATCTTTACTTAAATTATTTAAAGTATAATGTGCTTGAGTTATTCCACAAAATAAAACTGATACAATTCCTGTTAATTCAACTGTTTCAGCAAGTAAAAATGAAAAATATGACAATAACATAAATATTGATGTTTCAAATAAGGGATGATCATTAAGTCGGGTAAATTTTGTTATCAAAGCATTTATACATCCAATACCACAACCCAAAAAACATGATCCAAAAAATACAATAACAAATTCAGTCAAACATTCCCCAATATGATATAATTCAAATGAACTGGAGGATGGAGAAAAATTTTCAATTGTATTAGCTAAGACAATTGCTACAGCATCATTAAGAGCAGACTCTCCAAAAACTAAAGCATAAATGTCTGGTTCAACACCAAGTTCAGAAAAGATAGATAAAACAGTTATTGGATCAGTTGCAGAAAGAAGTGCACCAAAAAAAAGTAAATCCTGAAGACTAATATTAATCCCACATATATAACAAAACACAGACATTATATATCCAATTGCAAATGTAGATACTGATGTTCCAATAAAAACAAAAGTTAAAATTGATCCAATATTACGAAAAAAATGATTCTAAAAAAAGTATATTTGAATTAAAAATAATATATTTAAAAAAAATTACTTTTTTTAAGGAATAACCAGCATGAAATATAATTGGTGGAAGTAGGACATTAAAAAACATTTCCGGTGAAAACATAACTTTTAATTCAACTCTTCTTAATGCTTCAGGTTGAGTATCACCAAAAAAACCTTCAACAATTTCATAGTAAAAATTTAATGGTGTTGCATCTTTTCTTTTTATTGGTAATCTAAGATAATCAGGTGGATTAGTAATATTTGTATCAAGATCTTTAGGAACAACACTCATTGTTGTTGTATCAACATGAAGTATAGGCCAAGAACGTAAAACAAATCCAAAAATTAATCCATATATTAAAATAAGTCCAGTTTCATGAACAAATCTAAATCGATGATATTTAAAAAACCATGCTGTTAAGACAGAGATTATCATAAAAGTAACAAAAAATAACATAATTGTAGCATCAGCATGATGCGTTATTTGGGATCTTTTCTCGGCATAATACTCCAAATCATTACTATTTTTTATTCCATTACTTTCACCAATTAAAGACATTAATAATATTATAACAAATATAGATTTTCTTTTTTCAATATTTGTTGATAAAGATGAAGATAATGTTTTGAATTGATAAGCCATGGTTGGGTATGACTATCTCTTTTATCTTAAGAGCATTGACACTCCTTATTTATATTTAAAGTTTTACACGGAAAAAATTATTATATTCAATATTAGTTTACTACTATTTAAAAATCTATAAAAAGAATATTTTAAAATTTTTATATAATAATAGTTGCGAATAAAAATATAAAAGAGAGTAACACAATTCAAATAGTATTTCTTAAATAAGTAGTAATATAGTTAACAATATTATTTTTGGGATATATTTATATAATAAAAATATATATATATATAAAAAAAGAGGTATTAATATATATTTATATATAAATATATGTATATTGTATAAGAATAATTTTAATGGTAAAAATGGAGAAAAACAAATATTACAAGGGTATCATCAAGAGAGGAAATAAAATAAAAATCGATATATTATTTATAAATTGTTAAAACATATGAATAAAAAAAAACATTTTTTTTTTATAATATGTGAAGAAATAATATAAAAAAAAATGAATAATAGTGCAATATTCTCTTTTTTCTACATCATTTTATTGAAAATATATTTTTATAAAATATGCTTATATTTCTATAAAATAAAAAGATTTGAAATTAAAAAGTATTTTCATATCAAATTTATTTTTTATAACTTAAATGACAATAAAAAAAAAATGAACTATGATAAATAACAAATGGTTTTCTTTTTTTTTGTATGAAAATCAGATGCAAATTTTTGTTACTTATATATTCACATTATTTTATTTTAATAAATTTTATTTATAAAAGAGGGTGAATTATGTATCTATTAAGTAAATATAGAACGACTAATTAAAAATTCAACAATATACTGGTGTGTTTGAATAATTTTACTTTATACTTCATGTTAATATAACCATTCTTAACAGTCAGGTATTTATAATATATCATAATATTTTTACTATATTATTATAAAAATAGCATAACAAGTATTATTTATATATCTAAATATTATATTTTTCCGTTCATCATTTATAAAAAGAATATTTGGTTTGTTAATTTATTACTAATTTTTTATACATAACTTATTTAAAGTAAGAATTTACTAAGAATTAACATTTTAAACCAAAAATATTAGGGAATGTAATATTTTAGAGATCAAAAGTACTTTCTAAAGAATGTTACATTAAAATAATTTATGGTATATTTATATATAAATGATCTATTATATTTTGAGATAATACCATAAACAAAATGTATATATATATATATATTTTTTTTAATAAATACCACAAAATCAACAAAACACATATTGATTACAAAGGCTTTTATTTTTTTTAAAAATTTAATCATTTTTATATAAATATTTAAAACTTACAATCAATTATTTTTTAAAAGGTATTAATAAAAATAAACAATAAAATCAAATTACATACATTTATTTATATTTTTTACAATGTTAAAAAATTTTTTAATTTATTTGATGAATTATTTTATTTATATTTTATCATTTACATTTATATTATAATGTATATTTGTAATTCAAAATTGTTACAAATGGCAAATTAAACGATAATAAATATAGAAATAATTTTCATGGATAACATTGTACTTTTAAGTGTTAATATTGATATTTTCATTTCCATATACATTTCGATTTATTATATTTTTAATTGTTGGAAAAAAAACTTTTTTTGTATAATTAAATTATGATACTCAAATTTGGACGACGAGTAAGTTAATTATTATATAAGAAAATAAAAATTTTTTTTTTAATATTTCTTTGAGATAAATATTTTTTTTTTAATTACGTTTATTATTTTAAAGACATGATTTATAATCGGTTAAAATAAACTCATAGTATAATAATTATAATAATAATAACTAAAACCATTGCTTTTACTTATAACTTTATTTGTTTTATTTTATAAATTTTTATAAAAAGTTTCACCTTTCATTCTAAGATATGTATAAATATTTTATTAAATTTTTTTTTACATTTAAAGAAAAAATTATAAGATATATATATATTTATGTTAATACTACACGTAATTTTTTTTTTTACTTTTTTCTACAACCTAAGTATTATTCTTTTCCAAACAAAATAAAATTAAACAAATGAATCATCTACCAAAGTCATGTTACATTTTTTACAATATATTTTTTTTGCTTCAAACAAACATTTTATATCAAAAATATCTCCTATTTATTAGGTCAACTATTATATTATTTTATTTTGTCTTTCTATCTCTTTTTTAAAAGTATTTTTTTTTTCAAATTAAAGAAGTTTCAATTGTTAATCACTTGTAAATATAGAACTTAAACAACAATGAAAAAAATATAATTTCTCTTATTATGTTATTTTTAAAAAAAAAAGAAGAAAACCATATATTTCTTTAAACAAACGGTACAAAAATCATTCCTTTTAATACTTAAACATTTATAAAAATTATTTTATAATTTTTCACAGTAACTCTAGCTATCATTAAAATCTTTTTAAAATATATCCGATACACTTATGGATGTATATATATGTAATTAAAATATTATTATATATCCATATACTAATTGTCATAAATATCATTTAATAATACTTATATCTTTTTTGATTAATTACATAATTTTAAAAAAATGACAAATTAAATGTCATTTTTAAAAATTAATGTTATCAATATATAATTATTTTACTCATAATTTTCTTTTAAATTTTTTAACATTTTTATAAATATCTTTTTCATTTTTATCTTCATTAAATATTCTTAACATATTAGTATTTTTTAATTTTTATATTTTAATGTTCATGATATATTAACCATAAGTACATAATATAATATATATTTATTTCTAATTAGACATAATTTTTATATATAATATATATATTTCTTCGATAAACTTTTACTTTTAATAATTATTAAATATAAAAAATTTAATATTTATATCATTTATTTTACCTACTAATATTTTTTTTATAATAAAAATTTATTTTAAAAAAAAAATATAGTAATATGTTTTACAACGATCCTCCGTCTAAAGACGAAAAGGGTTGCACAAACAGTGGAAATTCGTCGTCTGTTGACCTTTTAAATTTTAAAAATTATTCACCTAAAAAACCGGAAATTCTTTTTCGTCTTAAACGTCCAATGAATCTTGATTTATGTAATGTTTTGGTTGATGAAATTACAAATAAATTTTCTGATCTTTGTGACTCCAAAGAAAGAGCATTAAAATTAAAGGATGAAGCTAATATCTATTTTACAAGTAAGTTTTTTTTTTTTTTACTTTTTAATTTTATGGGATTTTAATTTATCTATTTAATTTTTATTTAATAATTTTTTTATAGAACAAAATTATGATATTGCAATAGAGTTGTACACTAAAGCTATTGAATCAGACGATACAAATGCTGTCTTTTTTGGGAATAGAAGTTTTGCTTATCTTAAAAAAGAACATTACGGGTTTGCTGTTCAGGATGCTGATAAAGCAATTGAATTGGATAAAAACTATGTCAAAGGATATTATCGTCGTGCTGCTGCAAAAATGGCACTAGGAAAATTTAAAGAAGCTTTAAGAGATCTCAACACTGTTAGAAAGGCTAAACCTAATGATCAAGATGCTTTATCTAAATACAATGAATGTAATAAAATTGTTAAACAAATAGCTTTTGCTAATGCTATTAGTACTGATCATGATAAAGTTGATATTACTAAGACTATTAATGTTGATCAATATAGTATGTTTTTTTAAAAGTATAATCATATCATTTTAATTATTATTTTTAGAAGTTGAAAGTGATTACAATGGTCCATCATTTGATGAAGAGATAACTCTTGACTTTGTTAAAGGATTAATTGAAACATTTAAAGGAGAAAAGAAGCTTCATATTAAATATGCATACAAGATACTTATTAAGATATATAATTATTTTAAAGAACTTCCTTCGCTTATTCATATAACTGTTCCAGATAAACAAAAATTTACAATTTGTGGTGATGTTCATGGACAATTTTATGATTTGATGAATATTTTTGATATTAATGGACTTCCAAGTGAAAAAAACCCATATCTTTTTAACGGTGATTTTGTTGATAGAGGATCTTTTTCTGTTGAAACCATTTTTACTCTTTTTTCTTTTAAATTACTTTATCCAAATCATTTCTTTATGTCTCGTGGTAATCATGAATGTGATTCAATGAATAAGATGTATGGTTTTGAAGGTGAAGTCAAAGCTAAATACAATAGTAAGATGGCTGAATTTTTTACTGAAATCTTTTGTACATTACCTTTATGTCATGTCATTAATAAGAAAATTTTTACTTGTCATGGTGGTTTGTTTAAAAAGGATGGTGTCAAATTGGATGAAATTATGAATACAAAACGTTTCCGCCAACCACCAGAAGAAGGTATTATGTGTGATTTATTGTGGTCTGATCCACAAGAGATACCTGGAAGAGCTCCATCTAAACGTGGTGTTGGATGTCAATTTGGACCTGATATTACAGAGGCATTTCTTAAGGATAATGATCTCCTTTATGTGGTACGTTCTCATGAAGTTAAAGATCAAGGATATGAAAGTCATCATTCTAATAAATGTTATACAATCTTTTCTGCACCTAATTACTGTGATACAATGGGTAATAAAGGAGCTTTTATTACAATTACTGGTGATTCCTTATACCCACCAAGATTTACTACTTTTGATGCTGTTCCACACCCTGATGTTAAAGCAATGAAATATGCTCAAAATATGTTTGGATTTTTATAGAATAACTATTATATTAATTATAAATATCCTTAATATTGTCATTTTGTTATTGTTAATTTCTTCAGGGAAATGTATACATACTTTATGTATATGTTTGGTTGACATTTTTATTATAATTATATAGTTGTTAATCCATATATTATATAAACGAAATTTATGCTAATAAACTTTTTTTCAATAAAAATATGATTTTTTATGTAAATATAATTTTTCTTAAAAATTTTGAAAATATGAATTTTTTTAAAATTAAATTATATGTTGGTAAAGTTTTAAAATGAATAAAAAATGTTTTAAACAATTATAACTTTTCTTGCAAATTATATTTAGCCTAGAAATGAGAAAATACCCTTTAGGGTAATAATTACTAGTAAAATAACTATAATTTCATTAAATTATTTCCATTGGTTTCTATGATAATTATAAAAATATTTGTTTATTATTAGAAGTAATATAAACTTTTTGCAAATATTCAGTCAAGTATGCTTTAAGTATATCCCTAGTTTTTTCAAAAAACAAAGAAAATTTTTATCTAATAAAAATGAGTGCCTTAATTTGAATTAAAATTTTTTTCTTGAAAACTTTCTTTAACTATACTTTTAATTTGAGAAGTCATGTAAATTTAATACAAGGCTTAATAAATTTTTTCTGTTAATTTTACTTAAAATTATTCAACTTTTAAAATTTAATAAAACATTACATTAAAATAAAATGTAACTTTTAAAAAAAAAAGTTTGGGGATTTTAAAAAAAAATATATCTCATATGAAAAAAAAGAAAATGTTAAAATATTATTTAATTAGATTTCGATTGTACTTTGTACCGGAATTTTATAAAACCATAAATTATTCTATTTAATTACCGTAAAAACAGTTTTTTTTTAAATACTTATTTTTTTAAACTTTTCCATCATAATTATCTTTTAATGTTAACTTTTTTCTTTTTAGTTAAACAACCCCTAAATTAACATTTATACACATCTTTTTGCTTTTAACTTTTTTAATCAGTTAATTTTAGAAAAAGTCATATGGTAAATAGAATATTTTTATTAATGTTCACAAACATTATCCATCAATTTTTTAATTAAATACTTTGCTTAACTTTACTGTAGATATTATCCAAGAAATGTTGAACAACATAAAGAAATCCCGGTGGGGAACATAACTCATCTTGGTTCATTAAATCTTTGACTTCTTTTATTGTCATACTTACTGTTTCAATGTTTTCACCTTCTTCTTCATTACCACCACCTTCATGGACAATCATTTTATCATCAACGACAGCATAGAAAAGATGTTGTTGAGCTCCAGAAAAACCAATACCAGTTGTAAACCGTTTCAGGAATTTTATTTCTTCTAATGGAACTTTGTAACCACATTCTTCAAGTATTTCTTCTTGGGCATGTTGTATGACAGAAACTCCTGGTTTGTCAATAAGTCCAGCACACAACTCTAATGAATATCCCATATTGGGAGGGTATTTTGTAAAATCTATACTTTCAATTGTTTTTTCAATATTTTCTTTTTGTCTTCGGACTGCTCCAAAAAATACAGCTATTAAATTAGTTAATTTTTTTTTGAAAAAATTAATTGAGACTTACATGCTCTGAATTGTTTTACAAAAAGTAATGTATCATGATCTCTATTATACAAAAGTGTTGCAACAGAATCATGTTCACTAGCAACATCCCAAACAATTTTTCTTACCTTATCATTTTCTTTCTAAATAAACAAAAAAAAGTTACATTTATTATATGAATATATATTTCACTTGCCAATCTAGCTTCAAATTTCATTCTAATGGGTGTTAGATATTTTGAATTATTTAAAGGTTCAAATTCAACATTTCTTATAAATGTATTACTCTCCATAATATTAAAAATAAAAATAAAAAAAACCTATAATAATATTATATATTTCCTTTTTTGTATTTATTCATTTTTTTATGTTAATTATACTTGTAGTATGAATAAACATTTACCTTCAGATATTCTGTTTAAGAATTGACTTCTTTTTTTTTTATCTTTTAATAAATGGTTAATTTTAAAAGAATTATTTTTTTATCACAGTACTTTTCAACAAAACCTTATATAAATAATGGAAAAAAAATTGTACTTGGAATAGAAACTAGTTGTGATGATACTGCTGTAGCTATTGTAGATTCTGATAAAAATATTCTTGGAAGTAGAAATTTTTCTATAAAAAATGCTCAAATTAAATTAGGAGGTATATGTCCTTTAGTAACTCAACAAATACATAGAAATTATATTGATAAAGCAATAAATGAAAGTATGAAAGATGCGGGTATAAGATTTTATGATTTAGATGCTATTGCTGTAACAAGTAGACCTGGAATTGTATTATGTTTAAGAGTTGGAACTGATAAAGCTGTCAATTTGGCTCAGTATGTTTTTTTTGCCCATTTTATTATATTTTCTAATAATATTTTTTAAATAGAAAATATAATTTACCTCTTATTCCAATACATCATATGAGAGGTCATGCGTTATCAGGTGGATTAGATAAACATAAAGATTTAGTTTATCCATTTTTAACGCTTCTAATTTCTGGTGGGCATGCTTTATTAGCTATAGGACATTCACCTGTAGATTTTGAATTAATAGGAAAATCAGATTTTAATTCACCTGGTGAGTGTTTAGATAAAATTGGAAGAAAACTTGGTTTACTACAATTACCAGAATACAAAGAATATCATACTGGAGCTGCTATAGAAGAAATAGCATCAAAGGCAAAAACAATAGAAGAATACACAAAATATCAAATACCAATGCCATCTATTAAAGGAACAAATTTTGATTTTGCACATATAAAAAATTCTTATATAACTTTTTTAAACAAAACCCCTATTGAAGATATAGATTTAGTGTCATTTTGTGCTTCAAGTCAATTTTTAGTAACTGCCCATATTTGTTCAAAAGTTCATTTAGCTTTAGAAACATTATTTGATAAAGAAATTAATGTAAAACAATTAGTTGTCTCTGGTGGAGTTGCAAGTAATCAATTCATTAGGGGATGCCTAGCAAAAGTATGTAAAATACATTCAGTTGAAATGATTACACCACCAAAAACATTATGTACTGATAATGGTGAAATGATAGGATGGGCTGGGTGTGAAATTTTAAAATACTATGAAAATTATAAATCTAGTAATGAACAAAAAGAAATAATATATAATATTAAAGATTATATTTATGCTGTTGGTAAAGAATTAATAGGAAAAGATAGTACCAATAATTGGAGTCCACCAAAATCTAATAGAAAATTTGTATTAACATCTTTATTACCATTTTCAAGTGATTTAAAAATAAAAAAAAAATATAAAATAACATTATAAATTGTTTTTTTTATGTTATTTAACCTGAATTAAATTATTAATTTTATTCTTTTTAATAAATTTTTTATTTGAGAATAAATATTATTCCAAGAGAGTTACAACTGCATTTAGTTTGTTTACTTTTACAAGCAAATCTTTATTTGATAAAAGGTTATCCCTAAGTTCTTTTTTATGTTCTCCAACTATATTTAAACTTTTAAATTAATTTTTTTGTTATATTTATTAGTAATATTGTATATTAATAATAAAAAAAAAAGAATGGCTGAAAATAATATATCTTATAATGGTTCTGATTATTCTAGTACAGATAATCCTTCAAATGTCTCAACACCTCAACATATAAATGAATCTAAAGGAGTAATACCAGATCAAATTCGTTTTTTACCTATTGCTAACGTGACACGTGTTATGAAACGTGCCATACCACAACAAGGAAAACTTTCTAAAGAAGCTAGAGAATGTGTTCAGGAGTGTGTTTCTGAATTTATTAGTTTTATTGCATCTGAAGCTAGTGATAAATGTGCTATGGAAAAGAGGAAAACTATTACAACTGAAGATATTTTATTTGCTTTTAAACAATTGGGATTTGACAATTATTATGAATATTTGACAAGATTTACCAAAAAATATCGTGCTGCTCAATGGAGTGGTATTGGAAAGTATCCTTTAAAGACAAATGATGTTAAAGAAGAACAATCAACTAATAGTCAACATAATATTGATGTAAAAAATCAAAATAATTCACAGTTATCAAATATTCAATCTATACCTAATCATCCACCACAACAACAGCAGCAGCAACAACAACAACAAAATCAAGTTACAACACAAACACAAGATCAACAACAAGTTCAAAATCAAACTTCTAGTTCAATTCAAGTACAGGGAGCCATAATAACTGAACCTATTGTTATTCCAAGTCAGGGACAAATGTCATTAATGGTAGATAGTGATACAGGAGTTCATTATTTAGTTCATTATGGACCTGATGGAACAACATATGGAATTCCAGTTAATGTTGCTGTTTCTAGAGTACCACCTAATGGAATTATCTCATCTACGGCGATTCAGGCACACCAACAAAATACGTAGCTTTATATTAAAAATATTTAAACCTAATCTTTTTTATATCTCATAGATATGTATTAATAATCTCACTTTACTTTTTATATATTGTCTAGGTAATCTCTTATTGTTCTCTTTATTTTTTCTTAATAATAATAATATATATTTGTAAATAAACATTTTTTTATTATTTTATTATAAAAAAAAAGATTTATTATTTAATAAATGAACTTTGAATTTTGATATTCTTTTTTTAAATAAAAACTAGAAAATTTATATCAATCATCTAATATTTAATGATATGTAAAAATTCAATTATTTAAAAAGATTTTTTTTTTCTTGAAATCGGAAATAGTAATTTGGAACAATTTCCTTTTTCTATTAACTATCTTTGAATTATGAACTTCTAAGTTAATTATTATTAATATTACATTACTTTTCAAAATCATATATTTCTTAATTTAAAATTTTTTTATAATTTTATAAAATATTATCCATTATTTAATTTTTTTTTATTTTTAATAGACTAACCTGTTAGTATTATTTATTTTTCAGGTTCTGGTAAATTTTTTTTTTGCAATTTAATACATTCATTATTTTATACAAAATATTAATATTGTTAAGGCTTCTGGAACTTTGTCAAATATTATTAATGTCAATATAAAATTGTCAATGTAATTTAAAAGAACAAAACCAAATAAAAAAAAATTTTTATACAATGGTTTTATTGTCATTTATGTGAAATAAATATTTTATATTTATTTTATCTGATATATAAAACTATCAGTATATTAAATAATAAATAATAAATTATTTTTTTTAAATATATCATTAATATATAATAAATAAATATAAGTAAATTTTATTATTTCTATCTTCTAATCTATATTAATAAAAACAAAAATTTGTTAATATTTTTTCATACAATAAATATTTAGATAAAATATGATTTTTAAAAAATTTTACACACATAGCATTATATAAAAATGAAATTGATTCTTCTATAAATGTATAATTAAAATGTTTTTAAAATATATATATATTTTCTTTTGTTATTTTGATACCAAAAATTTGTAATACTTGTAATTTATTTAGCATAATAATAATTTTTACTTCAATAAAAATTGCTGCTTAAGAATTGTTCCTTTTTTTATATCCATTATTAATTAATTAATGATAATACAAAAATATTAAAGATAAAAAAGAAAGCACTGCTAGGAAGAATTTTATTTTTTTGACAATAAATGGATGAATAAAACTTAATAATTTCCTTTTAGTATTGTACCATTACTAATTGTTGATGAAGTCATTTGATTAATTGATAAAGTATTATCAACAATCATACTTGTAGTTGTGCTTGGGCATACAAAAGTTAAAATATAATCTGTTAACATTGATGGTACATTATTACTATCATCCTCAATTGCTTTCATTATTTTTATCAATGCTTCTAATGTTGGGGTATCAATAACTTTTTTACTTTCATCATGTGGAATTGTTGCTACTGCAAATTGTGGCATTTGACTAACATCTATACGAAGACCTTTTCGTTTCCTTTCATTATGATAGGCACGACGTTTATTTTGTATTGATAGAAGTAATGATATAAATGTATTTTTAACTTCTTTTTCAAATTCTAACTCATCACGATGAGCCAAATTTTCAACTAATGCTTCATTATATATTCTAATTAATTGTTCCATTTCTGATGCTAATGTTAAAAGTTTATTAGTTGGTAATGATTCAAGATCTAAAAAATAATAATTAATTAATTTTTTTTTTCTATCAATTTTATAACATACTTTCTGTTGTTGATGTTATAACTGATGCTTGTTTCATTTTAGAATCTACTTCATTTTGTGAATTGATAGAACTTCCTGTATATGGTGATCTCATTGAACTATACATAGAATCTACAGATTCCATAGTCCTATCTGTTGTCATTGATGCTAATAAATCACAAGATTGTATCATTTCATCAATCTCCTCAATAACTTGATCCGCCGACACCGGTGGAATTTCATTAGGTAATGATAAATTTTGTGTAACTAATTGATGAAAATCTAATTGTTGGCGGATGTCTTCTTCATCATTTAAATCATATCCATTATCTGAATTTTCTGATTGTCTTGTAGAAGAAGACAATCCTAAAGCATCTAATTGATCAGCACGTATTCGTGTTTTATTAAAATCTAATGGTAAAATATTTCCATAGTTACCTGTTAATGTCCACCATACCTGTGATTCAGACATTATCTCTTCTTGTGTTCTTATTGGAACTGGTGCCATTGTTGTTGTATTTTCATCCATATCTTTAAGGCATTTATTAACTTTTTGATCAAATGTTTCAACTAAACTTTGTAATGATGTAGAAAGATAACCACCTTCACCAAAACCAAAGTTATCTGTTGAGGAGTTTGATGAATTAGAACTGATACTAGAATTATTATTTCCACTACTATTTTGTTGATTGGTAGGTTTTAATGTAGAAAAATTACCATTTTCTATATTTGAAGATTCATTTACATTTAAAGAAGTTGTCTTAGAATCAGGTTCAGGTGTTAATTCTTTTTCTGAGTCATCTTCAACACAAGCTAAAGGCACATTTGGTACTTCTACATCCATATCTGTGGCATCAATACCTAAAACTGATGCTACTTCAATAACCATTTGTCTTGTTTTTTTTTTATTATATTTTAATAAATATATGTATAAATATTTAATAAAGAGATCTAAAAATAAAATAATTAACTTAAAAAATAAAATAAAATAATATAAATGTGAAAAAGAATTTGTAATTAATAAAAATTATTTTGATTAAAATTTTGACATTTCCAATAGTTAAGAATAAATATTTGCCATAAAAAGAAATAACATTTTAATTACATATCATTTTTAAAGTGCTTTTTAAAAAGAATTGTTTATATTAAGTGAAGTCCAATAGAGAAAGAAAAATATTTCTATATATTAAATAAAAAAACAAATTATATGTTATTAAAAAAATATTTATATTTTTAAGTCATTGATAGAAAAAAAGAAAATCTCTTCAAGAATATGGATTAAAAATAATATTAAGTGTAAAAGATATAACAAAAATTCAAGAAGTATTTTTTTTTTTTAAATTTATTTTAAAGCAATTCAGTTAAACTTTTTTAATTAAAATAAATAAAGTTAAAAGTAAAAGAATATAAAGAAGAAAGATAAATATATAAAATGATTATTACTTTAATAATTCATTTTGTTAATAAATACACCCTAAAGAATCTTTGATTTATAATTCTTTTTTTTTTTTTTAAATAATTTTAAACTCAAAATTTAAAACCATATTATATGTCAACATAGGCTGATAAAAAGAAAAAATAATTTTAAAATAAACTAGTTAATATATTTCCCCCTACTACATTATTTTTATTTAAAAAAAAAATAAAAAAAATTGATGTAGCATCAAAAGATAAAGTATAAAAAAAAAAATCTATTAAAAAAAAAATGATATTAAATTACACTTTAGGAAATTAAAAATGTTATTTGTCCTTTTTGATAAGACATATCTCTGCTAAATCTATATACAAATACAAATTGTTTGAGACAAAAGTTTAACATTTTTTAATCATTTTGTGTTAGTAGAATTGTTTGCCATTATACAAGAAAGATATACCATTGAAAATATACATATGTCTATATGTCCATATATTATAATATCTAAAGATATACATACATAAAACTCTATCAATGGAGAAAGTAAAAAATTTTCGTTTAGAAATAAAATAAAAAGTAATTGGTAATGGAAAAATGGAAAAAATATATTGAAAATAATATATATATGTATATTTGTATGGGGGTAAAGAGTTAACATATATTCAATAGAGAAAAATATACTTTTCCTTTTTATAGTAACTTCCCATTGATATGATAAGTTAATATAAAATCGTAAAAAAAAAATTGTATTGCGCACTTTTCAAGTTGATTCTTCAAAATTAACTTTTTGTCAAGAAAATAAATTGCTGTTTTTTTACACTTTTTATTATAAAAATATATATAGAACAAAAAAAAAGAATACAATGACAATGGCTTATATAATTGATGATAAGATATAACATAAAAGATAAAAGATTATAAATTAGGTGTGATTAATCATTTTAAACTCAAAGAGAATATGATATATTTTAAATAATTTTATTCTCTTAAATGTTATATTTTAAAAAAAAAAATCGTTGTCAATAGTTTTAACTATTATTTTTTTTACAATCAATAGGTAAAATATTGTATATAAAAAAAAAGATAAAAATTTTGTAAATGATAATAAGCTTAGTTAACTTACTATTTTTCCAATAAAATAATATATAACATTTATATAAAATAAATATACATATAATATTTTTGAAAAACCAAAAAGCCAATAGTATTAAGAAGAAAAAGTTATGGAAGAGAGTGTTAGAAGTTAGGTTTTTGTCTCATCAATGATGAAATTGACATGTATTGGTAACTCATAAGAGTTGATGTATTTTTTTTTTCACGAAATAGTTTACATTTAAAATTTAAATTAGATAAATGATTTTAAATTAATTATTGGATAAAAAATTTAAATAAATAAAATTTATTATTAGTGCTTTAAGAAAGTCAGTGAAATGAACTATAAAATGAATATTTTTTTTATTATAATATCTACAATCTACATCATGGAATATTTTAAATGCTAATTAAAAAGAGTATAAGTTTTTTTTTTTAACATAATATCTTTTTGGTATATATTCGTGTTCATAGAAACGGCATATCTTATACAGAGTAATGGTAGAAGAATGTTTTTATTTTATTTTTGTAAACACAGATATATTTAAATGTATTAATCATAAAAGAAACACAATTTGATAAATAAAAACATTTTTCATAACACATCATCAGTTGTCATAATGTATTTTATTATTATATGATGGCTAAACATATTTTTTGTAGATTTTATATTGAAAAATGATATTACAATATATATAATCACTCAAAAATAGTAATAAAAATGAAAAATTTTTTTTTTATAAAAGATTATTTTTATATATTATAAAAAAAATATATGATTTTTAAATAAAAAAAAGATAAATGATAACATAAACCTCGATATAAATACATATATTATAAATTTGGCCTTTTACTATATATATATATAACATAATAATAATTTATTTTGATACTATTTCATTTTATTTAGCAAAACACTAATCACACAGATTAGTCATTTAACCAATATCAAATGGGTATCTTTCTTTTATCAACCATTTTAAAACAACTAAAAACAGATGGTTTAAGGATAATAAAATAACATTATATTCATTATATCTTCCTATAACAATAAAATGTATAAATATATATGGAAAAAAGTATATACAAAATGAATAAAATAGATAATTAAAAAGATGTATAGCTTAAAATATTTTAACCAAATGAATATTTTTTTATAAATAATTCTAATTATCTTAAAAAATATTTAAAAATAATATTTTTTTAAACTATTTTTAATAGTATTTTTTTTTTCTTGTTAAATAATAAGAAAAATTATTATTTATTAAAAAAAATAAGAAAATAATAATAATAAGTACGAAAAAAAAAGAAAAAAGTTGAATATATAATATATATATATATATATATATATATATATATATATATATATATATATGTAAGATTATAAAAATAATTTTTTTTTTCTAATATAACTAAAATAAAAACGATAAAAATATAATAAAATAATGAATAGATAGTAATAAATGTTATATACTATCTATTGTATATTAAAAATTTAATTATAAAATAAATTCAAAAGAATTAAAATTGTCAAAGAAAAATTATAGATATATTCTTTAAAATTTTACAATAAATTAACTCATTCTTAAATAATACATAGGGTATACTTTTAAATATAATAAAATATATGATAAAAGAAAAAGCCAATGAGGGGGTCAATTTATGGAGTAAAAATTGTCTAAATACTTACTATATTATAATATATATATATAGTAAAACTTGAAATAGAATAGAACTTTTAAGTAAATGGTCATCTCTTACATAAGACAATAGTTAAGAAAATAGAAAAAGAAGCAATACATATGGTGATTGTCATTTGAGATAACAATATAACTTTATATAGAATTTATATATATATAAAAATATAAAAGAATCCAAATTTGTTACAAACTTTTTAAACTATTAACATTTTAACAAGGAAAAAAAAAATTAAATACTCTTTCTCTATCTTCTTATTAATTTTTTTTTTATTTTTAAAAATATTTTGTATATACTCATATTTTATCTTTAAATATTTTTACAATAGTTTGAAGAATAAATTATATGATTAATTTAGTTTTCTTTGATATAATCATACAACAATTGAAATAAAATTGTTTTGTCTTTTGGGAAATATATATATATTTTATAATTTTATTTTTAAATAATACTATACATATACATTTTTAAAATGATATAAGAAATTTGTTTTTATTTAAAGTTTAATTTATTTAATATCACAAATTAGATAAAAGATGATATTTATTTAGAAAGTTGATTGTCTCTCTAAAAATAGAATTATATATTTTAAGGAAAAATTCAAAATTTTCCCTTTATACCATTATTAGCGGTCATTTATATTAAAAGATAAAATTAAAGAAAATACTTTATAAATTTAAAAGAGAAGGAGGATAATAGTGTTAATGAAAGATGATTATTTAGTAGCATGTTTCTTATTTTATTTATATTTCCTTTTTATGTTTATATTTACACAAAACATGAAAGAAAATTTTTGGATGAGAAAGTATGAATTTCTATTTATAGGGTAATGCTACTATAATAGTATAATAAACAAAATTATACTACTAACTAAACGAAATAATAAACAATTAGTGGGTAAAAATATTTGAAAAGAAGTTATACAATTTCAAAAAAAAAAAAAAATGTACTTCAATATGACAAAATAACAATTTTTTTTTTATTTATCATTATAGTTTTACAAAAGAAAATTGTAAGGTCATTAAAAATATATAAATAATTCTAACTAGTAAAATATCAAAAAAGATATTTAAAGAAAAATTGTTAACTAATATTTTACTTAAGGGGATAATTTGATTTTATTTATAAGAAAATATATATCTAAAAAGACTAAAAAATAAATAAAATTTAGAATTTTTTTATAAACAAAAAAGACCAAGAAGAATGATAATAAAAAAATAATAATAATTTAAAAGTATATATTTAAAAAGAAGTTTATAATAAAATAAATTTAAAAAAAAAAAATTTATCTTGTTCTATTAATAAAATATATATCTTTATATATTGTACTTCATTAATATAAAAATATTTAATATATCATTAAAAAGTTTTAGCATATATTATTTAAGAATGATCACATATATCATTATTTAGTAAAACTTTACTTACTAAGAATCAAAATATTTCAATAAAAATTCATCACAAAAAGCCTAAACTTATAGAATGTATTTAATAAAATATATAAAAGAGAAACTTTTTTTTTTACTTTAATCTTTGTGTTATAGGAGAAAAATATTTTTAAAATGTATTACATATTTATTTATAAAAAGAATAATCAAAAATTTTAAAAATACCCAAACATTTTTAATATATTCTATTATTATTGAGGTAAAGTAATTTTTATTGAGTTTGTCAAATGAATAATACAATGTAATGTTCATGTTATTAACAAGTCAATGATTTTGTTGAAAACAAATAAAAGTTTTTTAATATTATTATTTTATATATATATATCTTTAGTTAATAAAATAATAAGTATCAATTTTATCTTTTATTTACACTATCCATCATTCAAAATACCTTCTGATATAATTTCTAGCTTACCTATTTAATTTCTTTTAATATTAAATTACTTTATTCAATCCACCTATTTTTCTTTTATCATTAGATTTATTAATGTTGTGTGAAATATGTAGAATTAAATGAAATAATCCAATACATCTGATCAATTACTACATTATGATGCTATTAATTTAATTATATATTTATTGAAAATAATAATTATATTCTTAAATTATTTTATTATCCTGTGACGATTTGATGTGGTGAAATGAATTACAGAATAAAAATAAATCTTTTTTAAGTAACAATTGTATATTAACTTTTATTAAATATGAATATTTTATCTATAAATCCATTACTTAGAAGACGTATAGAATATGCAAGTAATGGCAATAAGTGTTATTTATGGTTTAAAGAACCAAAAGTTACATTACAAAATGGTTTTCCTCAGTAAATTTATTTTCTTTTATTATTATTTACTGATTTTATAATAATTTTTCATATTTAGCTGTGGACTTGTTGCTTTGTTAATGATGAGAGACTCATTAAATTTTCCCTCAATTGTAAATACAATAGATCTCCTTAATGTAGCAATTGAAAAAGGTTTTAGTAATAAGGGAGAAATTTTCTCTGTTAATTGGTTATCACAAATTGCCAAAATATTTTGGAATAATTTAGGAACATTTGATGTGCTAGAAAAGTTACCTGATGAGGATAAATTAATTGAGGAACTTTCATCATCTGAAGTTGTATATCTTATACCATATGATTGTGGAAAAAATTTTGAACCTGTTTTTAATAATGGTCATAATGCTCATTGGTCTCTTATAGTATGTTTCAAATGCATTTAATAATAAAAAAAAAACATAATTTACCTATAGACTGGTTTTGTTTTGATAGAAAATTCTAACAAAAACAATGAGGAAAATATAAATAATTATGTTAGTATTTTTACCTCAAAGGAAGATATTAATATTCAAAACTTTACTTTGCATGTTATCGGATATCAAGGAAAAAGCAGGTAATAATAATTAGTATATTTATATCATTATGGAAATCTTTATCTTATAGATATCCTGGTGTCTGGGATTACAAGATGTTAGTACAGTCTAATCTTCAATTAAATTCATGCCGTGATGGTGGTGAAAATGAATTTAAGTTTGATGTTAATGGAATGGAAGACTTGCGTGGAAAGTGCTTGCGAGTTAAAAAGAAATAATTTCAAAAGGAAGTTAAAAGTTTTTTTGAAAAAAAAATAAAAATTTATAAATGTATATATTAGTCTTTGCTTTTTTTCATTATATTCATTAACGATTACAAAAATTATTAAATAATATTTATAAATAATGTTAAATTCCATAATAGATATATATTACTTTTTAATAATATAACTATTAAAAAATATAATTTTTTTTTCTTTATTAAAAATATGTTTTTTTATTTAAAAAACATTTATAATATATAAATAGAATTGTATTTGTATTTTAATGGATGAATAATGATATTTTTAAAAAATAATACATTTCAGAATTACCTTTTTATTAAAATAAAACAAAATTTTATTGTAAAAAAGTATACCTATTCAAAAAGGAATAGCTCAAAAAATTTATAAAATACAAGTACTGTCAAAAAAAAAAAAGAAAAAAATTATCAAAATATTACAATTTTGTCAAAGTTAAAAAAAGAAAGTGTTATTAAAAATTATTATATAAAAACATTATTTATTGAAAATTTGATTTTTTATTAAAATAAAGAGGTCTCTGACAGTATATATCATTAAAATTTCGTTTGATTAAAAGAGTGTTCCTTATCATATTAAGTTGAAGAAAGATATCATTAAAACTAATGATAGGATAATTGTGAACATACTGAAAATTGTTTTTGAAGATGGATTACAACCATCCCCATAACAGCAACATATCTCTTGAAGTCCATTTGATGTACATTTTGGAGTAAATGTTTGATAACCATTTTCCTACAAAAATTAATTATGTAAAAAAAAATAATTAAACAGAAATAGAATGATTAAAACTTACAGTACAATTAGTATATTGGCAATTTCTTGTAGCAATCTTAGAAGTCAGGTCAACAGATTTTAAACATGAATAAGCTGTACCAAGGCATTCTGTGGCAGATCCAGAAATTTTAATTGTATTATTCATTACTCCTTGATAACATCTTAAGGATAAACATACAGATCCGAAGAATGCTACAAATCCAACTGCAAAATATGAAATTAAAAATTTCATTCTTTTAGAAGTATATAATATTACTTAATCTAAAATATAATATCAAAATATTCTATAATATAATTATGATTAAAAATATTTGTTTATTTTTTTATTTTATTAATAATTAAAATAATAAAAAAAATAATAAATTTAAAAATCTAAACTATAAACTTTCACTTATTCTCGTTTAATCATTTATTCATTTACAATGTAAACTTCTAATAATGATTACATACTTTTTTTTATGATAAGTAAAGGTAAAAAAAAAAATTTTTTTTTCTATTTTTTTTTATTTAAAAGTAACACCTTTATATATAGTTATGTTATGAAGTTAATAAAGATTATAAATTTAAACCAAAAAGGGAACTTTATATAATATTTTAATTTTAAAGTAAAAACCATAGCAACAAAAATATTACAAACAAATTTAATAAAATTTATTTTTATTAAAATACCGTCTTGTTAGTGAGATAATTAAAAGATTTATATGTTACTTTAATGAGCATACAAATGTATAAAATTATACTGTAACATTTGTAAGGGTTTTTTTATGGCTAAAGATGTAGATTAATTCATACATACAAGTTATATATATTTATATAACAATATAAGTAAATATATGCTTAAAATAAAAATTTTATATATGTATATAAATATTTGTAGCCTTATATATTTATTAATTTTTTTTTAAAGATGATATAGAAGCCCTAATTAACCAATATTTTTATACAGATTTCCTATAACATGTGTATTATATTAAATTTAAATAACTTTAAATGATTTATAATTAACAATATTTTAAAAAGTTGATAATATATAAATAAGGATACATTATTGTGCACTTCAGCTTAATTAATCTATATAAAAAAATACTTTTTAATCTTCATTTTATAAAACTAAATATACTTTTTAAAGAATATATAATAAGATAAATAATAAAAATTTCATAATTAAGACTGGCATGCGTGCAAATATTTCTATTTAAAAAAAAATGAAATAAAATAGTTGATAAATTAAATTACAAAATAAAAACATTTAATATAATGGCAAAAAAATAAATATCAAAGCATGAAAATGTTAAAAAACATTTTTTTTTTCCATATTTATATCTCTTGATTTTTTTTTAACTTTATAATGGACAATATTTTATAGAATGTCAGATAAGATTTATGAAAATAGATTTTCTATAATTAGAAAGTCTTTTTTAAGTAAATAATTTATTATAAAATATAATAAGACATAAAATTATAAATTAATGTAGTAATAATATATTAACTAATCTTTTTTTTTTATTTCACAGGTAATAAATTGTAAGGAAAAAAAATTTTTTTTATTTTTAATAAAATTACAAAATATATTTGGTGTTTGAGTTATGATATCTGTTAAACGAGCATTTTTCTATTTTCATTTTCTGACTCATTAAAATACTAAAAGTTATTAATTACCGGTAATTTAACTTCCCTTTAAATGATACTATTTTTAAATTTTAAAGACTAATAAAATATAATAAGGTATTTAATAAGAATTTTTTTTTCTTCAAATTCTTAACAGTAATAAACGGAAAAAATTATTATTCATATTAAAAAAAAAAATAATAAGTAGTAGCAAAGAGTAATAATATCAACATTAAATAGAAAAAAAAAAGTTAAGCTAATAAATATACATACATATATTTTTATCCTAAAAAATAAAAATAATCACAAAAATTTGGTAGGAAATTATATATAAAAATGTTTTGTTAAATTTTAGTTTAACTTTAAAAATATGGCTATAAAATTTAAAATTTGTTTTTTATGGGAAAAGATTTTTGTCCTTTAAATATTCATAAACTTGTAAAGTAAATTTTTTTTTGTTTTAATAAAACTATAATAATTTAGTTATTTACTTTATTTTCTTAAAATATATATTAATAAGAAATTTGTATTATTATCGTAATGGAAATAGAAAAAAAAATTTCTATACGAAAAACAATTGTGATTATTAATAATATTTTTTTAGAAAAATGATTAGCATATGTTTTTATAATAGAACACAGCTTTATGATAAATAATTAATAAGTAAGCTAAAGTTATATTTTAAGGAAGTAATAGAAAGGACAAAAATCTATAAAAATGATAATTTATTTTCTTTTAAATTATATTATATTTGTTGTTATGATAATAAAAATTTATTAGTTTGTATAATCAAAGATAAAATTAAACGTTTATAAATTTAAAAAAAAAGAAACATTTTTTGTTTCAATTTTTTTATAATATATCTATTCTCCTCAATATTAAATAAACATACACATCAACATATTTTAAAAATAATGTTAAAAAAGAAAATTCTTTTATAAATATTTCTTATTAAAATTTAAAACTGTAAAAATTTGTAATCTCTAATGAATATATAATGTTACTTTTTAATTATCACCTAAGTACATATAAATATTTTAATATTTATCTTCATCCTTGTTATTTCCCTCATTTTGTATAGTTTTCAAGAGAGAACAAATTTTATTTTTAATTTTTATTTTTTACTCTATAGTTTTTATATATTCATATTTCAAAAAATAAATGTATTATTTCTTAAAAATTATAACATCTATATTTTTTTAATGTAGTTATTCAGAAATTTTTTGACAAACATAATGCGTTTGCAAACAACAAACTTGTATTTTATTATTTGATTTTTTAGAAAATTTAATTGGATACAAAAAAAAATTTCAAAAGTACTACTATACCACCATTATATTAAAAAAAAATTTAGGGAAAATTCAGAAAAATTTTTATATATTCATTTATTTCTTTAACATTTGTTAAAAACACATTCTCAAATGTCACTTACTTTGGATGAAAATTTATTTAAACTTACATCTGAATTTATTTTATCTTTAAAATGTTATCTTTTCGCATTCTATTTTTTTTTTAATTAATAATAAAAATGTTATGATTAGTTGTATCATTGCTAAAAGTTGTAAATATTATTATTTTGTCTAAAACACTAACATTAATCTTCTGTTATAATTTGAATAATTGTGGTTAATTATTTTTAATTCGAAAAAATAAAAAGAAAATAAACTTTTTTTGATAGAAATTTAAAGCAATTTATATGTAATTTGATATTTAAAATTAATTTAAATAAGATATAAAAGTATCAATCAATTAAGTTGAATTACACAAGTATTTAAAAAACAAAGATTAAATTTTTTTTTATGAAGAAAAATTTTATTCTTTTATTTTTAATATTTTTAGATATTTCTTAAATGTAAAGCTTTCAAACGTCAAGTAGTAATATAATAATAAAAAAAATTAAAATAATTATTACATATTTAAATAAATCATACCTCAAAAATAATATCAAATACTTCTATTAAAATTAAAAAAAAATAACAATTTTAAAACTTATTTTTGTTTATATACAAGTTGTAATATATTCACAATACATTTTCATTAATATAAAAAAGAAAGTATTATTTAAAAAATTTATTAATTATTTAAGTAAGATTAAATAACATCTTATCAATTATGGTTAAATTAAGTGAAAACTGAGAATTTTAAAGTTATACATATTTATATCTTTTACATAATAAATAAAAATTAATTAATTTTTAAATTAAATAAAACCTAAGCATATTTATTAAATTAATAAATTGTTTTTCAAAGTTATAAAAATGCAGTTGACTCAGGATTGATAAACATTTTCCTCAAGTACATTTAGGAACAGGTCTGTATAAATTCATCACCGTACAACTACAACAGAATCAAGGTCGTAGAAAGATGCGAACTAACATCGCTCACATTATGATATCTAATTCAAATTGTTTTACTATGAAAACAACTTCAAACATACTTTTTTCTTTATTACGTTTCTAATAATTAAAAAATACGCAATAATTATTTTTTAAACTATTATAAAACAATTAATTTTATTAAATTATTCATTCGAAAAATTATTGGCTGTAATACATCTTATCTCTACATCAAAAAAAATGTTTATCTTTTCTTTAATAAAAATATTGCGATTTATATTTTTTTATATATATTTCTTCTTTTTATATTATTTTTATAACATCAAATTATAACAATAATTTTTATTTTAATTTATTTCTTATACTAAAAATTTTTTTTATTTATTATTTTAAATACCTTCTTTACAAAAAAAAAAATTCTAGAAATATAAATTCTTTTTAACAATAATTTTATTTAAAAAGAATATCTAATTGCCATCACAAAAAAAAAGTATTGTACTAAATATAATACACAAAATAAATGTTTGTTTTTATTTGGGAAAAATAAATAACATTAAAGATAACATGAAATCAATTATATAAAAAATGACGTATAACTAATAAATTCATATGCTTCTAAAAAAAATTAGACCCAATTTCTTACTTTATATTTCATAATGTTATCACAAGAAAATTTTATTATCGATAAATAAATTTTAAATTTAAAGCTTTTTAAAAAATATCTAGCATTAAATCAACTTTAACAACTTGTTATCTTAAATAAAAAAAATTTTATTATTGCAAATTAAATGTTTTTGTAAATAAAAATTATATCATTTTTCATCTACCTTTTATTACAAACCCATATATATATATATATCCTTAACTAATACAAATATATATTTTTTTTTATTAATAATATCATTAAAATTTTTTTAATAGTGATTTTTTACTTTAATAATCAGTAAAATTTTTATTAAATATAAAACTGTAAAAAAAAGCCAACCGCGAAAAGTATTGGAAGTTTGTTTAACCAAAATGACATACACCACCCATATTTATTGATTTATTTTATTTTCAATGTCTCAAATATCTTTCTAAATTTTATTATTTATCCAATGGACTATAAAATATCTATCTAGAAAATACTTTGCCATTCCTATTTTTGGTTGATAAAACAAACACACATATTTCGGATTATTATATAAAAAGAAAATTATTCCTATCTTATTCTAGTAAAAAAAAAATATTTTTATTATTTTAATAATATATTACATCATCGTCATTTTATAAATGTATAATCTACAAAAACATTAACAGAAAATATTATATTACTATTTATTATATTATTTATTATATTATATATACATATATATATGGAAATATTTTTATTAATAATAACCCATTAGGGTTAATAACAAATTTAAAAATTACACCTGTTTAAAAAAAAAAAATTTTTTTTTTATTTCTATTATTGTTGCTACGTTACCAAATATTGTATTAAAAATATTTCAAATAGATGCCGTTGTTATTTTATAGAGAGTCTTTAAACAACTTTACTTTTTGAAGTTATCAATTAATAAATTACTTTATGAAGTATGGTGACTTAATTACTATTAGAAATTTTCAAATAAAAAGTAACCATTTTATCAAATTTACTATGTATTTTTATTATTAAAAAATGGCAAATACATATATTGTTCCTGTAAATTTCTATTTATAAATCAACATCGTACTATAATGTTACTAAGGCTAATGATTCATTTATGGGTACCTGGTTTTCTACTACTGATTAACTAAGTTGTTACATATACTACATTATATGCTAAATACTTTACCATTCAAGGTTATTAAAAAAATTAATCATTCTGTACAATTTTATTTTTTTACTACCTTAATTAATGTGAAACATCAATAATTTTTGAAATGACATTACTTTTTTTTTTCTCCAAAAACGGATGACCTTTAAAATAGTAAAAAAAAAAAAAAAAACTTTCATTCTAAACATTTGTGTACATCTAACTGTACAATTTAAACCGCCTTCACAACTATTCTATTTTGAAGTTGGCATTTCACCTAATTTTTCTTTACATGTATACTAAATACTTTTTGGAGTAGTGTACTTTTTATACAATAAACTTGAATGCAAACAAAAGTATTTTACATATATTGTATGTTTTGTCAATGTATTGTTTTTTCCTATTGTTTGTATCAGTTTGGAAAGAAACAACGTGCATACATACTTTTTAATGAAAAAGAAAAACACTAATTGTCTCCCTGTATATTCTCTATAATATACTAAATTATTATTCAAAGATATATATATATATATATTTAACTTCTACCTTATCATTTTATTTTCTACAACATTTAGGATTAATCCTATTTAGTATTATAAATTAATCACACGTCTAAAATGTAGTTGTCATTACTATTTCTAAATTATATTTTTATTATTATTACATTAGCCTAATATGACTTAAAAAATAAGAAAAATAAAAGTGATAAATATGAAAAAAAAGAAACTATTAAATTTGAAATGTCCCTATTTTTGATATTAAAAAAAAACTACTTTTAATTACTATTTTACCTACAATATTTCGTGTAATTCTTATCGTATCTACACTCTCTAATATTTTGTATAAAGGTGGCATATATATAAGACTATTTGTATGTGTCATTACTTTTATACCTCTTATTCGATATTAATGCCCTATTAAAAAAAAAATTGATAAATTAATTCTACATAAATAAAATTAAAAAATTAAATAAAATCTATATTATTTTTTGCTTATTTAACTATTATCTCTGATGTTATTCATACACCACATCACACATATAGATACAAAAAAAAAAAGAATTATTAAAAGATATATTACTTATAACTAGTATTATTTCTAATTACAGACTTTTTTTGTATAACTGTTGTTGTTCATTATAAAAAAAAATTAATCATAACAATAGAAATAAATAATGGGAAAATCAAGGAGATCTAGAAGTGATTCTTCCAGTTCTGGTACTGAAAGTGAAACTGGTAGCTTAAGTGATTCTGATTCAAATAATGAAGGAGAAATTACTGCTAGAAGTATATCTAAAAGGTTAGTTTTTTTTTTTATATTATTTATTAATATATTTAAAAAATTTTTTTTTTTTAGTCCACGTCCTCAACCAACTGTTATAAAAAGAGATGTAAACAATAGAAGTCGAAAGGACTCCAGGCAATATTTATCCAAATTTTATAAAGAACGTTTTGGATCACATTCACCTGATGAATATGTCAATCTTCGCCTTTCAAATTTTGATATGAAATTATCTAAAGATGAAATTAGAAGGCACCTTGAGGAGGAATTTAAAGACTTAGCTCCATTTGAAATTAAAGTAGTTCGTAACCCTGATGATGATCGTCGCCTTGCTTATGTTAACTTTACAAAACGAGATTCAGCTAAATATGTAAGACAAAATATGATATCAAGTTTACAGCATTACCTTGGAAAAAATCTTTTTGTTGATCCTGCTGGAGTTCTTCGTGATCAAGAAGGTAAATATATTCCAGATCGTTATAATAGAGCACTCCAAGCTCAACATGAAAATAGATCACCAACTAGAAATGGAAGAAAAGATAATAGAAATGGAATGAATAGACGTGTTGTAGGAAGTATGCCTACTTTTAATTTAAAACAAGGTGATAGTGATGCAACTAGGACATTATTTGTTGGAAATATGCCAGCTGATATATCTGAAAGTGAAATAAGGAAAACTTTTGAGGTATATGGCGTTATTGAGGATATTGATATTAAAAATCCTGCTGATACTAATGCCGCTTATGCATTTGTTCTATTTCAAAAACTTCAATCAGCAATTGATGCTTTAAAAAATGAACACGACAAAAGTATTAGACCAAATTCAAATAAAGTTAAAATTGGTTATGGTAAAAGTCAACCAAGTTCACGTTTGTGGGTTGGTGGTCTAGGATCATGGGCATCAATTGACTTATTATTAAAAGCATTTGAAAAATTTGGTATTGTAGAAGTTATTGATTATAAAGAAGGAGATGATATTGCTTATATTAAATTTGACTCACAAAGTGCAGCATTTGAAGCATTTAGTAAGATGAAGGGATACACTTTTGATAGACCTGATACACACATCCTTGTTGATTATGCTAAAGAAGATACTAATCGCGTTAAAATTCACTCTCTTAAGAAAGAAAAAGATTCATCACGTCATGATCGTCACCGTCGTAGTAGAGATCATTCACGTTCACGTAGTTCATCCAGATCATCTCATAGAACTCATGCTAGCACTGTAAAGAAAGAACCTAGGAAACGTGGTCATTCAATTTCCTCAGATAGTAGTTCAGAAATTCCTGTACGAAAGAAGCATCATACAAAAAGTCCTACAGATAAGATTTCTGACTTACGTTTAATGTCGTTAGAAGAATTGCAGAAAAAGTTGGCGGCAACGTGGATTGGTAAAGTTACAATTAAAAAACAGGAATATATGATAAAAGGTTATCGTATTGCGGGAGAGGAGAAATTAGTTCAAAATGTACTCCGAGACGAAATGGGAATACCCCATTTACTTAAAGTAACACAAAGATTACCATTGAAAAATAGAGAAAATTTAACTGATAGATTTTTAAACCAACCATATAATAGAATAGCTGTTATGATTGCTACAGAACATCGTAATACAGATAATCCATTGTACAAATTACGTGAGTATTTCCATGAAAAAGATGCCGCTGGTTTAGTAACTGTTGAAGAAACAGGTGGTATGGTGTACGTTGTACCACCATCAGAAGTCTCCGATGAGACATTACGCCATTTTGCTCCTGGAGTGAACTTTGTTCGTCCAGGAGTTAATTGTTTAATGATAGTAATTGGGCAGCAAGAAACATTTACTGATGGTTTGAGAGAAGAGTAAATAATGTTACACTTTTTAAATTGAAAAATATGTTGTTCTTAATCAAGAGTAGAAACTATTCATCTCATAAGAAAAGAGGTAGTTAGAGAAACAACATCAAAAAAAAACCTCGTTTTTAATATTTATTTCTTTTGATATTCCTATTTTATATAGGCAAAATTTGAGCTAATAAAATTTTTTTTTTCGATTTACAAGCATTTAAAAACTTTTTTGGGAAACAAGACCACGCTGATAACGAGAAACAAAATGTTTTAAATAATTATATTTTTTCATATATATATGGTTTTTAAATTTAAAAAATTCTTTTTTTAGAATAAATTATACTTGATTGGAATTTTACACATGTATAGGAATGCTCAAGAAGCGTATTTGATTAGAAGTAGAAGAGGAAACAATTCTCGTGGTCATAGTTTTTTATTGAATAACTATAATTTAATTAAGTTTTGTTCATTGATTTTTGAGATAATTTTGAAGAAATTGTTTTTAATTTTAAAAAAATAAATATTTTTGTTTCTTCTTTTTTTCACTACATAATAAGAATTAATTTAAGTTTCATAAATTACAATCTTTTTTAATGATAACTTTAAACACTAAAATGATATATGATGTAAAATAGTCTAATTAAGATATTGAAAAAACAACAATTTATAAATTCAAATTTGAAATTATGAAACTTATAGGCTTCAACAAGGTGAGGAAGTAGGGAAAAAAGTTAAGCAATTAAAAAAACGGTGTTAAAAAAATATTAAACGAAACTTTGGAGGAACTTATATCAATGAAATCAGAATAAAGTTTTTATTTTAAAAATTTACAATTAAAAATATATTAAAAAATAAAATTTATGATAAATTCCTTAAAATAATGTTAGTTATTATCAATAAAAAATTTCCAACAAAAAACAATTAAAATAGTGGTAAATTTATCCCTTGACTTTAATAGAAAATTTTCACATTTAATTTCTTTTCTTATTTTTTAATTCTTGCTTTAATAATTATTTCTAGACATTAGCTGTGTAATTTATATGCATTAAATTTGACGTTAAATGAAATTTTTTATTTTAATTTTTGCACTTTGGATTCATAGAAATATATATAATAAAGAGTTTAATAAAGTTATATAATATATCATTGCTAGGTTTTAATTACATTAAAATACAATTTCATTTAAAAACTATTTCAATATGGTTTCTAAAAATATACCTATACTAACTATATTATCACATTTATGTTCATTTTTTGTCAAAATTTTGTTCCCATAACTTGACATACTTTAGTTAACTGTATCAAAGAACATTAAATTATGTATGCGTATTTAATTGACAATCCTACTCATTCAGATTTTCTTTATGTTTAATTCTTTAACAAAATAAAAATAAAGTTAATTAATAAGTTTTAATTCTATATTAAATAAAAAAAATAAAAAGGAAGATAATAGAAAAAAGTTAGTTATTTTGCTTACATCCTCAAAACTGTATTTCTCAAACTTTAAAATTAACAAAAGAGTGGTTTTCTCAAACAGGATAAACTTACACTTTCTTTTTTTTTAAACTTTATCAATACTACAATACAATATAACATTTTTTTTCATTATATTTGTGTAAATTTATTTTATATTAATGATGCTTTAAATAATACATAATTCAAATATATTAAATTGAAAACAGACTAACTATTAAAGATAAAAAGTTAATCAATATTTTACAAAAAAAAATATTATCGTACAATAAATATATAAGAGCTCTGAAAATTTATAAAATCTTAGAAATATTTATAAATAATTAAATAACGGAAATATAAGTTTCTCATCATAAGTAAATTCTTAGAACAAGTCTGATACTTTTTAATGTTATTATCATATAGTACATTTCAGTTAAGTTATTAAAAGAATAAAAAACAATGAATATTTAAAAAATATTTCCGCCTTTAATTATACCTCACTTCAAAATAAAGATATAAACAAGGAAACTTTTTCAACCAGTTTAAAAACAATTTTCATGTAGGGTCTACTTTTAAAACATTTTTGTATTTTCAACCACTTTTGAGATACAGAAAATGATGACAATAAATTACGCGCGAAGAAAAACTACATCTAATATCTTGAAAACTACTGAAAATTAGAAAAACTTTTTAACGTGGACTATATCTTAAAAGTCAAAAGAAGTCCGGCGCATCTGGTTTCATACTCATAGGACCATATTTGTTCGAGTTATGAGTTCGTGCTTGAAAATTTTTCAAACAACGTTTTTGGATCATATCTCAAGAATGGTAGGTCCTATAAATATGTGACTACTTTTAATGAATTTCCCGTAAAAAACTGATCTAGAATCATTAAACTAATTTTAATATTTTCACTAGTATCACAGAAGTCGTATTTTTATTAAAAATATTCCCCACTTTCGCTCTCAAACTTTAGATGGCTGTAACTTCTTAACCGTTATTTCTACTATATTCATGATTGTATGCAAAATTCATCATTTTGAAAGGACTATCGAATGAGTATAGTGGCATTCTGAAATTCGAAAAAAAAAGTTTTTTTTTAGTGCACTATTTTTAATGGTCAGGTCGGAAGTTTAAAATATTTTTGAGTAACTTATGAGCTTCATCATAATTCATAATATTTTTTTAAAAACTTATATATTATAGATAAATTTTTCAAGAGAAATCGAATGAATCTAATCTTATGGTTATGCGATAAATTTCAGCCTAAATATTAAAAAGTCGAGAACAATGAATATTTAGAAAAAATTTCCGCCTTTCACTATATCTCGCTTGAAAATAAAGCTATGTAAGAGTAGTTTTTTGCAATCAACTTCTGAACAAATTTCATATAGGGTCTACCTTTAAAACTTTTTTATATCTTTAACCATTCTTGAGATATAAAAAATGATGACAAAAAGTTAGGCGCGCAAAAATACCACTTATCATATCTTGAAAACTACTGAAAATTAGAAAAACTTTTCAACGTAGACTATGCTTCAAAAGTTTAAAGAAGCCCAGCGCATCAAGTTTCATACTCATAGGACCATATTTGTTCGAGTTATGAGTTCGTGCTTGAAAGTTTTTCAAACAACGTTTTTGGATCATATCTCAAGAATGGTTAGTCCTATAAAGATGAGACTACTTTCAATGAATTTCCCGTAAAAAACTGATCTAGAATCGTTAAATTAATTTTTATATTTTTGATTACATCACAGAAGTCGTATTTTTATTAAAAATATTCTCCACTTTCGCCTTCAAACTTTAGATGCCTGTAACTTCTTAACCGTTAATTCTACTATATTCATGATTGTATGCAAAATTCATCATTTTGAAAGGACTATCGAATGAGTATAGTGGCATTCTGAAATTCGAAAAAAAAGTTTTTTTTTAGTGCACTAATATTGAACGTGACGTCGGTAGTATAGAATGTTTTATAACAATTTCTAAACTCGAGAAAAGTGAAAATATTGTTATGAAAAATAAATCTTCTAGACTAACTTTTTGTGACAAATCGAATGAAACTAATTCTATTGTCATAGGATAATTTTCAATCGAGATATAAAAGAGTCAAGATACAATGAATACTTTAAATAATTTTCACTTTTCACCTTTATCTTGCTTAAAAATAATGATATAACTATAGGATTTTTCGCAATTTGTTTTTAAGCAATTTTATATATGGGATTCACTATTAAAATATTTGTGTACTTTTAATGATTCTTGAGATATGAAAAACTATGATTAATCTTAACACGTTAAATAACAAACATTAATTATTAGGGCGGTTGTATACTAAGAAAAATTTTCTAATGTAGATTATTTTTAAACATTTTAATAAATTCAATTCATCAGATTTAATACTTCAATAAATTTATGTTTTAAGTTATAATTTCATTTTTTATTATCTTTTGTCAAGTATATTTCATGTTTATAAAAATTCTTTACAAATAAGATTAATGTTGGTCGATTTTCTATAAAACACTGCTTCATAACGATTATATAATTAAATATCCTTATTTTATCATTAAAGTTAGTTTTTTTTTTCTAAAAAAAAACACCTCATTTTTTATTCGATTTTTTTTTAATCATTATACTTTATGCTTCAATTATTTTTTAATCATAGTTATATTATAAATTTATTATCATTCAAGGATTATTAAATAAATATACTTTTTATTTAAAGCATTAAAATATAAATTTATTTTCTTACACTTTCTAACGATATATTTAAAAAAAAATATAAATGCTTCAATGTTTATAGAAAAAAATTTTTTGAGTATGATAATTAATTTTCCATATCATAAATAAAATAATAAGTTTAATTATTTATTCTTTTAGTTTTCTATTCTTAAAAGCTATTACCAATATAATATTTTAATAGTAAAATGATATTTATTAAAATTTATTAAATGAAATTGTATAATTAATTAATTGTATTTGTTTTTAATTATTTTTTATATGGATATATAACTTTCATTTATTGTACTTTGTTGGTATAAAAAAAAATTTAGATTAAAATATAGAATAATGTAAATAATTTTTATTCTTTTGAATTATTACTTTATACAAACTTGTTAATAATTATATTTATTTATTTATTTTAACTATTATCAGTGAGAAAAGCCTTATTAATGATATAATTTAGCTATTAATTTATTGAAAAGTTTACATAAATGACAAAGAACCATGTTACATTTTTTACTCATATAAATTATGTTAAATTATTATGAAAAAATAAATTTGTTCTTTTCTTATAAAAAAAATATATATATATATATATATATATAAATTATTGTATATTAGTCAGTCAATTTCATTGGAATGAAAAAATTTAAAAACACAAAATGTAAATATCAATAATTATAGAAAGAAATTGTTCATTATGACTTGTATTTTAAATATATTAAATTCATTTTAGGAATAAAAAAATAAAATGTATTGAGATATATTTTATTTTTTATCATAAATTATAAATTATTTTATAAAAATAATTTTTTTTTTAGTAATATTTGAAATATTATTTATCATCAAGATGATCTATGTAATGCTTTATCAAATAAACGTGAAACATAAAAAAAAAATAATATCTTTTTTTGAATAATGTTTGATAGAGGGTTGGTATTATAATAATAATTGTATTTGAATCAATCATCGTGATTTGTAATGAAATGGTATTTTCTATGTATTTTATTATCAATATACTTATATGAGTCATACCAAATTTATTATATGTGAGTTTAAAAGAATGTGTATCTTTGTTTGAAGATATGATTAATTTTTTTTGTTTTCTTTTAATATCAATTTTACCTTTTTAGTTTTTGTTTCCTCCTTTATATATTTTAAGAATAATATACTTTTTTAAAAAAAAAGATAAATACTTACTCATAGGTATAAAAGTTTAATTTTTTTCTTACATATATTTCCTTTATAATTTATATGATTTTTATTATATTTTCTTAACTCCTATCTCTCTTTTATCTATTTTCTATTTGGATTCCTCTATCATTATTCACATAATATATAAATACTAAAAATGTAATGACAAAACCTTCAATTATTCTTAACAATCTTAATTTTTTTTATTCTAAAAATCTATTCTAGTTATAATTAAGTATTAGCTAAATTAAAAATCCTTGGAAAGTAATTATAAATTTATTGTAGATACAGACATATTTCTTTTCAAATAAATACATTTTTTTTTTTTTTGCAAAATTTTTTTTAATCAAAGATTAGTTGGTATAAAAAATGTTGTACAGGAAAATTAAAAATTTAATTTCAATTTGTGAGAAACATCATATATCATAATTAATATTAAAAAAATATTAATCTTTAGTCTTACTCTTTTATTGTTATCCTTTTTTCTCATCCTTGAAAAATTATATTGTAAATTAATTTAGATAAAAATTATATATAAAAAAGATACTAAATAGTTAAAACTTATCATATTTATTTTAAAAAAAATAAATATATTTATATTATTTATTTTCTAATCTTATGATGTTACATGGAAATTACAATTTATCAATATAATTTTATTATGTTATTAGAGAAATTATAAGTATTAGAAGGTAAGTATCATATTATTAGTTATTTTTTAAAAAAAAAAAAATTTTTTTTTACTAACATTTATAAAAATTATAATATGTTATTTTCAGATAAAAATTAAGTTTACAATAAAAATTATTATTAAATATAATATTATTTTAAACCTTGTATGATTTTTTTTTATTAATATTTTTACTTTTTATTATTATAGTTGCATAAGAATAAGTTGTATTATAATGTTATTTGTATAGACATTATAAACTTTTTTAATAGGATTATTCTATTAAAATTTATTTTGAAGCTTAACTTTACTCTATATAAACATATTAAAGAGATTTAAAATATATATTTTCTATTTTACTTACTTTATATAAATATCCAAGAAGGGTTAATTGAATGGTAAATTTTTACTCTTGATAAATGAATCATAAATATATTAAAGAAAAAAAATTTTTTTTTTCTTTATTATTTTAATTTTTAATAATAATAAAAGGATTAACTTAAAGACTATCATTTAAATATTAAGTAAAAATTTTGTTGTATAAATTTCATCTCAATATAATATATATTTTCATTGTTTAAAACTTTTATTTTAAATTATCTTTTTGTACTTTTTATTTTAGTGTTCTTCAATTACTCAATAATACAAAAATATTATTGAAAAGAGATTGTTTTGAAACATTTATTTAATGCTATTAAATGATTCAATAAAAATTTCTTTTCTTTTTTAAAGCTTTTATTAAAAATTTTTTAAATTTTTAAACATTATCTAAATTAAAATATAATTTATTTTATGTTTATAATTATAAAATATATTTTTTAAATAGCACTTTAATATATTTTAACTATTTAATATCTTTAAAATTTTTAATTTACACAACAACAGTATTATACCAAATTTTATAAATACCAGATAGATTATTACAAATTAAATTTTAAATGTTACATAATAAGAAAATTAATAGCATTGACATTTAATATAATAATAATAATATAAATAAATTCTTGAATGATAAATATTTTAAATATAAAATATCAATAAAATTATTTTAAAAGATTATAAATTTACAAAATCATAAATGATAACATTTTCTTTATACCATATTAATAACTTTTTTTAACGTAAATATATATATATATAATAGATAGAAATATTTATCACATAGAACTATTTATTCTAATTTTTGTAAATATTATAATTTATTAAGAACAAATACTTCCTTTTATTTTCATTTATTTAATTTAAATATATCTTATATTGTATAAATAAAAATATGTTAAAAGTATATTTTTAGAAAAAAAAGAATCTACATTTTTTATAATTACTTTAACCTTTCAAATAATAAGTTAACTTTTTTTTTTAAGCACTCAATTGTATTCAATATCAAAAAATATAAGTAAAGTATTTTATTTCAAATAAAAATATCATATGAGTAATGTAAATTTTAAGGTGTCAATTAAAATACTTAGTTAATAAAAAAAATACAAGTATTATATTTTGATTTATATATCTGATCCTATTATATTTTTAATTTTTGATATATAAAAAAATAATTGTTTATAATTTAAAATAAACATATATATATTTACAATTTTCTTAATATAAAATATATTTAACCTATCTTAAAATTTATTTCATTTATAGTATGTTATTTGATAATTCTTCATACTATTTAATTAACTAAAATAAATGATGAATTATATTTTAAAAGTTTTACACTTCTATACATTTTAATATTTATATATATATTTTTTTTTCTAGTAACCCCCTTTCAAGAAAGGGTCATTTTTATATTAAATTATTTTTTAAAACATCACTTAACTTTGATTTATTATCATCAATCCTAATGAGAAATTAATATAGAAAATATTTGTCTAATTAATTTTTGAAGGTTTCTCTATCTTTTTTTCTATTTACAAATTTTTTAGTATCTTTTTGTTAATAAAGGTTATAAAAAAATATATATAATAATTTTAATATTAATATATTTATGGAAAAAAAAAATTTTATTAATTATAATTTTTTATTATAAACAAATTTGTTTTTGTATTATAAATTTCCTCAACTAGTTACATTAGAAACATAATATTATTATTATTTTGAGTTATTAATACTTTTTAATTTTTTTTTTTATTTTATAAGTTTATTCATATTCTTCTATTTCTTTTTAATATTTAAAAAAAATAAGGAAGTCTCTTATCCCTTTATTTCTTATTCTTTACTTCAAGCTATAAATATATTTATTTTCTCAGAGATTTTCAACATCTCTTCTTATCATAAAAACATTATTTTCAAATGTATGTAGAAATATTTATATATGCATACATATTATCATTGTAATGACTAAATATGTTTCATCACTATTCTTGTGATAAGAAGTTTTTATTACTTTACATTTATTATTTTTATATATATTTTGTAAAAAATATGATGTTATTTATAAATATATATATAAAACAAAAAACATTTGTTAACTATCTTTTTTTTTTAAATCATTTTAAATGTATAGTAAAAAAAAAATTGACCAAAAACAAATATTATTTCATATAAATAATATTTCTACATCGTAAACATTACTTTTTTACAATTCCCATATCTCCAAACATCAATCTTTATACTAAAGATATATGTTAAAAAGCATGTATAAACTTTATCAAATAAATTATCTAATATATATTGTAAACTTTACATTAAATAAGCATATAAAGTTTATACATATATATCTTTTTTTTTTAATAAAAGAATGTGTTCTAAGAATATTCTTATTAAAGTTTTCTTGTTTTATGAAACAAAAAAAAAAAAAAAGACGTGACAATAAACGATTGAAATAGAAAATTAGAAGATACAAAAAGTGTAATCTTTTAAAAGCTATTTTTTATTTTTTTTTTGTTAAACATTCTCAAAAAATAATGTTTATTATTTTTCATTGAATATAATATGTTTAGAGATCCTATTTTCTCTCATACTCTTCCAATACAAACATTTTTGTCCCTACACCATTTATTTAATAATAATTTTTCTTCATATTTTATTATATCAATCTCTCTTCCATTCAACTTTAGCATTTTGTTAATAAATATTTTTTTTTATTTTTTAATACTCTGTAAAAAAAATTTTTTATTTATCTTATATTATAATATAGAAGATTAGTAATTATATATATATATATATATTTAATTAAACATCAAAGAACATTAGTTTATTATTTTTTCGTTTAAATTTTTTAAACTAAAAAACAACAAATAAGTTTATTATTGTATTAATAAATATATTTAATTTTTAATTTGTGTATATTTAAATTATATATATATATATATATTTTTATATTTAAATTAATATGTGCCATTACAAATTACATGCTTTATTTTACATAAATTACTAGAAGAATTTATATTATATTGAATCATTATACCACAATAATACTTTACGAAATTCGAGTTAAAATATTATTCCCATTCTAGTTTAATATCTTTTTACATTACTTCTAAAAGTTTATTTTTATTTTTTTGTACTATTAAATTAAAGATATTTTTTTTTTTATTATTATTATTTAAACATTGAAAATTTAGAAGTAAAATGGATTTTATAATGTAATATTTAATTACCATTTAATTATAATATAATAAAAATGCCATTAAAATTATTTTACAGCATCAAGTAAAGGTATATTTGAAATTTTAATTTTTATATATATGTATATATTTGACTAAAGTTTCTCCTTTTTCAATATTATATGTATATCTTTCTTCTATAACTATATGTCTCAAGAATAGTCTTTTTTAATTTTATTTTCTTATACACCATTTGCCATATAATTTATTATATATATAAAATATTATATATAAATATACTATATATATATTATACTTCTACATTTAATCTTTATTCCATATTAATATATATTATTTTAAATATATATTTATATATATTTTTTAAAAAATATTTTTATTTTTTTTTTTTTTATGATAATGATATTTTTGTCTTTTTTTACTTTCTCTTTATTTATATCTTATATATCACATATAATTTATTTTATATATTTCGTGTATCTATCAATAAATATATATATATTTTTTTTATATATATTAAATTTTAATTTATATTACTAAAATAATTATAGTTTATTATTAATAAAAAGGAATGAAATGCTTTGGCATAAAAAGGTATTAAAAACTTTGATATGGCATATAATATTATTTATTTTGTTTTTTAATAATAAAGTATATAGTAAACAATGTATTATGCGTGGAGTATGTGGAAAAAATGGTAAATTATACCAAAATTGTCCCTATTCTGGAACACCTCTTCCTATTAGTGATAAAAATGTTGAAAAGGAAATAAAAAATATGTGTCCACATTTATTTGAAAGTAAGTTTATTATTATTATTATTATTATTATTTTTTTAATATATATATAGATGGTAATAGAGATTTATGTTGTGATAAGGAACAATTTAATATACTTAAAAGTCAAATGGCTGTACCATTTCAAATTCTTCAAAAATGTCCAAGTTGTTTTAGAAATTTTGCCAATCTTTGGTGTGATTTTGCCTGTTCACCAAATCAAAGTAATTATATTAATATTCTTAAAGTTGAATCATCAAATTTTTCTATAACTAATAACTCTAAATATATAACTTCTTTAGAGTATTTTATTGATAATAATTTTGCACAAACACTTCTTAATTCATGTAAAAATGTTCGTGCACTAGGAACATATGCCTTAGATACATTATGTGGAAGAAAAGCAGATGAATGTACTATTGAAAAATGGTTAAAATTTTTAGGAACATATAATCCTCATATAGGTGTACCATTTACAATTAATTTTTATGTTGGTGGTAATTATACAAGAAATAATAATGTTATTATACCATCAAAAACTAAAGCATATCATTGTAATGAATCAATTATTCCATATGGTGATACATGTGCCTGTTCAGATTGTCCCTCAATCTGTAAAAATGAACCACCATTTCCTAAATTATCTGATGAGTCATGTAAAATTGCTACTATGGATTGTATAAAAGCTATGTCATTAACTGCATTTGGTGCTTTATTAGCAACTGGTATGTGTATGATGGTTCTTCAATATGTTTTAAAAAAAACAACTAATGATAATAATGATATGAAAGATTTTAAAGCAACTCCTATGACATCATTACCATTTATAAAAGATACAAATGGTGGATATCTTGAAAATTTAGGATATTCTATTGAACAACTTCTTGAAGGAATAAGTTATCAAATTGGTTTAATAGCAGCACGTCGTCCTCTTATGGTATTTTCATTTGGTTTTATTGTTGCATTAATATGTTCTAGTGGATTATTAATGGTTAGATTTACAACAGATCCAGTAGAATTATGGTCATATCCACATTCAAAAGCTAGACAACAAAAAGATTTTTTTGATACTAATTTTGGACCATTTTATAGAACAGAACAAGTTATAATATATCCTAAAAATCAAAAATTTTTTCTTCATTCAAATGTAACAACAGAAGTAGATGAAAATTATTATGGACCAGCATTTAAAAAAGAATTCTTAAAAGAGGCATTTAAACTTCAATTAAATATAATGAATTTAAAAGTTAAAACACAAAATAATAAGATAATATCATTGAATGACATATGTTTTAAACCAATGAAAGGAAGGCAATCAAAATGTGCTATTATGAGTATATTTAATTATTTTCAAAATAATATTAATTTATTAGATATAGAAATTGAGAATGATTATGACTTTTATACAAAAGATTATCTTTATCATATTTTTAATTGTATTAAAAATCCATATACTATGGTATCGAGTGTTGGATTAAGTTGTCTGGCTGATTTTGGTGCCCCAATTCAACCATATGTTATTTTGGGTGATTTTAATTTTACAAATAATTATGAATCATCAAGAGGACTTGTTTTAACATTTTTAGTTAAAAATAATATTGATGAAATTGATAATTTAAATGCTTTAGAATGGGAAAAAGAATTTATTCAATTTTTAAAAGAATATAATAGTGATACAATTCATGTATCATTTATAGCAGAAAGATCTATTGAAGATGAAATTGAAAGAGAATCAAAATCAGATGCATTTACAGTATTGATATCATATATTTTTATGTTTTTATATGTTGCATTTACTTTAGGACAATATCAAGTATCAAATAATAATTTATTATATTTATTTGTTTCATCAAAACTTTTACTTGGTGTTGCAGGAGTACTTATTGTGGCATTATCAGTAACAGCATCAATAGGTGTTTATGCATTTTATGGAATACCAGCAACAATGATAATTCTTGAAGTTCAACCTTTTCTTGTTTTAGCTGTTGGTGTTGATAATATTTTTATTTTTGTACAAACATATCAAAGAATGTCATCATTTCAGATGGATGAACCATTAGATATAAGAATAGCTAAAATTTCTGGTGAAGTTATACCATCAATGTTATTATCATCTCTCTCCGAGGTTCTTTGTTTCTTTCTTGGAGCATTATCACAAATGCCTGCTGTTCAAGTTTTTTCATTATATGCTGCATTAGCTTTAATATTTGATTTTTTCCTTCAAGTTACATGTTTCTTAAGTTTATTTGTTATTGATATAAAAAGGCAAGAAAGTGGTAGACCAGAAATATTTTGTTGTCAAAGACTTCCTGTTGAACCTGTTAATCCAGAAAGTTATATGTATTCTATTTTTAATAAATATTATAGTCCATTTTTATTTTCTAAACCTATTAGATGTGCTGTTATTGTTATATTTTTTGGATGGTTATGTAGTTCATTAGCTTTTATCAATCAAATACAATTAGGTCTTGATCAAAAAATGGCTGTACCAGAAGATTCTTATGTTTTAACACATTTTAAAAATACTGATAGATTTTTAAGTGTTGGACCACCTGTATATTTTATTATTAAAGGATATTATGATTATAGTCGAATTGATTTACAAAATAAATTATGTTCTGGTATTGGTTGTAAAAGTGATTCACTTGGAGCACAAATATCTAAAGCATCTAAATGGAATAATCGTAGTTATATTGCTGAACCAGTAATGAATTGGGTTGATGATTATATATCATGGTTAAAATCAAATGGTCAACCACCTTGTTGTAGAAGATTTAAAAATAATGGTACATTTTGTTCTGCATCTATAAATGATGATAAATGTTATAATTGTAATGTTGAATTTATTAATAATAGACCAAGAACAGATTTATTCTTTAATTATGTACATGATTTTTTGTCAGATAATCCAACATCAGAATGTCCATTAGGTGGGCATGCAGCATACTCATCAGCATTAAAAGTTACCAATTCAGGGAGAGTCTCAACCTCCTATTTTATGACATATCATACAGTTTTAAAAAAATCTGAAGATTATATTAATGCTATGGCTGTAGCTAAACAAATATCAACCAATTTGACAGATATGTTAAATAAAGATCTTGAAGCACATTGTCCAGTAGAAGTATTTCCATATAGTGTATTTTATGTATTTTATGAAAATTATGAAACAATTGTTTCTGATGCAATTATTCAAATAATATTTTCAATAACAGGAATTTTTGTTGTTGCTACATTATGTCTTGGAATAGATCCATGGTCTGGAATGATTATTGTTGTAACAATAGCATCAATATTATTAAATTTAATAGGATTAATGTATTGGTGGAATATTGATTTTAATGCTATATCAGTTGTTAATTTAGTTATGAGTATGGGAATATCAGTTGAATTTTGTTCACATATTGTTAGATCATTTGCTTTAAGTTGCCAAAGAAGAAAATTAGATAGGGCCAAAGAAAGTTTAAGTATTGTTGGAAGTAGTGTTTTAAGTGGTATTACTTTAACTAAATTTGGTGGTATTCTTGTTTTAGCATTTGCTCATAGTCAAATTTTTAAAGTTTTTTACTTTAGAATGTTTTTGGGTATTGTAATTATTGGTGCTGCTCATGGTTTGATATTTTTACCTGTTTTATTAAGTTTTGTCGGTATGTTATTATAATTTTTTTTTTATATTATTTTATAAATAAATTATAGGACCACCAGTGAATCGTAGAAGATTACTAGCCAAAATAAATGATCACAATAATTCTTTTACAAAAAATTTTACTACATCAGGAAAAAACAGAGAATATTTGACAGGAAAGAAAACAACAATTGAACAAGATGATTCAGATACTGATGAACAGTACATTCAACAAGTTGTTTATAGTTGAAGTTTTTGTTTTAAAAAGAAATTATAATTATAAACATCTATTAACCTTCAATGTTCCGGGTAATTATTACACTAATATAAAAAATGATAACAAGAAAAAGAAAAAAAAATCATATAACTTAAATTTACAATTGTCGGGTAAAAAAATTATCAATATTCTTTGATTTTAAATGTTACTTTAATATATATCATTTAAATAAATAAATTTATTAACAAACAATATTATTATTAAAACTTTTATTTTAAAAATTATAAAATATATTTTATCACATCAAAAAATAATTTTGTGCAGAAGATAGTCAGACTTTTTATTATCAAAAAAAATCGACATCACTTTGAGTAACTATTCTTTTATGAAACTACAGCAATTGTCAAAAGACTGAACAATTAATATGTATCAGTTGTATATAGTACACTTATTCATCATTGAGAGAAACATCATCTGAAGGTGTGCCTTGACTAGATGCTTCCGGAGTAGTTAGTTCATTATCTTCAGATGAAGTTGAAGCTTCAGCTTCATCAGCTTTTGGAGTAGTTGGTTCATTATCTTCAGATGAAGTTGAAGCTTCGGCTTCATCAGCTTTTGGAGTAGTTGGTTCATCATTTCCAGATGAAGTTGAAGCTTCAGCTTCATCAGCTTTTGGAGTAGTTGGTTCATCATTTTCATATGAAGTTGAAGCTTCGGCTTCATCAGCTTTTGGAGTAGTTGGTTCATCATTTCCAGATGAAGTTGAAGCTTCAGCTTCATCAGCTTTTGGAGTAGTTGATTCATCATTTTCATATAAAGTTGAAGCTTCGGCTTCATCAGCTTTTGGAGTAGTTGGTTCATCATTTCCAGATGAAGTTGAAGCTTCGGCTTCATCAGCTTTTGGAGTAGTTGGTTCATCATTTCCAGATGAAGTTGAAGCTTCGGCTTCATCAGCTTTTGGAGTAGTTGGTTCATCATTTCCAGATGAAGTTGAAGCTTCGGCTTCATCAGCTTTTGGAGTAGTTGGTTCATTATTTCCATCTGGAGTTGTATTTAAATCAGAACTTGAAGTTATATATGAACTTGGTGCTTTAGCAGATGTTGTTTCAGAAACAGATGAACCATCTGTATTATCCGAAGAAGAAACATTTTTTTGTTTTTCATCCCATTCTTGATCAATTTTAACTTTTAATAAATCAATTTTTTGCTTAATTTTTTTGCTCTCCTCATCAATTATTTTCTGTAAAGCTTCTGGCTTGACATATTCACCTTCGCTTTTATGAAACTCCATCTCATCAAAATCCAACTCTTCACTATCAATACTTGCATAAATAGATGTATTAGCCAAGAAAAAGAGCAATAACAAAACCAAAGAAAATCTATTTAGTACTTTCATTATTAAAAACAATAAATGAAAATATGTTGGAATACGCTTTCATTTTCTAAAATACGCATATTTGTAACTATAAAATAAATCAAAATTTGAATACTAATAAATAAAATTAGAATATTTTAAAAAAAATTAGTATACAAAAAAAAACAAAGTCTATAATATATTATTTAATGTAAATATTTGTTATCTAAAATTTTTCAGTTTGATAAAGGAACTTTTTCCTTGGCTCAATATTTTCATTTTTAAAAAAATGATCAAAGTTTTATTTTATATAAATATAATTGAATAATAAAAATAAATTGACAATCTCTTGGTATAAATTTATATTTAAGATCACAATAATAATTTTTACCAACTATAAAAATTACAATTATCACAATAAATTACTAACCCATATTTTATTGTATAAGATTATTGTTATGTGCTACAATAATTTTTTCTTTATAGTTGGAGTAATTTCTCTAACTAGAATATTTTTTTAAATCTATAAAGTAAAGTTTTTTTTTTTTGTAAATAATTTTATAATTTTTTATAGTTGATTGAATTATAAAAAATGATTATTTTTATCTTTTTCTCCATATTTATAGTCATCTAAATCACTACATTTCTTTTTAGTATTTTAACAGTTTACTTCTCTAATAATATAAAACACAAATGCATAATTAAAATATTTTAGTAAAATTACAATTTGCAATATTAAAATAAATACGTTTTATATATAAAAAATAAATTTTTTTTTCTGTGTTCAAATTTTTAAATTTTAAAATTCTTTGTAGTCATCACAATCTTTGTCATGATGTAGCATTTTCTCATAAAACACAATGTTTAAATTGTAGAAAGCTCTTACCCTATATTGTTCAAGTAATAAAGCATATAAATTACTTAAAAGTTTATTAATAATGAAACCAAACAACGCAATAGTAATAGTAAGTTATATTAAGAAATTAATAAATTATCATAACAAGATAAATTTACTGTCTTCTTCTTTCTTTTTATATTCATTTGCTTAAACTTTTTTTTGTCCATAATAATTAATACAAGCGGTATTATAAATTGCCATTTCTAAACAAATTTTTTGTAAGTGATTCAAAAATATATTTTAGCATAAGTTTAAAGTTAGAATCTTAATATTGTTATTTTTAAAACTTTTTTAATATGAGATCCAATTTGTTATTATTAAATCATGAATTATTTTTTAAATTGTCTATATTTTTTGCATTCATACAACAAACATTCAAAGTTTGGTTTAAATTATATATTTTAGAATCACATGTTCTAAATTCTAATTTGTCTTTTTGTAAAAATCAAATTGTAAGTATCTTTGTTTTAAAAGAAGATATAAAATGTATTTTCTAATTATTTATCTTTTTAAAATTTTCTTGTCATGAGCGAAATTTAAGAATTAATATATTTTTTAAAGCATCAGTTTATTATTAATACTTACTATTATTATTGTAGTCAGAAATTTTATATGTAGTTTTCTTTTCAAAAATGTTTTTTAATAGTTTTCAAAATTTTTATTACAAATAAATTTATTTTTTTGAAATTTCTAAAGTCTAAAATTTATTTATTTTTAAATATATTATTTACATCATTATATATCCCATATCGGTTTAGTAATTGTACTTATCGATATTTCTAATTCTTTTTACTAAATCTTTATACGTTGTCCTGAAATATTTTCTCTACAATTTCATCATATGGGCTTGAATTATCTTTATTTTTATAAATGTTTCAAACATTTTTTTATCATAAATTTTATTTTTGCTATCATTCTTGTTAAATTGAAGATTCAAAATATTTTCAAAAATTAAAAAAGAATTTTAGTTAGAAATTAGAATATTTAAAATAAACGAAAATTTATTTACTCATTTTTATCTAAAAAGAAATGGTCCTACCAAAATAAAATAGTATTAATTATCCTATTCAGCTGGCTCAAATGTATAATTAACAATTGGATAATTTTTAGGATCCTCAAATGGAAAAGCTCTATAAAAATCATAAGGATATTGTTTTGGCATAGCAGGGTTTTTCCATCTAAGAATATTAGGGTCATCTTGAGTAAAGTAGTATGATAGTAAAATCATTGGAAGCACAACACGCAGCGTCATCAAAATAGCATTCCACGTTTTAAAGTCTTCTTCTTCGAGACCAGTAAAAGTTATTCTATCTCCACGGTATCTTATTGAATTCATTGGAACTGCTTCGCCCCAATTTCTACGATTTAATCTATCTGTCCATGCTTCATATGGATCTTTGTGAGCAAAAGTAATTGTACCAAGATCTGGATAGTCACCAGAATGATCCATTACATCTGATGGAGAAATTGGTCTATAAAATTATTTATTTTATTTTAAATAACTCAAACATACTTGTAATCTTCTGGTCTTAAACCATATTTCATTGCTGCAATACGTCTCTCTTCATCAGTTTTAGGATAAGGACCTGGTTTGTGATCACGAGGAAACCAACCGTCAAATTTTAATGGTCCACGAGCTAAAAATAGAAAACAATGTTATAAAAATATTATTTCATTGTATAGATTACCATTAGCAAGTGTAAAATGAAAGTTACGAACAAAAACTTTCGTCAGTTGAGACATCTCTAAAAAAAACTTCAATATTGTAATATTAGTACTAGTATAACTATTTTATTAAAAAAAAAGAAAAAAAAAAATGTATTTAATACGTGATTGATAAACAAGTATAAAAGTAAAAATAACATACAACTACATTTGTCCTATTACATATAGTTTCTACTTCTTTTTGAATAATGTCACTTTGAAAATATTATTTTTCTGTATGTAGATGATTTAATAAATATTGTTGTCTTATTATTCAAATATTAGTATAATAATTAACTTCTTATTGAAATAAATTAATTTATCTAAAGTTTTATGTATTTCCATGTAACTTCTTCGTCAACTATATTTTAGCTAAATTTTTTTTTTGAATTTTTATCATATACAAAGTAATTATTGACAAAATTATATCAAAGAATAATAAATAAAATTAATTTATTAATAAGAAAAAAAAATGTATATAATACGATAACAAATATAATTATTTTTAAAAAATTATATTAATTATATATATATTGAAATTTTAATATTTATTAATGAAATTATTAGATTTCTTTAACAGTTTCATTTATTCATCTGTAAAAAATTACATATTAATTAATATTTAAAATCAATCAATGATACTTTAAAAACTTAATTATAAGCAAAAGAATCTTATCAGTATAAAATAAATATCTAAAAATATTGATATAATAAAAAACAATAGAAGAATTAAATAATATTTTCAAAAAAATATCTGACTTTTATCAGTAATAACAATTATGATAACAATTTTTTTAAAATTGTCATTTGTTGAAGAGAAACATAAAGGGTACTATATTTGATTAAGTGATTAATTAATTTTTAACTAAATTATTGACTAAATTTATCTTAATATGTTAATTCATATTATATTTTTCATTTATAAAAGAATAAATTTTGAAAAGTTATAAAACATTTTAATTCAATAGAAAACAAAGTTAAAAAATACTTTATAATTTCATAATAAATAATTTTTAAGTATTACAAGTAAATGTATATTTTATTTTTTATCTCATAAATTTTAAAACAATTATTTATTGATGAATATTTTTTGTAAATAATTCATGAAGAGTATCTTGACATGAATTAAATTATTGTTAATTTGAAAATAGATATAAATTTTATTAGTTCAAATTTTGTGTATATATTATAAAATTTGGTTAAATATTTAAAAATCGAAAAAATTTTATTAGCTCAAATTTCGCATATATAATATAAAGATTGATAATAATTATAATATTTTTAATTAATTTCTTTTACTACTTCTCTTAAAAAGAGAAAATCCTTTTCTTTTAACTTTTCCTTCTTCACAATCTATTTGAGAAATAGAACTATTTACTGATTTTGGAGATGGTTGTGAATTTTCTACCCATTCTACAAATTCAGCCTCACTTGTTGTTCCTATACTACGTATTGGAGTTCTTTCTGCCTGTATTGGTGAAGATTGACCTGTTGAAAAACGTGTTGTTGTTAATGTTTTAGTTTCTGAATATATTGCTTTGTCATCTTCATATTTATAATCTAAAAATTAAAATTTATAAAATTATTTAAAAAAAAAATACTTACGTTGGGTAACTCTCGATTCATCAACTTTTCTTGGAGAAGAATCATATTCATTTTCTTCAATGATAGTTTTATGTGGAGGTAGTGCTAAGTGTTTACTACCCCTTTCATTTAATTCTTCTTCCCTTCTAATGCTTTCAACAACATTATCAAAACTTTCCAACTGATTTTTAGGAGCTAAACTAGCATGGAATTGAATTTTATTTATCCATTCTTGCATTTGTGGAGCAAGATTAACTGAGAAGAGATATTCACTACCATCTGTTGTTGTCAATTTAAACACATTTTTTCTTTTAACATACTCTGGATAATATCTACATTTAGCTCCAAGTATATATACTGGTGGTGCTAAAGCTGCATTTTCCATATATGATTCTTCATCTTTAAAGAAACATAATAATTGTCCACATAATATCATATAATATGATTTCCATGAACGCAATGGAGCTTTCTTACCACCAGATTGGAGATCATGTTTCCGTTCCACATAACCAAACATATCAATAGCTTTAATATCAGATATATTACGTATTTTGACAATACTTTGATTACGACGTGTTGAGAATCCTGGTGTTTTTGATGCACCTTTACGTGGTAATGTTAATGGTCTTTCTGATGTATTCTCTGAAAATATTAATTCTGTACTTTTTCTTAATGCTTCAACATGTTCACTACTTGGAGCTTTTTTAATTGGAGCTGATGGAGGTAAAAGTTCATTAATTACAACATTATCTGAACCGATTGATGCTTTATTTCTATTTCTTGGTAAAGTTGCTGCAGCAATTTCATATGCTGGTTCATTACCAAAACCATTACCATTTGAAGGACTTCTTTTAACAATACTAACTTCTTGTGTTCTTCTTCTTTCTCTATCAGCTCTTTTACCCTTCAAGATATCTTTCTTTTCCATTATTTTTATAGCTTGTGTATCTCTTCTATTTTCTTGTGTATCACTTCTACTCATAATTATTTGACTTTCTCTTTCTTTCATTTGTGAATAATTTTTCTCTAACATTGTTAATCTTTTTATTGCTTCAACTTTTTCTTCTTGACTACCAAGAGTAACTAAAAAGTCATCAAAATCTCTGATCAATTTTTCGGCACCCTCAACTGATGAAACTGTACACCATTCATCTGTCAATTGATTTTGTCTCTCATTAAGCCATTTTTCAATCATATCTGCTTCATGTAACCATTGCCTAAGATCCATATTTTGAGCATAGAAATCTGCATGATTTTTCCATACTTTAATTAATCTATCAAAAACTTCCTCTAAATAGTTAATTTTTTCACTTATTTCATTAGATAATACATGATTTTGGGAAACTAATTTTTGACCATCAGATATAAATTTATTTTTAGCTACAGTTCTTGTTTCAATTTCTTGTTTATATTCTTTATGCCTTCCATTTAATGCTTCACAACCAGCAACATCTCTTGGAAGAATTTCTGAAACAATTTGACTTTGCATTCCTTTAGCAAAAGCTAGAAGATCACGATATTCTTGGAAGTAGGCTTGATGATTTTCAGTTTCAGATAATTTCAAATAATATTTTTGGGCATCTTCTTTAATATCATTCAATTGCATTACCATATCATCAATTCTAACACTAATATGTTCCTGTGTTGCTGGATAATCTTTTTGAAGTTTATGAGCATTCTTACATAATTCATCAACTTTTTTTTCTACAGCTCCAAGTCCATTAACAAATACATTGTGTTTTTGGTACAACATTTTAATACTTTCTAAATCTATATTTGTCAAATCTTCTTGTTCCATAGCAGCCATCATAGCTTCTTTTTCTTGAAGCCATGACATTGTTTGATCGGCTGTTTGATCAAATTCATGAACTAATTTAGCTCCATTTAATGCTTGCTGTCTTTCATTAGCAAGATCATTTACATGAGACCATAAATAAGTTAATTCAGTTCCTTTTGCTTTAATTGATGGAGCAAATGGATGGGAAGATCGTAATAAATCATCATGAGTTCTTTGTAAACTTGAAACTTTTTCTCCAGAAGAAGATAATTCTTTAATAACTTGTTCAAATTTCTCAATTAACTCTTGACATTCCTCAAGATCATTACCATAGTCTTCTGAGGCTGCCATACGTTCCCGTTCAGAGAGCCATGATGAAAGATTATCAACATTGGTAACAAAATTATAATAATTGTAGGCATTTATTAATTGTTGACGTCTTTCTTCACAACTAACTTTGATATCAGAATATAATTGGTTCAAATTATATTGTTTAGCTTGAATTTTATCTGAATCAAAGTGGTCTTTTTCTATTAAATCATTTGAAACTTTTTCAAGTCTCTTGATTTCATCTTCAAAACCTTTAATTTCTTTTTCTAATGCTGTAAGTCTTCTTAAATAACTATCTGCAGAAGCTTGATCAGAACCTGTTTCATTATTTGTTGCAAGTGACATTCTATCTCTAATCCATTGTTCAGCTTCACATGCCTCTCCATAATATTGTTGTGAAAGAAGAGATTCACTCAATTTTTGTTGTCTACTCTTCAAAAGATCATTAAGATAGGCAAAACTTCTATTCATTTTATCTAATCTTTCTGTTATTTCATTTGTAGCAAAATGATTATTCTTAATCATTTTAAAAGCTGCACTCTGAATTTCATTTAAAGCACTTTCTCTAGAAATGACTTCTTGTTGAAGTATTTGATGTTTTTTATTTAAACTTTGAGCAACTTGTAGTGAATCCCCATAATCAGTTGACGATAATTTTGGAATTATTTCGTTAATCCAATCAATTTCATCATTAGCTTGACTTACCCATGAATAATAAATATAAGCATCTTCAAGATTTTCTTTTCTTATTTGACATGGTTCTGCAAGAGCATTATATCTATTTTTTACTTGATCAGCAAGAACCATAAGATTATCAATATTTTCATAACATTTTTCTTTAGCTTTTAAACAATGTTGAACAGTTTCATTAACAATATCTTTTCTAGCAATTATTTCAGTTTGAAGTGTTCCATGTTTCTTAATTAATGCTTCAACAGATAAAACATCTTTACCATGATCATCAGATGAAAGATCAATCTCAATTTGATCCATCCATTTATCTAATTGTCCAAGTTTTCTTTGTAATTGACAAACTTCATAACTTTCTTTTAATAATTTTAATGTATTAGCACTTTTAGCCTTCAATTCTAACCATCCTTCATTAACTTCATCGAGTTGTGTTTTAATTAATTCACTTTCTGAATGCCCATTTTTTATTAATTTTGATCCTTCATCAATAATAGCTTGTAATCTACCTTCATTAGCACCTATTTCAGAATCAAAATCAGTATGTTTTTGTAATTTTGTTCTTAAATTAGTTGCATCAATAAATGTATCATCATATGCCAATTGAAGTTTAGCATTCATCCATGTAATAAATTCTTTGTTTGTTTTTAAGAAATCATGTAATGCTCTGGAATCAAGAAGTTTACTTCTCTTGTCAACTATGGCAATTTTTAAAGCTTCATATCTTTCAAGAATTTCATTGTACTTAGAAAATACTTTTTCTGTTTCAACATCGTTTGTATTTAATTGTTCTAAAGAATCAGCCTTATCCTTTAAATGTTGTATTTTGTCTGATTGTTGATAAAGAACTGAAACAAAGTTGTCATGCTTTTTCAATAAAGCGTTAACAGCTTCCAATGAATCTCCATAATCTTTTTGACCAACAACAGCCTCTTTGGCAGCCAACCAACTTTCAGTTAACAAAACTAATTCATAGAATTGTTGGATTTCTAAATATTTTTTTAATTGTTGATTTTCATTTTCCCAACATTGTCTTAATTGATGCTCAACATTTTGTAATCTTCTTTGTGTTCTTTGAATTTCACTTTTATGTTGTGGTTGTTCATTAACAATAGTTTGCCCATATTCTCTCAATACTTTTAATTCACTTTGTCTATTTTCTATTTCAGCCCATTTTTCTTTATGACTATCCATTAAACCTACAGCATCAGATACATTTTTAGGTGTAGCATATGAAGTTATTCTTGTTCTCATTTGATTACTCCATTGTTCAGCTTTTTTAACATCATCAAAATATTTATGTAAATCTGATGATTGTTGTAATATTAGTCTTCTACTATGAGCTGCTTCTGCTAATTTTTCCCATGAAACTTCTAATTTTCTTAATGATGTTATAATTGAATCTTTTAATGGAGCATCTTTACCAAGAAGAATTTCAGCATCAACATCATGTGCCTTTAATTTAGCATGAATAGCTGTCATATCTCTTTCAATGGTATCCTGTTTACGCATAAGAGCAGAAACCGATGACAAATCTTTTCCAGCATCTTCACTTTGAAGTAAATTATATTTTTCATGAATTCTTTCATCTGTATCATCTACATCTCTATTAAATTGATGAACCTCTTTGGCAGAAAGAAGATTTTTATGATATTTATCAATTCTTCCTTTCAAACTTTTCCATGCCTCAGTTAATTCATTTAATTTTCTCTCAACATCATACTGATCATTATTATTTTGTTTTAAAAGTTTGTTTCCAAGTTGATGAATATTTTGAATAGTAGAATCATCAACACTAACATCAGCACGTGTACCAACAAGTTTATCAAGTAATAATGAACAATGTTCAAGATCTCTTCCCATATCATTTGCTGTTAACATTAATTCTTTATCGTTAATCCATTTTAAAACTCTTTCAACAAGTTGATTAAAATTAAGAAGATCCCTAGCTTCTTCAAGAGCAGCACTTCTTTCTCGAGAAGTAGTTATAAGTTCATGCCATTGTTTGTTCATATTTTTTCCCTCTTCCAAAATTGCTTCTTTAATTTTTGATGGTTGTGTATTTTTAAGATCATTAAGTTTTATATTTATTTCACTAACATTGTCTTGATTACTATTTATTTCAGCTTCAATTGCTTGATGTTTTTTAAGAAGTTTCATTTTTTCTTCTAAACTTAATGATTTTTCTTGTTCCTCTTTTTCAAAATCAATCTTTCTTTGTTTCTCATCAATCCATGAACGCATATCCATTATGGAACTTTCGAGTTTAGCCAAACTTAATGCTGATAAAAGATAATTCTCTTGAATTTCTACTTGATTATTAAGTCCAAGTAAATGATTTCTAACTTCTTTATCCCATCTAGTAATATTAGTTGTTTCCATGTGTCCTTCTGCTATCAATTTTGCTGCTGTTGTACCAAGATCACCTACACGTTTCTCGATACCAAGTAATGCTTTTTTTTGTGTTTCAAGTTTTTTAAATTGTGTTTCAATATCAGTTACATTAAGTGAAACAGATGAAAATCCTTTAATAGTATTTTCTTTTGATTTGATAGCAGAAATAATTTGTTTAGCTTCTCTTTGGAAACTATGGAATTGTACAACTTGATATAACCATTGATTTCTTAATCCCCATTCTTTAATTAATTTTTTTAATGAATTTTTTAAATGATAAATTTTTTCTTCTATTTCATTAGAAGCATAATGTTTTCTTTCAACCATTTCTTGTCCCATAGCAATAACTCGATCAAAGTCATTTTCTCTACCATCAATTTCAGCTTTTAATCTTTCATGTTCTGTTAATATCCATTCAGCAACTTGTAAATCTTTTATACTCTGTTCAGCCATCATTTCTTGAATAATCATTTCACACCAAGTCATTAAATCTCTGGCTTCAGCAGAAAATCTTTGTAAATCATATGCTGCAAGCAATTTACTTCTTCTATCTACAACAGCATCTCTTAAATCATTCCATGCACCAGCTAATAAAACATTTCTTTCCTCAATACCTTTTCCAGTTTCCTCAGAATATTCTGGCATAAGAGAAGCTCCATATGCAATAATATTTTGTACAGAAGATTCCATTGAAGAAACTTCATGTTGGAAAACTTCATGATCAGTTTTTAATTTCATTGTTTGTTTTAAATCTCTACCTAAATCATTTGACATACCATTTCTTTTCTCCTCCAATCTTTGTAACATTTCTTCAACATCACTATTAAATTTATGAAGATTTTCAAAACTATTTAATTTAACTTCTCGAGCATGAATATAATCTAGTAATAATTTCCAGGCTGATCTTAGATCTTCTTGTCTTTTCAAAACAAATGGAGCATAATTAGGATTATTTTCAGTTAATGGAATTACAGCATTTTCACATTGAACAAATCTTTGACTTCCAACTTGAACATTTTGGACAAATTCATCAAATTTATTCTTTAAATCTGTAGCATGTTCATAATCTCTACCATAATCTGAAGATGTAGCTATTTTAAGCTGTTCATTAATCCATCCTTCTAATTCTTCACTTTCATGTTTATAATTTTGAAAAGCTAAATAATTATTTACTTCTGATTTTTTTGCATTAATAAGATTTTTTAATCTTTCAAAATCTTCTCTTATTTTCATTTCTTTTCCTTTGAAAATTTCAACATCTTCTGGTGGAGATTTTTTACATAATTCTTTGTTTTTTTGTGATAATTTTTCAAGTAAACCTTTATATATAGTCATATCATTTTCAAGAGATTTTAAACGAGCTGAAAACTTTTGAGCACCAATTTCATCAATATCTTCTAATTTTGTATGTTCTATTATAAGACATTTCTCAACAATCCATGCTTCAATTTCACCAACATCAAATAAAAATCTTTCTTTTTGTAAAGAATATTCTAAAAGATTTTTTCTATCATTAACAGCTAATCGAAGGTGATTCCATTCATCATTTAATTGATCAGATTTCAATTTTATTTGCCTACTTAATTTATGACCTTCTTTTATTAAATTATTTGCCGTCTGAACAATATCAGTAATATTCTTTTGGTGACCCTCAACTTCAGCCTCTAATTGATCATGTTTTTTAAGAAGATTAGATGCCTCTGTCAAACTGTTTCCTATTGGGGCAGATTTAACAATTTGTAATTTCTCTTTTATCCATTGTAATTCAAGATCAGCATCGAAATAAAGTTGATGTAATTTTAATGATTCATTTAAAGCAATTTTTCTATTCTTGACTGGTTCTGCTATACCATTAAATTTTATTATTAAATTATTAATATTATTTAAGATATTATCACTATCATAATGACCTTCATTAACCATTTCTTGACCTCTTTTACCAATTTCTTGTACTTTACTTTCAATATATACTATTTCAGTATCTAGTGTCACTTGTTTAGTAATTAATTTCTTTACACTTGTCAAATCAGAACCATAATCTTTTGATTTCAATGCTAAAAGTGTTTCATCAAGTCTATCATTAACATCTTTAAGTTGAGCTTCCAATATTTTTTTTCCATCAGCCTGCTGAAGTTGCATTCCCTTGACATCAGCCATTGATGATAAAACTTCCCATTGAGAATTAAGATTATCAAGAATTTTTTTTATTGCCTTTGATTCTGAATGATGTTGATTAATTAATTTTTCACCCTCAGCATTAATATTTTGAAGTCTTGTATAATTTGATTTTAATTCACCTGCAAATTTTTCATGTCTTTGAAGGTGCCTTCTTAATGCACTTGGATCAGATAAATCTTCTTCACCAAGTATACCTTTTTTCTCAACCATCCAACAATTTAATTCAAAGGCATCTCTACGTAATGCTTGATAACTTAATGCTTGATGTAATTGTGCATTTCTTTGTGAAGCAAGTTTATAAATATCATCTCTTCTTTCTAGAACTTGATTTCTTCTTTCATCAATAATCTCACTTTCTGGGTGTTTATTTTTTATTAACAAATCAGCATTATGAGAAAATGTTTTTAATCTATCTTCTTGGGCAAAAATTTTACTTTCAAAATCTTTATGTCTTTTTATCAAACTTTCTACAGCTTCAACTGAATCTCCTAAATCTTTAATATTCAAAAAGGCTTCATGTCCTTTTGTTACTGCATCAATTCTATCTGCTTCAAGCATAAACAATCTAAAGTCCATCAATTTTTCAATATTATATTTCTTAGCATCCCATAATTTTTTAACTTTTCCATAACCATTTTCAAGTTCGTTACATTTTTTTATAACATCATCTAAAGAAGGATTTTGTTCTAGAAGTCTCATACCAAGTTCCCTAAGATAATCAAATTCATATTCTTTTGTATCTATTTCTGTTCCAAGATCATTATGTCTTTTCAAAAGTTCTTCTGGTGAACTATTTCCACTAATATCCTCCATTAATGTATCCAAAGTTTTGTCTAACCATATACTAAGTTTTTTAGAATCCATATCAAATATTTGTTGTTCTTGACCCTGTTTAGCAAGATTAATTTTTTCTTCAGCATATCTTAATAATTTAGAATGAAGTGATGCTAATTCTTTAAGTTGTTTGTCTACCATATCAGCATACTCTGGATGTTTTCCTTTTATTTCTTCACCAAGATGTTTTAATGTTGACATTTGTTTTTTTAATGGAGCTAAATCTCTTTCAAGATTTTGATATCGTCTTTGAATTAATCTTAAACTATCAATATCATCTGATGGAGCTTTTTCTGACAATAAATGATATTTACCTTCCATCCATGATTTTAAATCATTACAATTTTCTGAAAATGATTGAACTTTTTCTAATGTTACTAAGTCAACTCCCTTTCTTTTAAGTATCTTTTGAAGATCATTCCAAATTAAATTAACTTGATCTTTGTGATCTTTTATATCAGATGATTGTGAATGCATATCATCATTCAAACTATCAGCCATATCATTAATATTTTTTAATTGTGTACCACCATTAGTTTTAATTTCACTTTCAAGTTTATTAAATTTAACTCTATAAGCATCTAAATTTTCTGTTGGAATTTCCTCAAGAAGAATATTTTTTATTTCACTTGCCCATTCACGGAAAGCATTACATTCATTGTAAAATTTAAATAATTTTGTTGCATCAATAAGAAGTGCTGTTCTTTTTTCACCTAATTTTACAAGTTTTCTATAATTATTATTTATTTTTTCTTGTCTCATATGAATTTGAACAGCATCATCATTAGAATTACTACCACTAGTTGATTGAATTTGTTGAGTAATAACAACAGTTTCTCCTGGAAGAATTTTACAATGATTAGCTGGAATGTATCCTTCTTGACCTGTCTGTTTAAGAATTCTCCACCACTCATCATTAGTTTTATCCATCAAAGCAACAATTTCTCCTTTATAAACTGATAAACCGTTACCCTCATAAGAGTATGTTACTTTGACTTTTGGTACAACAGATTCAGATATTTGAGTTGATGTATTATGTGATGAAGTAAATTGTGTTTTTGACAACTTTTGTGCAGCTTCATCTAAACGAAGGATATCATTACGATATGACAAAATATCTTCTTCAATACGTCTATGTCTTGAAAGTAAATTTTCTGCTGATGGTAAATCATGACCATAATCTGTTGACTTAACTAGTGGCATTTTTTCATTTATCCAACTTTCAGCTTCATTAGCATCTTGGAAATATCTACGAGCTTGTTCAGCTTCCTCTAACCATTTAGCAAGTTGTGATGTTAACTTTCTTAGATGATCAAATTTAGATTGAATGATTTCCATTTTATGTTTGATTTCATCTTTGGAACCAATTGTTGGAAGTAAATTTTGCCCATCCTGTAAAAGTTCATTAATCTTTTTCTTATGTGCTTGAATTTCAGTATCTAATAATTTAAATTGTTTAGAAGTTTGTTGGAAAGTACTAATATCCTTATTATTTAACATTCCTTCACATAAATTTTCTTTTTCTTCTAACCATACAAGTTCTTCTTCATAATTTTGAATAAATAAAAAGTATTTTCGTGCTTTGTTTAATGTTTCACAACGTTCACGGCATAATTTAACAACATTATTATAATGAATTTTAACATTTGAAAGTTTTTTAGATAAAACTTCAGCTTGAGGTTTATTTTGTCTAACAACTTTATCAGCAAGTTTTTCATACTTTCTAATAGAATCTTCTTTAGCTCTAATATCAGTTTCAAGAAGTTTATGTTCTTCAATAAAATACTCAACTCCTAATAAATGTTTACCAACTTTTGCACTAAGTAATGAATTTTGATAATCTGTTAATTCAATTTCCAATTCATCAATATGAGCAAGAAGATCTGTTAAATCATTGAAACCTCTTAACTCACTTCTAACAATTTCTAATGTTCTTTTTAATCTATCCCATTCCATTGAAATTTCTCTATCTTTTTCAGCAATTTTTTTATATTCATGATAACCTTCTGTACCAAGTTCTTTTGCCATAGCATTAAGTGATAAGAATTTTTCTTCCTGAGAATATATATCAGCAGCCAATGCTTCAATCATCTTAACAGCATCATTAATTTTATTCAAATTAACTTTTTCACATGATTGAATAGCTGAGAATCTATCTCTTAACCATGATTCTCTAATTTGAGCTTTCTTATAAAATTTCATTGATAATTGTTCAAGTCTTTCTTGTCTACGAAGTTCTTCAATTAAACCAACTTGTCTAACACTTTCAGCAACTTCAAGTCTAGCCCAAGCATCTTGAATATCTTTAATAGTCCTATCTCTTGGAGGAATATAACTTTTTCTTGACAAAGCTTTTCTTTTAGTTTGTATTTCAAAAAATCTAGCTTCAAGTTCACCCATCTCTTGAAATTTAGGTGGTTTAATGACTGTTCTATATTCCTTAAATTCAAATAAATCTTTTTGAATACCTTTTAAAGAATTTTGATAAACATCACTTTCTAACCATATAATTGTATCATTAATCCATTTTAAAATATCACTACTAAGAGTTTCATAGTAATCTTCTAATTTATCTTGTTCCATAATTTTACCAATAAAATTTCCAACTCTTCTTGCAGCTGTATCTTCCATTTTTTGTTTGGCAAAGTAATGATAATACAATGATACATATGTTACAATAGATTTTTCATCTGGATGTCTATTAACATCTTCAGCATTTAATAATCTAGCAATATCAAGTTTCTTTTCAGCTATTTCAAAAGCATTATTAAGATTTCCTATACTATCATTAGGATTAAGTGAACTATAATTAATAATATCAGGTCTATGTGAATGAATCAAAGCATTGAAAGCCAAACCACTTCTCCATGATGTTGTAAAGTTTTCAATTTTAACATTTGTATAACCTGCTGTTTTCCTTTGACACCATAATAATAGTGCATCTTTTGCCTGTTTCTTTTCTCCTGGTACATCATCAATTACAATATTATCAATAGAGAAACGTAATATAATTGTCCATATAAGACCAAGAATTAATCTTTCATTACCATCTAAAATATCTTCAGCTCCAATATTTTCTAAATGAATATTTCTTCTTTTTAAATAATTAATACATTTATTTAAATTTTCTATTTTTTGTACTCTCATTTGTCCACGATTTGGTTTACCAAGTTTATCACCACTTATTATTTCAAGAAATTTCATTAATAATATACCATCACCTAAATCAGTAAATAAATCATTTATCTCCAATCGTGCTTTTGTTAAATATGAATTACACCATTTTGTAAAAGTTCTTTTTTGCATAAGCGTTCTCTCATCCTGTAAATATGTAATTCTATTAGTTTCAAAGTATGCTGTTGGATTATCTAAATTTTCCTCATCACGACTATTAATTGGTGGTGATGTTGATGGAATAGCATAAAAATTACTATTACGATGTTGATCTTCTAAATCATAGGTAGTAAATGCTGCAGCAGAAGCATATGGTGATGCTGGAGATCTACTTCTTCTTGTATTTCCATCATCTATACCAAGTGATTGTGTATCATTTGATCCATATCGAGAATGATACTGATTCGAGTATCGAGACATTTTTTTTTTGTTAATATAAATAATTTATCTTCACATAAACTTCTAAAAAAATCAATAATGATTAAATTTTAAAACTTTTATTATAATAAACTTACTAAACTTTATGGAGAAATTTTTTTTTTATTACTTTTTTTTTTCTCTTTAATTATAGATAAAAAATAAATTAGGAGAAATAATATATATATATTTCTATCTCTCCAAATAGAATTAAAAAGATCTGAAAAAAAAAAAAGAATTTTAATAATAAAATTTAGAAAAATTTTTAAAAATAATAATATATAATATAGATAGAAGAAAAAAAGTTATCTAACTCTATATTTTATCAGAACATGACACAATAAATAATAAACACTTGTTAAAACAAGAAAAATTGGACTCTATATTAACAATTATGATAATCATTTTATAAACAAAAAAGGAAATTGACCTAAAGAATGATATTTATTATTGATAGTCAAACAACAGAATAAGAAAATTATTATGTTTTTCATTTTCTTTCATATAGTTTATATTTATAAATGTTGATAAATTTTTTCTCCTTTCCTATATATAAAATAATAATAAATAGAAAGTATATATATTATTATAATAGTAGTACAAAAACTTTTCATACTAATAAATTATAATAATCAAGTATTGAAAAGTATAATACAAAAATGTATAGATACACTAGTGTTAAACCGATTAAATGCCGAAAAAGGTCTCTCCTATCTAAAAGTTATACCTTCCTCTTTTAAAATGTATAAAAATTTTTTTTTTTTTTCAAATTAAACCATATTTAATAATAATAATGCAAAACTTTTAAAACAATTCCTTCTTTTTCAAAGTTAATAAATATTATTTATACTAAATTTGACAACAAAAAAAAAAAAAAAAGATTATAATCATAGAAAAATTTTGATGTAACTAATATATGTTATACTTTTAACCCCCTTTTTCTTTACTGTAAAAATAATAATGTATATATTTTGTATGATTGTCATTTTGGTACGTCTCTTTTTATTAAATATTTCATATAATGTTAACATAAAAATGGAAATAATTTATATAAAATAAATTTTTATACCACCAGTCATATCAACTAATAAAGTTTTTATAATTATATTAAATTTATTTAATAGTCTTTTTTTTAAAATAAAATTATATTTTAAAAAAAAGTAAAAGTTTTAGAGTTATTAATAAAAATAAAACATAATTTATAAATGTAAAAAAAAAAAAAATTTTAAAATAAAAATAGTTGAATGATGAATTGAAAATTCAAATAATGAAAAGAATAATTTAGATTGAATAAACTATTAAAAGTAGATGAGCGGGAAAATTATTTTTGTGAGGTTGTGCCATGGCATCAATTATGAAAACATTGTATCTATTAAAATGTAAATTAATTACAAGGTTTTAAAAACTAAATAAAGTTTTTACACACAATATCGTATTGTTTTATAAATAAGAAATTTATTAAAGAAACATGAGATTATATAGTGCATTTATTTTGTTTAATCAAATGATCAAGAAAATTTTAATATCAAAAAAAAGTTTTTTTTTTCTTATATTTTAATCTATAAGTAAATAAGTACATATATGTATATTTATATAATAATAATTTTTTTATGATAAAATATTTTTTTTTAATAATAACATAATATTATCCATATAATTATAGTTTATACAATATAATACTATATGTTTTATAGTTAAAAATGAAAAATAACTATATCTATTAAAAAATATAAAATAAAAAAAAATATTAATTTATAAAAATAATAAAAATATGGTGTAAGTAAAGTCAAAAAATATATAAATAAAAATAGTAGTAATAAATTTAAAGGTAACTAGATAAAAGATTATTTTTTACCGTTAAATTGTTTAACAATAATACAATGATCAAGGTATATTTTAAAATTCATATTAACAATTAAAATATACATAAATATTTTGAAAAATTTTTATTTAATAACAAAAATTTCAATAAATTTAAAAAAAAATATATATATATAGTAATAGTTTAATAAAATTTTAACTGTTTAATGAGTATTTTGAGAAAGAGAAAAGAAATATAATTGTATATAAATATATATATAACAAAAATTTAAAGATAAAAAAAAACCTTGAAGATTTTGATTTTATTTCTTTGATACACTACATTAATTTAAACGATTTTTAAGTATAAAAAGTTTTCAATGTTATTATAAAAGTTATCAATTATAACTTTTTTTTTTTAAATAGTATAAAAAATTAATATATTGTTTGAAGAAATGTTTCCGTAATAAGAAAATGAATAGTATGATGAAAAAAAAAATTTCTATTGTCAAAGACAAAAACTCTATCTTTTGTACAAAATCTTCAAGATAAGGTTAAAAGATAATAAGACTTTTAACGTAATATATAAACTTTTTTTTTTCTAAAACTATTAATAGAAATTAAATTAAAGAGAATACCCTTATTCTTTTATGGCATTTTCTCAAAGAAAGGTCAAGATCAATCTTACAAAAAATGTAGATAACAAATAATGATTATACTTTAATTTGAAGGAACACATTATATACTTATAAAACATAGATATATCAAGGCAAAAAGTTCTTTTCAATAATATCTTTCTTATATGATAACAATTCCCTTTTAATAATAAGGTATATTTATAGATATTTTGATAACTGTTTAAAGATTGTATGACATCTCTCTTTCAACAAAGATAAGTAAAAGTTTTTGGCAGTTTATTATATATGGTATCAAAGAATAAGAATTTAAAAATAATTATACTGACAATAAATAAAAGAGTAATGTTATATATTAACCTTTTACTCTAATGATATTAGTAAATATTTCCTGTCATATATTAGGGGTTAAGAGCCTTCAAAAAGAAAAATTAATAGTGGGTTATAATAAAGAATGTACCACAAAAGTAATAATAAGGGTGTATTACTTAATCACCTCCTATTCTTCAAATCATTCTTTCTAACATTTTATCAATAAAAATGTTCTTATCCACCTACTATAAATTTATTACTATACAAAAAAAATATATATATATATGATTGCATAATAATTATTTTTGCTTTTTTCCATTAATGTATATACTATTAAAAAATGACAATTAAACAATCTTTTTTCATTGTCAAGTACTTTAACAAAATTAAACATAACTTTAAAAAAAAAAATACTTTTTTCTAAAAGATAAATATTTTCTTTTAATAATATATATATATAAAAATTAACCCAAACATTTTTATTACAAAGACTATTCAATAAATATACATTAATACTTACCCTTATATACATTAAAATATAAGATATATATATATATAAAATATTGAATAAAGTTTAAAAAAAAAAATTAAAAAGATACTATTTAATAAAAATTTGTATTTAAGATTAATATATTTAAGTTAAAAATTTATATAAAAATATTAATATAAATAATTCTATTCTATATAATATATTGTCACTTTTAAATGATTTATAAATACATAAATATATATAATATTTATTAGCGAATAAAAATTTTTTTTCATTCTATTTAGGAAAATAAATTTTTTCTTAAGAATCTTTTCATATGAATGTATCGTTGATTATGGAGTAAAAAAAAAAGAGAGACCGTTTTGTAACTAGTTTAAAGGTTTTGTAATGACTATTATTACTTCATAAAGCTAGATATCATTATTGTCATAAAATAATACTTTTGTTTTTGAAATTTCTTTTTTTTTTGCTTTATAATAAAGTTAAGAACATTCTTTAGATAAATATATATATATATATATGTATAAAGATTAATTAGTAAATAAATATTTTGGTTTTCATATCTATTTATGTTATAAATAAAATTTTATAGATGTAAATATTTTAAATTTTTTAATATATCTATATACTTTTTAATAGTATAAACTAATAATCAAAGTATTAAGTTTAATAAACATTAATTCTAATACATTACTCATCATCATAATCAAGAAATATTAATATCAAAATGTTTGTAATACAATAATATATTACAAATTTATAACAAGAGAGAAATGTAATATAGAATATGATTAAAATTATATAAAATCCACATTAACATTTAAAATGATTTAAAAAAAACCCCCTACGATCTTAATAAGATATAATACAATTATATTTAAAACGTAATTTTATATGAAAAAAAAAAAAACTTTTCTTTTTTCTTGTATTCCCTCCAATAATCAACTAAAAACTTTATATTACAATAAATTTATCAAATTAACAATAAATTTTAAGGAGTAAAATAGAATAAAAAAATTAAAATAAGAAATGTAATTTATCAAAGGTTAAAATAGTTATACATTAAAATTAAGATAATTTGATTTGAGGGAAAGATAATATATAAAAATTTTTTTTTTTTTTTACATCAAAATATATGTCTTTTTTTTTTTCTTTAACCTATTATTATTATTGCGCAACCTTCTAAGTTTTAACTCTATCTCTCTCTCTTTTATTTATGCTATAAATATAATATAAAATATAATTTTATATAAACTAAATTGTGATGTGGCATTCTTTCTTTTTTTTTTAATTGATACTAATTAAATAATGTTACATAAAAAAAAAGTATAGTCATATTTTTTTTTATGACATTGATTAAAATAATTTTTATAGATTTTATATTAAAAAAAAATAGAAATATTGTTATATATTTTTTTTAAAAAATAAATACTTTATATGAATACATATAAATTCAAAGTTTTAGTGATTGTTCATTCTTGACAAAAGTTGAAAATGATAAAAAGATAAATACTTCCTTTTACTTCTAATAAAATAGATAAAATAAGAACTCTACTTATCTCCATATATAAATTGATAATTGACACAATAAAAATATGATCAATTAAATGAAAATTCTTTTTTATCTTTTGATAATGTCATCATCATCATTCTTTATGTATCATTTTGAAAGTAAATTAAAATAAAAATTAAAAAAAATTATATATTATATTAAAATGAATACATTTTTGTGTCCCTTTTTTTTTCGGGTCAAAAAGGTGTAGATAGATGATAAAATTTGTCTATTATATTAAACATTTTATTTTTATTAATATTTATAAGACAGTTTGTGATTTATCTATTTATTTAAAATACTTATATTTATCATTTTTTTTTAACATATAAAAATATTGAAAGAATGTATATTTATACATATTAGGGTTGTAATAGTAATAATATTAATCATAAATTGTTAATAATATGAATAATTTTATAATAAAGTAGGTGTGTGAAAATGATATATACAAATATGTACTCTTTTTATTTTGTTGTTACTGATTACTTGATGAGTCAGGTTCCGAAAAAAGATTATACCTTATTATTATAAAGAGAAGCTTATCCTTTTTCAAAGAAACTATCTTTATAACTATACTTCACAAATATTTAAGCCTATTTTCCATTTTTAGAATACTCCTTACTTCTTTTTATCTTTCCGTTACATTCAAGGGAAAATACATACTTTTATAATTCATTACAAATTTTAATACATAAATACATTCTTTTTTTTTTTTTGCTTCAAAAATTGATATAAAATAAAAATTAATTGAAATGTACTTGTACAAAGAAAATAAAAAATAAAAAAAATGGATTCAAATTACATTAAGACAATTTTTTTTTTTTTGACAAAAGTTAAATAAGAATAAAAAGAAAAAAAAAAGAAAATTAGAAAAAGTAATTTATAAATATTGTATCCTACATATTAAAAATTTTGTAAACATTATTTATCATGAAAAGAAGAAAGAAATAGACATCCGTTAACTTATATATATTTTACTCCATTCTTCATGTATTGGAACAGGATTAGAAATAAAATGAAAATAAATTAGACAATTACTCATTTTGTCAAATATTTATGATAAATCTTGATATATTAAAAACTTATAATAAAGATAAATTAAAAATTTACATACCATTAACCTAACAATCATATAATTTTACTTTCATTTTCAAGTCTTTTTTATAAACTTAATTTTGGTAACATGTTAAATTAGGTCATTATTTGGGTTGATTTTTGAAAAAAAAATAAATTTTTTTTATACATTTCTTTTGTATTTATTTTTAAAAAAAAAAAATTTTTTTAAACAAATATTTATTAAAATAAGTATCATATTAATTTTTTTAATAATCAAAAATATATGTTTAAAATATTTTATTAAATATTGTTACACATAATTAAGCATTATATAATATTATTGTATTTATTTTTTTTTTCTCATATTACTGACAACTTGATTTTAAGGAAATTTATATCCTTATCCGCCTTCTTTTATTGTATTTAACATATCCCAAATTCTTTTGGGTTTAATTATACACTTCTTTTATTATTCTGATCATTTATTATTCTATATATTTATTATGTATTATTTATAAAAGTACATCGAAAATTGTATTACCTAATTGTATTTATTAATTTATATTTTATTTATCTTAACATATTTAATATTTAATTATTAATAAAATTTAACATTATAAAATATTACCAAAATAATAATTTATTGCTATTCTCTTTTTCTTTTTATAAAAAAAAAATATACTTACATTTTATCGAATACTTTTATTAATAACTTTATTATTATTATAACTACTATCAACATTTTGGCATACATTTAAACAATAAAAAGTAAACTGTACAACAGTGCCAATAAATATACCTATTCTCGTTAGACATATATATATATTATTACTATTAATCTTAAGACATTCTTTACTATATATTACTTTATCTTTTATAGATAAAATCAATTGATCTATTCCCATCTTTACATTATATTTTTGTAAAATTACTAATCAAAATATAGTATGAAATTCTTTATCATTACTACAATTATTTTAATCTCTGGATTATATAGTAATGGAGATAAAATTAATCCATTAAAAGCAGAAATATATAAAGATAACTTTCATGTAAGTTTAAAAATTATACCTCCATATTTTTTTAATATAAATATTTTTTTTTAACAGTCACTAAATGTTGGATCTGGAGATAGGATTATATTTCAATTAGATCGCCCCTACCAACCATTATCACCAGCTGGAATGATTCAAGATAAAGGTGATATACAAAATAAGATTCATTTTAATCCAGACTACAAACCACGTATACTAGCAACAAAAAATACCGTCACATTTGCTGTAGAACCATCTATTAAAACTATTCAAGTTAATTCTAATGTTAATAATAATGAAAATATAGAAAAAAATTTACCTGAAGATATTACTGTATCTGATGATAAACAACCAACAGCCTCACGTTGGTTATCCTGGAGTCAATGGTCCTCATGTATAAGTGGAGAAAGAACAAGGATTCGTGCCTGTAAAAGACAAGGTATTGAACCATGTTTTGGTACTAATATTCAAACAGAAAAATGTGTAACAATTAAAACTCCAACAAAAGTTGCTATGGCCACAGATCCATGGAGTATTGAGAAAGAAATTTCCCATAGGACTGATTAAATAAAAACAACATACCTTCTCTTTTATAACTATCATTTAATAAAAAAAAATTATAATTAACATTTGTTGCATTTTTTGTAATATCAATAAAAAATTTAATATTAAAAAAAAATAAATATAGAATAGTATGTTTATATATTATTTTAACTATTTAACAATATTAAAAATATTAATTTATTAAAAATAAAAATTCTTAAAATAAAAATTTTTTTCTTTTTTTTTTGTATAATCAATCATTTATCTAATAATATCCATATTTAGATTAACATAAACAATAATATAATAAATAAAAAAATTGATAAACAAAAAGATAAAACAACTTTTTTATAGTTTAAGATAACACAAAACATTTATACCAATTTCTTTTCTTTTTTTTTATATATTATAAACTATATTAATATTTATTTAATAAATATTACAGGTGTGATAAATACTAAAAAGCATAACATAAAAATGATTATTTCCCATTTTTATTTTGATATATTATATATATATATTTTTTTTTACAACATAATTTTTAAATTATTTTTGTATTAATAAAATTTATTTTAACATTTATAATTTTTATTATTATTTAAATATATATTTTTTTTTAAATTATAATTTATATATCATCTTTATCCTTAATTTATCTCATAAATGTTTTTTTTTATTAATTAAAAAAAAAGATCAAAAAGAAAAGTGCAAAATAAGTGTAAATAACCTTTCAAACTAAATATATATATCTTTTTCTTCTGGTCATTTAAATAAATATTCAAAACAAAAGAAATAATATATATTAAATTAAAAAAAAAAAGTTATATTACCAGATAACTTTTTTTTTTTACCAGATGTGTTATAAATATATATAGAATGATAATAAATATAATTAAAGAATGAAGAATAAGATTTGTTTAATAAAATGTCAACAGAAGCTATTTAAAAATAGTGAAACATTAAAATAATATATTGAGTATATCATTAAGAACAGATAACATTAAAGTGCCATCTTTAAAAAGTGAAATAATGTATATATATATTTATTTATTTTATCATAAAATATATATATATTTATATCTTGTGGGGGTTAATAAGATTATAGGTAAAATAGTGAGAGATAAAGATATTTAGTATGTATACCTTCAAGAGTTGGAATGGCAGAATAAAAGTTGTAATATAATAAAATATAAAAGAAATCTTTTAGATATGATATCTATACTATTATACAAATCAAAAATAATCATTGTGGTAAAACTTTTTTACTTCTTAAGTTTATGATGGAAGAAAAGCATTGGCAAATTGATAATCTATATGTATACAGATATTAAGACTAATATTAAAATTTATCTTATATTTTAAATCAACAATAATAATAATAACATTATATTATGAAAAGAGTTAGAGGATGGAAGAATGTTAGAATAATATACAATTATTCCTCCTCAAGAATGTTGATAAAAAGTTTATCCTATAATCTTAATAATAAAATGGTTATTCTTTGGTTTTAATAGTAAAAATGATAATATATTGTTTGTAATAATTTTGTTCACAAAATATGTTAATTAATTTTTATATCAAAAATATATATCATTATTTTTAAAATTATCTTTCTTTTTTTTTTTTAAATTTAATATTGATTTTTATGAGAAAAGATTTATTGTAATATATATTTATTATTTTTTTTAATTTTATAGAAAAATAAGACAGGTATCATGAAGGATAATGGAGAAAATACATCAACTACCACACTCTCTACTATTGCTATTAATGCTAAAAATAATGCTATTATTGTTTTAGCAATGTTAAAGGTAAAAAATTTTAATTATTTTACTTTTTTTTAAAACTTTTTTTTTATATACAGAGTGTTGATTATATTGCACTTCGAGTAACCTCAATGAATCCACCTCTTCTTGAGGTTGGAGAAAATCTTAGGCGTTCTACAACATTACATGAGATGCATAAAGATTTAATGCAAAGATTAAATTCAAAACAACAACAGGTAGATGAATTATTAACAAGAGCTGATCAATTAGTTGTTGAACAAAAAGATACCGATATTTATGTTTATGATGCTATGGCTAAATCATTAGCTATTGCATGGAAAGAATTACTTAAAAGACTTGAAATGAGAGGATACTTATTAAAAGACACTGTTGCATTTTATCAAATGGCTGGAAATCATGAAGAATTATGTGAACAAATAAAAGGAATGTTAAGAGGTAAAAATAATAAACAATTAAATGATGCAATGAATGAGATCATTGATATTACATGTGAAGCTGTAGAACTTGGTGCATGGATAATTACACAATTAAGAACATTAGGAGCATTAAGTGATGATGATGAAAGTATCAAAGAAGTTCTTAATAGTTGTTTATTAATTGAAAAATCTATGCTAACATTAACAGCAAATTGGGAATTAGTTGGTGAATTAAAAAGAAGAGCTCAAGAGGAAGAAGATGAATTAGAAAAAATGATACCAATTCAAATAGAAAAAAGTCGTGAACCACCAAAAATTAAGGATCTTGAAGATGAGATATCAGAAATAGAGAAATGGTTTAATAGAACAGAATTAGCATTTCAAAAGAATCCTAATATTGCTTCTGATTTAATTCCTGAAATTAAATCACAAAAAAATTCCCTAACAAAAATTATTAATTTTATTGACAGTGAACCAAAATATTATCATTTAACTCCAAGATGTACAAATTTAATGACATCAATAGAATCATTCTTACGACTTCTTGAAAATAATCAAAAAGGTCATAAAAAATTCAATCAATTTATTAATGCTTGTGATATTTTATCACATCAACTTGATAACATGATAACAGATCTTAAAGATGGTACACCATCAATGGCTGGAGAATTAGCTCCATTAGCTAGAAGTAAAGTTAAAGCATTACTAGATTTTGGAAATGAATTAATAAAAAATCAAATAGAAGGTGAATTAGTTTTAAGGAAATGTAATGAATTACAAAAAAAATTATCCCAAATTGAATTAATTGCTGATAGGATAATTCTTGGACAAAATGATAGATTTAATAATGAAATTGATAGAATTGATAAATGGATAAAAGAAAAAGGTGAATATTTTCTTAAATCTCACTCAACATTTGGAAATGATTTCAATGAAAGTTGTAAATTTTTAATTGAACATGAAAACTTTGGTAGAGAAATGATAGGTAAACAACATGAAATTAATGGACTTGCTAAACAATTAAATGCCCATCCACCTAATGATAAAAATATTATTGATAAATTTATTAAATGTCAACAAGATTTTGAAAATTTAGGTGCAATTATTAATAATAGAATTAAACTTGGTAGTACTTATAATCAGGTAACTAAATTTGGAAAAGATCTTGATACTTCATTTAATACTCTTGTTAATTTACTTAATGAAGAAAGAAATTTTAATGATAATAATGTTGCTACACGAATGGTAAATGTTTTCCATGCCATTCAAGAAACATTGACACAAGAAAAACATCATTCAGATAAATTTATTAATGATATTGATGAGTTAGGTGATGATTATCTTGATAAAAATACCGCCAAACAACAAATGTACAAAATGCAAGAATCTCATTATGTAAAATTCAATCAAATAACTGAAGCATGGAATGATTGGCAACAGGAAAGAACTAAAGTAATCCAAAGTAAAAGTTCTATTGAAGAAATACAAACATGGGAAGAAGAGACTGTTGAATTGATTAGACTTCTTGAAGATAAATTAACTAATGTAGTAAATGAAGAAGAAATAAAAACTATTAATGAAGGTATAAATAGATTAGAAACAATGATACCAGAAATAAAAGAAAAAATAAAAGAAATTATCAATGTGAAAAGTGAAATTGTTGATCAAGTTATTGATAGAATAAAATATATTGAAGAAAAAAGTGATACATTAAAAAAGAAATTTGAAATTATTAAGGAAAAAAATGAAGATTTAGAAGGTTACATTACAATGCAAAAACAACCTCAAGTTTCAGCAACTGAGACTATTATACCAGAAACAGAAGAAATTTCTGAGTGGCAATCTTTTGCATATACTCAAATTAAAGCAATCAAAGATGAAATTAAAAAAGACATGACAAATAAAGTACAGTTTGGAAAAATAGAAAATGTTATTTATAATGTTGAAAAAGCTCTTCCAACAATAAAACAAAAAATTCAAAAAATTATTGAGGAAAAATGTACAACAAAAGAAAATATTGATAAGTTAGTTCAAATGCAAAATATAATTGAAGAAGAAACAACATTTGTTCTTGAAGAAGTATATAAAATTAAAATTAATGATGATAATAGTGAAAATGTATTACTAAAAGAAACAATATACCAGATACAAGAATCACAGGAAGATGCAATTACACAAATCCAACAAGTTAAACATGAAATACATAATATTTCTCAAGATATTCAAATACCAAAAGTAGAAGAAGTTATAGGAAAGTTAGAAAAAGCAATTCCAAGAATAAAAGAAAAACTTGACGTTGTTATTACTAAAATTCCTCCAAGAACACCTCAAGTATGTAAAATGATAGAAAGACAAAAAATCATTGATAAAGAAGTTGAAGAAATTGCCGTTGAAATTAACAAAATAAAAAAACAAGTTCCTAAAATTAATATTGAACAAACTATTGAAGAAGTTGATTGGATTCAAAAAGAGGTACTTGAAAATATTGACAATGTTAAACCAACTATTGTTAATATTACTAGTGAAGAAGAAATAACAAGAGTTGAAGATTTTGTAGCAAATACAGAAAAAAGTATCTCACTTATGAAACCTAAAATTGAAGTTATTAAAACTCACATAACTATGCCAACACCACAGGTTGCTAAACTTGTGGAAGTTTTACGTGTTATTGAAGAGGAAACAATTATAATGAAAGAAGACCTTGAACAAGTTAAATTTGCTCTTCAAAGAGATGTTGAAGAGGTATTAGAAGAAGTTTCTGCTATTCAAAATGGAATTATGGAAAATATAAAAGAAGTTAAAGCAACTGTTTATGAGATAACAGAGAATAATGATTTAAATCGCCTTGAAGATATTGTTTTAAAAGCTGAAAAAGCTATTTCATATACAAAACCAAAAATTGATATAATAATTAGTAAAGTTCCATCATCAAAAGTTCAAGTAAGTCATTTAATGGAAAATCAACGTAAAATAGAAGAGGAGACAAGAATAATTAAGGATGAAATTCAAAAACTTCGTACCTCAATACCAATAAAAAAAGTAATAACAGAAATAACTACATGGCAAGTTGACATTTTGTCAAAAATAGAAGATACCAAAAAAGAAATTAATTTAATGAAAACAAAAGAACATGCTTCAAAAGTTTTAAATAAAATAAATGGTATAGAAAAAGAAATACCTGAATATCATTCAAAAATATCAACTCTTAAAACATCAAATAATGGGGAATTGGTAGAAGTTAAGCAAAAACAAAAAATTATTGAAGAAGAAACTACTATTTTAAGGGAAGATTTTCAAAAAATTCTTCTTGATATTGAAAATCAAACTAGTGTAAATGAGAGAAAAAAAAGCATAGTTGAAGAAATAAACATTTTACAGTGTAAATGTTTTGAGAAAATCAATGAAATGAAATCAAAAGTTAAATTTATTGCAACTGAAGAACATGTTAAACAATTTGATGAAATGCTTCAAAACATAAAAAAAGATGTTATTAATATTTTACCAGAAAAAATTAATAAATTTAGAGAGGGAATCTCTGATAATATTGATGAAGAAAATTGTATGATAAATAAACAACAAAAACTTGAGGAGGAATTATTAATAATTGAGGAAGATTATAGAAAAATAAAATTAACAATACCAAAAGAAGGTGAAATAGCAAAAAAGATTCTTGATGATGTAAAACAATGGCAAGATGAAACATTAGAAAAATTGGAAAAAACTAAGAAAAAAATTAAGCATATTGTTACAGAAGACGAAGTTACATATATTCAAAATGATATTTTTGAAATTGAAAAAGAAACACATGTGTATCAAAATAAAATTAGTGAAGGTATTTCTCATTGTATGGAACCATCACTTCAATTAAATGAAGTAATGCATAAACAAAAAATTATTGAAGAAGAAATTTCTATTTTATTAAATGAAATTGAAATTATTAATAAAAATTTAATTGATAATAAAAAACAAACAACAATAGATGAGACAATGATTATTGAAAACATAGAAGAAAGACTTCTGTTAAAACCTCGTATTATAACACCATTAATTGATATACAAGCTAATGAAGGAGATAAAATTGATATTGTTGCTAAAATTTCTGGATCACCACCACCAATAGTTAAATGGATGAAAGATGGTAAACCTATAACTGAAACTAATGATGTTAAAATGTCTTCTTCTAATGGTATTGCTAAATTAACAATTACAGAAGTTTTTATTACTGATTCTGCTATATATACAATAGCTATCTCTAATCCACTTGGACATGATGAAAGCAGTGCAACATTAAATGTCAAAGAATCTCAAAAAGATAAAGAAAAAAGTCCTATAATTGGTAAACCAGTTTTTGTAAAAGAATTAACAACAACAACTGTTGATGAAGGTGATATAATAATTCTTGATTGTATAGTTAAATCATCTCCTGAACCAGAAATTATATGGTATAAAGAAGAAGAATTAATAATTGAAGATTTTAGAAGATCTTTAAAATTTATTGGTGATCATTGCACTTTAACAATTAAAAATTGTAATCTAGAGGATAGTGGTCTTTATAAATGTTTAGCTAAAAATATTAATGGTCAAACAATTAACTTCTGTAAGGTTACTGTACAAAAAAGAGGTAAAAGTATACCTCCAAAAACACCACCAAAACCAAAAAGTTTTATTCTCCCATCACCACCAGCATTTGTACCAAGTTTAGTTGATGTTACTGTTGAAGAAAATGACAAAGCTGAATTCTTTGTTAAAGTTTCTGGTGAACCTAAACCAGTTATAGAATGGAAATTTGAAGAAAAACACATTATACCAAATGACAGAATTCAAATCACATCTAATGATGATGGTTGGAATCATTTAATTATAAATAATGTCTATCAATCAGATGTTGGTTTATATACTATAACAGCAAATAATGAATCTGGAGAGGCACGTAGTGGAGCAACATTAAATATAATTCCAAAAATTGGAACTATAAAAAGAAATGGTAGTATAAAAAGCATTGATGATCATAAATTGACAGATTCAACAAATGATTTAATTTTAAAAACAAAACAATTTATTCAAGATCATGGTGGTTATTGGACTGATGGTGGATTTACAGGAACTCCTACACCACCACCAATTCCAAGGCATAGAATTAATCAAACAGTTACCGAAGATTATGGTGAAATTGAGTATACAGAAATAGGTCTTTCTCCAACAGCAACCATACCTGAGTTTATTAAACCTCTTCCAAATGAATTTACATTAAACGAAGGTGAAGAAGGAACCATTGAATGTATGATGGTTGGAAATCCTAGACCAAAAATTGAATGGTATTTTAATGATACTAAAATAAGTAATTATGATAAAACAATTGAAATTAAATGTTCTGGTGATACATATTCATTAACATTTAAAAATCCAACAACATCATTATCAGGTTTTTATAAAATTATAGCTACTAATTTAAAGGGAACTGGAGAAAGTGCTACTGTTATTCACGTAAGACCTAAATCTTTAATACCGACACCAGTCAGAAGTTATAATAAACCACCACCATTTTGGAGGCAATCTAATGGTAGTCAAGATAAAGCTGGTGAATTATATAGAAATGTTCTTAAATCAACAGACCTCTCAGGAAAATATGGTTCAACAGATGATAGTATATCTATATCAAAAAATGAAATCTCTGGTCAAGCACCACATTTTTCACAAACACTAACATCAACTGTTTCAGCAATTGGTGAAAGTGCAACTTTTGAAGGTATGATTACAGGATGGCCTGTTCCTGAAATTATTTGGAGTAAAGATAATATAATTTTAAATGAATATGACTATCCACATATCGTTTCATCATATATTGGTTCAAAAGTAAGACTAACATTTAGAAAAACATCACCAGATGATTCTGGTAAATATATATGTACAGCAAAAAACGCTTTTGGTATGGCAACATCATCAGCACAATTAGTTGTTAGACCTAAAACTATAGCACCAGACTTTTTAAAACGTCTTATCTCTGAGGAAGCCATAAAAGGTCAATCACTAAGGTGGCAAGTTAAACTTTCTGGTGATCCAGAACCAAAAGTTACATGGTTAATTAATGGGGTTGAATTAAAAAATGGTGAAAATGGTTTTTATGTAGAATATGAAGGTAATTCTACTTATTCAATGATTATTCCTGAAGTTAATGCTTCTCATGGAGGACAATATACATGTCTGGCAGAAAATATTGCTGGTGAAGCAAGAAGTACAGCTGATCTTGTAGTTAGAAATCCTGATCAAGCCCCAGGAAATTATTTTCATGTAACTAAAGTTATGGAAGGAACTAGAATTGGTAATGAAGAGATATCAAAGAACGAAGTTTTTAGTATCGAAAATCCTAAAGTTAATTTTTAATGTATCTTGTATTTTTAAATTAAATTACTTATTTTTTTAATATTTAAATTTATTTCATTATAGTAATAAAAAATTTATTCTAATAAATAAATACATAAAAATATAGTTCTTCAAAATAATTTGTTTTGAAAAAATTTTTTTTTGCCTTTTATTTCTTATAATTTTTTGTTTTTTAGTGTAGAAAAAAAATTTTATTTAAAAAAGTTATTTTACGGTACACCAGATCTGAAAGAAATCCAAAAAAATAATAAATTTTAGGTAGAGTTATGATTATGGTTCCAAGAACATGACTTAATATTATTAACAAATACTATAAAAATAAAAATTTTAAATAATCTTATCTTTTTTTTCAACAATTTTCACTATTATCGTGTCGAAATAAGTTAATTGGGATATCGTTTTAATACGAAATTAAATTATACATATAAAATGTCCGCCCTTAAAAAAACTTTGGATTTTACTAATTTCGTAAGAAAAGTAGCTCAAAATGAAAAAATTTCTAACAATGAAATTGAGGTATTAATTAAACGTATCTCTGTAAGTTATTAAAAATTTTAATTAGTAGTAAAATTATTTTAGATTTATGAATACATGGCACCATTTTTTCCCACCGTAATAGATGAAGAAAGAGCGAAATAGTAAGTATGGTAAAAAAATTTATTTTAAGTATTTTAGTATTATTTCGTACCGAGAAAATGAAGAAGAGCTTGGGAAATACCTGAAGTATCTAGCCTTGACAGACAAAAGAAAATTAAAAAATATGGAAAAAAAAAATATGAAACAAGATTTAAATATGCTTGACCAAGATCCGATGCGTCTTTGTTTTAATCCACTTAAGTCTAAAATCCAAGCTAAACATTATTACGGAAAAAATTTGATTTCTAATATTATATTGAATGAAACTCCAAAAATTGTACTTGATGTAACTTATACATATAATCCAAAAAGTATGATGGAAAGTAAAACTAATTTTATTCAATTAAGAGATGTTTTAAACATTAATTATACGTCACCAAACCCTTGGGATATAAATATAGCTGGTTTTAACCCAACTGAAGAAAGTTTAAATATTTGGAAAAAATATATTAACTTTTTAAACGATAGTAATACTGAAGATGATTTATTACCAGATTTTGACAAAAGACCTCCTCATGAATATATACCTAAAGATAAGAAAGCAGTGTATATTTCACTTAAAAGTAAGAGAATTATAGATGGACCGTTAGATGCTGATTATTATGTTATTAATTTCAATAGGGATCGGCATTCTCAATCAAAAGCTATGGCTGCAAAAGCTAATGTACAGGCTTATTGTTTACCAATACAAAAATACGTAACATGGCAAAGAGGACCACTTTTTTTACCATTTGTTAATATGGTTAATATTTTGAAAGATGTTCATAATAGTAATGGTGATTGGAAAACAGCTCTTGAAAGAAATATTTCTAAAAGATATATAGATCCCAATTATAGTGAGACAATAAGGTATAAACACATAAGAAAAAATTTGGAGCAAGGAAAAAAGGAATTTGCTGAAATAATAGAGATGATGAGAAACGTAACTGCTTAAAAAAATATTAAATCGTATTTTTATGTTGATTAGAAAAATGTTTTGATATATCCATTGTTAATTTTTTTAATATGAAATCGTTGTTAGTAGGAGTTGTTGTATTTTAATTTTTTAATAAAATTAAGTTGCACTTTAAATATTGTATGTAAAATCTCTCAACTGTTATTTCTAAATCTATAGATTTTTAAAAGTCTTTATATCAAGAATTCATGGATTAAACATAACAATAATCTTAAATCAGAATCTAAATATTATTATTTTAAAAGACGTTATTAAAATATTTTAATTGAATTCTTTTTTGAATCTCAATAACTATCTTCACAATAAGAATTCAATTTTGTTTTTTTGTATGATATACTTAAAATTTTTTACTCTTATTGTGTAAATTAAATTGACATGTTAATTTAAAAGAGTTTAGCAATTTTTTTTCTTATTAGTTACTTCTTTAAAATTTTTATTTTAAGAGTAAAACTGTAAGAATCAAATTTATCCTAAGTAATTTTATTTAGTCTTCAAAATTTTGATTAAAAAAAATGTTTTTTATTTTGTAATTCAAAAGTTTTAGACAGGTTTTTTTTTACTTTTTTTAGTAGGTTAAAATATCATTTTACACTTTATAATAAATCAAAGAAAATAGTTATTATTAGTGGAAATATTTTTTGCCATTTTATATATTTTTGAAATTTCATTTCTATTTTTTTATTTCTTTAGGTTCTCTGAAAAGACATTTTTTTAAATATTAAAAAAATTTTATAGTAAAAACTCATTACAAATATAATTAATTGGGAAAATGGTATTGAAATCTTTAAAATAATCTTTCAAAAATAGTTTTAATAAAATTAAATAGTGCCAAAATTGTTCCCTAGTTTGTATTATTAATAATATTTGTTTGATAACTAAACTTTCATAAACTACTCTATATAATCATACATTTAAAACATGCTACTTTTTTAGAGTAAATAATTTCCCAAATAATTTCTTGTTACGACTATTACCATTATATGGTCCAATTGTATTTAAATATTATCTTTATTACTTATTAACTAATATTTTAGTAAAATGGATGCTGTAATTGATAATTCACGGTGTGTTATGCCTTACCCAGAAGTTGTTGATGGTAAGATTGATACAATGGGTTCAGTTGCCTGTGTTACTAAATATAATCGTTTTGGAAGTATTTTTGCCATAGGTTGTTTAGATGGTAGAATATTTCTTATGAACCATAATGATATTCGGAAAGCTATTGTTAAGGTACTATAATAATTAATGGATTTTTCAAATTATATATTTTCTAGCATTTTACACAACATGTATCAGTAATACATTCATTGTGTTTTAGTCGGGATAGTCGTTATTTGGTCTCTACATCACAAGATATGAATATAATTATATGGGATATTGTTGAAGGTGTACCAGTGAAATACATAAGAAGTAATGGTGTTCCATTATCAGCTTTGTTTAATCCACGCAATAATCAACAATTAGTTGTATATAATCTAACTCAATCAATTCAAGTTTATAATACAGAAACTTTGCATTGTAAAAATTTAATTTATCAGATTCCTGGTACAGGAGAAGATAATTTTACATGTTTTGCTTTTGAAAGACATGGTAAATATATTTTTTGCGGTTCTTCAAAAGGAAAAATAGTTGTGTATGATGCTGTAACTTTATCTATAATTACTTATTTTAAACAAGGTGGAAATCATCAAATTAGACAAATTTGGATATCAAGAAAGGGAGATTTTGCATTAACTAATAATTCAGATAAAATTTTACGTTGTTACAGTATTCAAAGTATGTTAAATACAAGTAGAGGTCAAACATTAGAACCGAATAATAAATTTAGTGATACAGTTGATAGAAGAGCATGGGCAAAATGTGCAGCAAATGGTACAATGGATTATGTATGTGGATTGGTACAAAAAGACCATGGTATTTTTATATGGGAAAGATCTACAGGAACTGTTGTCAAGAGATTGTTCAATAATTCAGGAAATGGAGCCACTGATATTCAATGGCATCCAACAAAACCAATTATTTCAACTGTTTATAAAGGTGAAGTTTACATTTGGAAGGATCCTTGTGCTGAAAATTGGAGTGGTTTTGCACCTGATTTTACTGAAATAGAAGATAACATAAAATATAGAGAAAAAGAAGGTGAATTTGATTTAGAAGACGAGGATGCTTCACAGGACCAAATAAATAAAGAACAAGCAGAAGAAGATATTATTGATGTTGAAACTTTAGATGATAATGCCGTTTATTGTTCTTCAGACGAAGATAATGTACCTTTAAATGACCTTTCATTGCAAACAGGAAATGTATGGTATTTACCAGCCAAAATTGATGTTGATCCAAATGATGATATTGAAGAAAAAAATGAACCTTTGCTTTCTGAGCAAATGATAATTAAACTTCAAGAACGGTATAAAAGAGAAACTTTGCATAATGAAACAATTTAATTTATTTTTTTAATATTTTTGTATTATTTTTGTACATATGTTTTTTGTTTTTAAATTTGTCATTTAACATTGTAAATCTATCATAAATCATTTTTACGTAAAAATTTTATTTTTTCAAAATATTTCATTGATTATCTACATTTTATTTATATTTACTACTATAATATTGAATACATTGTTATATGAATAAGATGTCATGGTAAAATGTGTAAAATTTTAATATCAGGAATTAAAGTAGAAATGTAATTTTCATCTTATTAATGTATAAACATCGTTCAAGTTTGATTATTAATTATTTGTAGTTTAAAAAATTGCTTAATTATAACGTTACATACTCACTTTGTCAAATTTAATAATCAGAAATGATATAATTGTTCTTAATTCATGAAACCATAAAATTTTTTATGTTCATGGTAATTTTTAGTTTTTTTTATTTATTTTAATAAGACATTTTCCCAAGTGTAGTGTACATGGTTATTTATTTATGCATCTAATTAGAAAATAACTTTTATAAGTAATTTTAAAATTATTTTAATTATTATCTGATATTTAATTATATTCTAATTTTAAAGACCATAAAATTATTTTAATTTTATATTTTATTACTTTTTATAAATTTAAATATTTAGATCAGAGGAAATAAAAAAATATAAAAACTTTTTTAATTTTTTGAGAATCATATATTATTATGGCATCTATAAAAGAACAAATCAACACTTATTTAGATGGACGCAAAGACAAGTATAATGGTTTGATTGTAAATTCAAATGCATATAAAAATATTTTATCTATAAATGATCTTAAAAATGTACTTGAATATTCTGAAACTTTATGGAGAGAAAAACATTATAATTGTATATGGATTAAAGTTAATATTGAGGTAAATATTTTATAACTTACTTTAAAAAATTATTTAGCAAAGTGATTGGGTTCCTATATTGACAAAAGTAGGATTTAAGTATCATCATGCTCAGGAAAATTTTGCTATGTTAACAAAGTGGCTTTCAACAACAAAAAAATCATCTCTTCCAAGGTAAAATTAATTAGAAATTTATTTATATATTTTTAGATATCCATTTACAACAATTGGAGTTGGTGGTATAACAATAAATTCAAAGGGCCAAATTCTGTTGATGCGCGAAAAAAAAGGAAATTATTTAGGATGGAAATTTCCAGGGGGTTTACAAGATTATGGAGAAGAAATTGAAGATACAGCAATAAGAGAAGTTAAAGAAGAAACTGGTGTGGAAACAATTTCAGAAGGAATCATTTGTTTCAGACATTCTCATCAAACACCTTATCCTAATTGTAGTGACATTTATTTTTTAGTAGCATTAAAACCCAAAGATGAATCCAAAATTGACATAGTAATATGTCCAGATGAAACAGAGGCTGCAAGATGGTTTACTAGAGAAGAAATTAAAATTATATCTGGAATAGAGATTCATGATTTTCATTTAAATATCATTGAATTATATGATAATTGGAAAAAAGCACCAGAAAAAGGTTGGAACAAAAAAAATTATCTTGTTTCCGGGTTGAACAAGCATTGGATAATGTATTTTTCAAATAAGACCAATAATCCAAGGTTATAATCATCAAGACCAATAAAAATATTTTTTTTATGCAACCGTAAAAACTTTCTAAGAATATACTTACACCAATTACTTTTATACTTAAAAGTGTTATATAAAAGTTTTTCAAAACATATTTTCTTGAGATTTTTCTAAAATCATATTTTTATTTTAATAACCATAATATGCTAATTTTTTCTTCAATGTTTCAAAAAAAAATTTTTCCAAAAATTAAAAAAAAAATATTATAATTAAAAATAAACAAAAATATTTTTTTGAAAATGAAAAAACAATTGTTTTTATGGTTATCACATAAACCAATGAACTGAATGACATCATGATCTTAAAGATATTTATCAGTGTGTAAAATATTTTCCAAATTTTATTTATTTTGAAAAACGCTATTTTTTCGAATCATAACTATGTGAAAAAAGCTTCCTTTAATAAATAAATTATTTCCTGTAATTAAAACTGTTCATTAGTCAAAAATACTTTTTTATAATTTAAAAAAGATGCCACGAGCCGGGATCGAACCGGCGACATTTAGATCTTCAGTCTAACGCTCTCCCAACTGAGCTATCATGGCTCGAGGGTGGAGTCAAAGTAAACTTCCTGACAGCCAGCTGGTATGAAAATGCAGAAATATGAAAGCGATGCATTTTCAAAAGCTTGTAAAAATGTTTATTTGTAATTTTATTATTTTTGAAATTTCTAAATCATAAGTACTGCAAAAAAACATGACGTAATAATTTAAAAAAGTTAGAAAAATTGTTGTTTTAACAATAAATAAAATCTGTTCAAATAATTTGCATTTTAAGTAAGCGCTTTTCCAAGTGCCATTTTTGTTATTGTTAAGATATTTTCAAAATTTCTGGATATTTAAAATTTTAATAAATGTTTCGTATCGTTATATTTATTATTTTAAATAATTTTGATTACTTTAGTGTTAATGATAACCACATATTTGATAAAAAAAATATTTCTATGAAACTTTAAAAGGAAGCAAATTTTATTTATAACAGTTATTTTTTTGAATTATAGCTAGAGAATACTTCTATTATAATTTTAAATTAAAATAATTAATTTTTATAACAATATATTGTTCGTTAAATTTTTTAAACAATTAACTATTTTTTTATGATTATATATTTATAATACTTTAAACTTCAGCTTTTATAATAAGATTGATTAAAATATTAAATTTTTAATACATTATTTAAAATTACAAAAAAAATATACTTAATTTAGTTATTAATTATATTTTTTTAAAGATTTAGTATATTAGTAAAAAAAGTGGTTATTCTTATTTTTCTTAAAATATTTTTTTAGCATACTTTTTTTATTATAACTATTTTCTTCTTATATACTTATTTTAATTATTCTATTTTAAAACAATCTTCAATAGTTACTTTTATTAGTTCGCATTATTAGTTCAAGCGCACTTTTAAATTTACTATTTATGAAAGGCCTTAAAATTATATTGTAGAAACTAGGTGCATTTTTTTAGAAAAATTTGTGCCAAAATGTTATATGTCATTTATAGGGGGAAATATTGATACTATAATATATATAATGTTGTTACAAAATTTTTTTTATAATTTTTTAATGCATTTTATAGTAATTTATTTTTATGTTGTTTTAACTTTTTTATTACAATTTTTTTAAACACAATATTATTAAAATAATTTAATAATGTTGAATAAAATTGAAACAAAAATTTATTTTATCATGTGATTTAAAATTATTTTTTTTAGATTTTGTGTTACTCTTAAATTAAATATTAAAAAGACAATTAATTTTTTTATAGTTTTAACTAATGACTAACTCAACTAAAAGTTATAAAATTTCACATTGGAAATCGGAAAATTATGAAAGTAGGGGAATGCGAAAAAATTCTACAAATCGTAGTTTTGATATATTTTATCAGGATGCAATGCAAGATGAAGATAATATAAGTTCACTTGAACGTATAACAAGTGGATATGTTTCTAATTCGTTACCATATGAATATGATTCTTATATATTTAATCAAAGAAATAAAATAAGCGATGACTTTGTTGATAAGACAATCAAAAAAGCATATTCATTTTTTGATAATTTGATAAACAAACAATGTGCAGATAGTAGTAAATTTCATAGAAAAATACCTTTACCAAAAGTTTTTCAAATATCTGAATGGAATTATGTAAGTTTTATTATTATTATTTATTCTTATAATTGAATATAATTTAGAAAATTCCAAAAAATCCAAACATAAATGAATTTTTTGAAAATCTTACCAAAGGAAAAGATTTTTATTCTCTTATAAAAAAATTTCCATCATTTAATTCAAAAGAAAATTATCTAGATTATCTTTATGAGTATAATGTTCCAATTTTAAAAGCAATATGGTTCATTAAAATTGTAGCTGTCCTTAAAGCTACTAAAGTTGATGATGGAAAAGCACCAAAAAAGTCTCAAGCACAACAAATAGCATTAGAATATGTTCAATGTATAATTAGTGGTTATATTATATATACATTTAAATATCTTTCTACAAATGGAGTTTATAATGAAAAGAAAATTGAAAAATGGAATTATTTTGCATTACTTATAAAACATATGTTTGAAGAAGGTGTTTTAGATAGACAAGATTTTCTTATAGATATCATCGATCTTCTCAATATTTATGTAGATTTTGAACTTGAAGATCCAACAAAATTTAGAATTCTTTTTTTATTTATTTCACAATTCTCTACTTTTATAACTCAAAATATTATTATAGCTAGAAGATTAGCATTTGTAATATGCAAAAGATTAAGAAAATATCATTTAGATTATATGAATTTTATTGGTCAACCAATAACTTGTCCAGAAGTAATGAGTAAATTAATGAAATGTGAAAAACATCGTCCCATCATTTCTGCCATGATTTCAATGTTTTACTCAATTATGACTGAATGTATTCAGGCTATTACAGTTAAATATATAACTATTGATAAAAAATTTACTGGAATAACTTGTTATAAAGATTTAACTGATACACCATTAGAATATTTAACATGTAGAATTGATGATATGTGTAAAGAGGCAAATTTACTTCCATTAAATATGATAGAAATAATGAAAAAAAAAATTGAAGAATTTAAAAAGAGAAGTATTGATATTAGATATACTTTACATAATACAATATCTCAAGATAATTATTGTTCTGAAGTTAGTTGGATGATTTTAAAAATATTTTCAATATTAGATAATATATATTTAGTTAATCAAAATAATATGATAAAAATTTATAAAAGTATTTTTGTCTTAGAAACAGGTATAGATAAAGAAATAGAAAAATTAATTAAACTTAGGATGATAATTCATTGGTGTATAACATCACAAAGAAGTGGTACATATAGAGTTACAATAGTAGTAAAACTTTTATCAATACATTTATCTGATATGAAAAATCGTGTTAAAAAGATGATTACAATTTTAAATGATTATTTAAATACTGAAGGACCTCGTCTTGGATACTGTAATTTTGGATATGAATTTAGAAATATTATTTTATTATTAAATGATTTACAAAGTTATGGTATTTTAAGATATAAAGATTTACTTGACAATTGGATTTTATCAGGTAAAATTAATATAAATGAATGTATTTGGGGTAGAACATTGAAATATGTATATGGTGAAAATTATGAAAGAGATCTTCATCCATCATGGAATAGACATATTGAAATGTCTTCAAGATATGCCTTACTATTTTATCGTAGAGATTCAGAAAAACATTTTTTAATTAATATAGAAAATATTACTATGGAAGAAAGAATTTTTTTACAAATGCCTATCTTACCATCAATTGAAAATAAAGATGTTATTTTATATCGTGATAATATTATTTATGGCATTTCAATTTCACGTAAAGAACACCTTAATTACCTAAAAGAAGTGGCACGTGGAATTATAAAAGTATGGAAAAAATTATATTATTTTAAAATAAAAATTGATAATGAAAAAAGTTATTTTCATGAATATCATGATATTAAACGTTACCAGGAATGTGGTGATATATTAAAAAATTTTAGAAAACAAACATATTATGATCAAACATTAATAACATATTGGGTCGCAAATGATTTCAAAAGTTACATTACAGGTTTTATAAAAAATACTACTAATATATTACCAGGTTCTGATGGATTAGATTATATAATGCGGATGTTTTGTATATCTATGAATATTGGAGGTATGATTGAATATATTGTTAATCTTTTAGAAGAAATTGGAAAGTTAGAAGATGTAATGATTAGTAGAGGATATAATTTAATTTCTGGTATGATAACAAAATCATATGCTTTTACTGTAACAGGATATCTAAGTGAACATACAAATTATTTTCTTTTTCATCCAAATGCTGTTGATGTATTGAATGGACTTTTTAGGACAATAGAAAATACAGTTATTTTAGAAAATTATCCCAGAACAGGTTATGATACAACAATTGGAATGTTTATTTATTATTGTAAAAATGTATTAGTTAAAGAAGGAATTACTAGTTATGATAATATATTAGGATGTGATAAACATTTTTCAAAATTATATCCAAAACCATTTATAGAAATAAAAATTGATGTACCAAAAATAAAAGCTAAAAAATTATTTTTTGGAAAATATTTAAAAACTTCACCTCAAGGAATGCTTTTTTCAGAATTTAAATATACAATGAAAAAAATTAATAAAGGTGGATTTCCATTAAGAATTGCATTTATTTTAAGTGCTTTACAGACAGTCAAAGGATTAGGAAGAGATATTAATAAAATTAGTATGTTGGCAAATTATGTTAGCAATGTTTCTGTTCAATTAAAAATGGAAAATGAATGGATAAGTGTTATATTAGAAATGTGTTCATTAACAACTAATCCAAATAGTTTATACAAAGGTATCCATCGTACTATAAATATTGGAAGAACAACAACACATTACCCAATTTCATCATTTATAACAATTTTAGGAGGAAAATATGTTTTTAGGCCATCTGATTTAATTGAAAATTTAATTAAAACAACATTGATATCAGTTTTTAAAGGAAATTATTTAAGATCAAAATATGGATATGAAAAAGTTGTTTTAGGTGGATTGATTTGTACTAAATTACTTACAGGATACCATGATCCTTTTAAATTACCAAAAGGATACAGTGGAATATCAGAAGTCAAAAGGCCAGTTGTTCATAGATTGGCGGATTTTAAAGCTTGTAGTGTATTGTTTAATCATGAATATAATAATGTAATTTTTAAATTTATTCAATTACTTTCTCTTGCAAATAGACCGATAAGAAAAATTAAAACAAAAAAACCAAGTAAAAGAATAAGAATTAATCATTTTTTTAAGGCTTGTCTTTTATGTCTTTCAGAACAACCATGGTTTTATCAATACATGAAATTTTCTGTTCTTCAATTAGATTTAAATTTACTCAAAAATGATAATAATTTATTTAAAAATTATAAAATTACTGGAACTCTTTTAAATTTCATTTCTCGTGAGAAAGGGGATCGTCTAAATAAGCTTAAAATTTTGTCTTCTGCTGAAAAGTTATCTAAAAAAAATTTTATTGAATTAAACTTGGAATCACTTAATATATGGAATTTTAGAAGTGTTTTATGGAGTTTATTTGGAATGGTTAATGATATTATGAGAAAACCTACAAAATTAAATTATGCTCAAAAAGTTTTTAATTGTAATCAAATGATAACAGATATTGCTAAAGGAATTAAGAGTATTTTTACAAAAAATTCATATAGTTATGGAAAAAATGTTATTTTTAAAACAGATATTTTTTTTCGATTAAATGATATTTCAAATTTGTGGTTAGTAGAGTATCTTATCAATGAATTCCCTAAGATAAATGGTTTAAAATGTGATTTAAAGTTTAATAAAATGTCATTAACTCCATTATCAAGATCAGTTTTTATAGAATTATCGTCCTTGATAACTGAATCTTATTCTATAAATGAATATGGTAGAAAAACAGAACAAATATCTCATTTATTTCATTTACCTCCTTTTTCAAAATTAATTCAGACTCTTGCAAATGTGGAACCACTTTGTTCTCATGGATTACTTCAAGGTGTATATAGTTATTTAACAAATATTGTTAAAGAATTCAATTCAAAAAGAATTCTTTGTCCACAATTATTAAAAGATAAAGATGGAATTATTTTAAGAGTATTATTAGTTTGTGGAATGATGGATCAATTATTAACTATGCCTACAGTTGAACCATGGGCATATTTATTATGGCAATTATTATATTTAGAAATTATACATAAAGAACGGGAAGAAAAATATTATTACATATGTTATGAAGCATTATCTACTATATTATTTATCTCAACTTTTAAAATCCACCAACGACACAATGAAAAACTTCATTATAAAGCAAGATACAAAGCTTATTCTCATTTTTGTAAAAAAATAAGAAGAGAATGTCAAGATCGTCCATTTCCAATTAATAAATTAGAATTATCTCAATTATTGCCATTACCTAAAAGAACTTTTGACTACATTATTTTTGATTATTATTATAATTATGTTGGAAAAATTCAAAATGTTTCAAAGATTGATGGATCTAATGGTAGTATGGTAAATTCAATTAACCAAACTGGTTTTTATCCTGTTGATAAGATAAAATTAACAACTTTTGAAATTATTCCTTCATTTTTCCATGAAAATCTTGGTAGACGTGCTGTTAATTACACATTTTATCAAGCTCAATTGGTAGATTATAATCCAAGATTGGAACGTAATACTATAATAAGACTTTTATTTCATAAACATAATCATTTATTCCCAAAAGTTTCTATTTATGGTGATTGTAAAATTCTTAAAAATTCCTTTTTTTATAAACCTCCTGCAATTGAGTATAACGTTGAAGAAAAGAAAGAAACAGATTCACCATTACAGGAATTAATTAACATGACATCTAAATCAAAAAGTCCTATCCAATTATCTTCTAAAAAACAAGTAGAATCTAATGAAGTTAAAAAATCTGAAGATAAAGTAAATCTTATATCATCAAAAGAGTTACAAATAAAAGATGGAAATAATGAAAATCCTTCCAATTCTCATAATAAAAATCTTAATTATGTGAATGAGCCTCAAACTAGTAGAGATTTTAACTTAACTCAGCAGGCATTTAATGGAAGAGATCTAAGTACCTCTCAAAATGGTGTAATGAATCCAAGTGTTTCTATGGCTCAGCCAAATTTGCCACAGCATGCCAATCATAATCATTTAATTTCACAACCAATTAAAAATAATACTTATTCTTATCAATCCTCAAATTCATTTTATACATCAGAATCTCAAAAAGCATTAAAAAGATCTCTTGACCCTTCACCAACAATTTCAGTTAAAAAAAGAAAAGACAATACTGAAAATATACCTATTTCATCTATAATTAATCAACAAAATAATCCTAATAATATAAATACAAATAATATTTTACCACGACCAATAACAAATGTATATATACAACCTCCAGAACAACGAAATATGGTAACTTCACAACAATCTGAAATACCACAACAAAATACTAGTCAACAAACTAATCAAATGAGAATGACAATGAATCAACAGCCTTTAATACCACCAAATATAGAAAATTTTTCTAAACAACCACAACAACACATCCCACAACATACTAAAACGATAATGAATCCTCAAATGAGAGGAAATGGTATAGAGTCAGGGGCGATGCATCAAAACATCCAACAGGGAAGGCAAAATTTAGGTTTACAAAACTTTATAAATCCACAACAAAAAATTCCCCATCCAGGGGATAGGCAGAATTTGAGGGGTGGATTTGAAAATACCAACATCATGTCAAAAGATATGATTCATCAAAAAAATAATTTTAATCAAAATATACAACATCAACAACAATATAATGTACCAATGAATAATCAACATTTAAATCAAGGACCAATGATGGACCAATATCAAATTAACTTAAGAAAAGAAATGATGTAAGTTTTATTTATTTCATTATTAATAATATTTATTTTAGTTATCGAAATAATCAACAACAAAATCAACTTCAATTCCATGATCCAAATATGGCAAGATTATATAATCAAGGAAATCCGCAACAACAACAACCTATTAATAGAAACCAGATGTATCCACGTTAACCTTTTTTTATATTGTGAAACTACTTTCATCATCTACTAAAAATTAAATACTTAAATTAATCTTCTAACCATTAGTGTTATCATAATAAAATTTTTAAATGTTAAAAAAATTTTTTTTATTAAAAAAAAAAAAAGTTTTACATAAAACTTTCTGTTCTTTTTTCGTTTTAAATTATCCAATAATTTAAAATTATACTCAGAAAAGTGAAAGAAATACTTAATATCACAAAAGTGTCTATAAATTACATTTAAAAGTACCCATAAAAATTTTAATTACAAAAAAATATCACAAAAATAAATAATTAAAAATTTTCCATGTTAAAAATGTAGTAAAAGTTAATACTAAAATCCTCTAAAATCCATTTAATTAATATTGTTATATTTTACCAAACGAGATGTCGATTTTCCAAAAGCAATGGAGCATAAAAGCTTCATCTTTTATTTATCATTTTAAATTTCTTATCATTTTTATTATTTTTTAAGTATAAAAAAAATTTTTATGGTAGATGAAAATGATACAATATTTGTTAGAATTTTTTTTTTGTCAATTATTAATATATATATTTTTAAAAAGTTTTTTAATATTAATATTTTTTAGAAATATCTAGAAATTTTTTTTAATTATATATATACGAATATTTTAATTTACTTTATCATCAATAATGAATATTTTTTTATTATATTGTTATATTAAGTTATATATTTATCTTAGTTATAATCTAATTATAGGGTTATTAATAAAAAATACAAGGTATTAATTATAAATATTATTTATCAAATTATCAACAAAAAAAAATGATGGATGGTTGTCATGATGTTGACAAATTTTTAAGATTTGGTTCATTAGCTAAAAATCGTATAGAAGATGAAAATAATGGTAAGGTAAATTTGTTTGGGAAACCTAAAAATAAAGAGGTAATTGAAGAAATTAATTTTGATAATGTATCAACTGTAAAAGAAGCTTTGAAATCTTTAAACAAAAATAGTAATCCTGATGCTCCTGCTTCAGCTCAAAATGTTTATGATATGCCAAAATCATTTATTGATGTATGTTATTATAGGTATATATTTTTTTTATATTATTATTTTTTTTTTTTAGTTAGTCAAATATAAATTAGAATATAATGATTTTTGGTATTTGGCAGATTGTATTATTAAAGGTGATTTTCAAACTTATTCAACTTTAGAAAAAGAAACAATAAATGATATAAAAAAATATCATCCTGATAAAACATTAAATGAAAGTCAAATAAAAAGAGAATTAACTAAAGGTTTAATAGGATATTGTGTTGATCATAAAACTAGAGCAAATCCTGTTATGTTTCTTAGTTCGCAACAATGTAAAACTAATGATGATAATACAGTTACTCATAGTTATTGTGAACATATGAAAATGTTACTTGAAAATCTTTCATCAGAAGATCGTTATGCTCTTGTAACAGCTGAATATGGAAAGACAAAATTTACATCATTACATTATGCTGCATTAATGGGATCTCCATGTAGTTTATTAGTTTTATTATCAAATGGTGCAAATGTTAATGTTTATGATAATATGGATGCTCCACCTTTAAAATATGCACTTGTTAGAAAAAATGTTTCATTTCTTAAAGTACTTTTAATGTTTGGATGTAATATTGCTGATTATATTGAAACATGTATAAATAATTTTTCTTATTCAAGATATGAACAAAAAATTAGGCAACGTATTAGTTTATTAAAAAATAGATTATCTAATACAAAATATGTTTTTAAAGGATGGTGTGAACAATATATTAAAGATTTAACAGTTATAGATGTAATATCAAATGTTTATATTACTAGAGGAGCACTTTATCCTGGTGGTAATATAGCATATCCAGAAGCATCAACTTATTTTGCACAAACTCAAATTGTACGTGTTGATATGAAATTTGTTAATGGAAATAATCAAGATCGTCTTGAAAATGGTTTATTTCCTGTTATTATTATGATTCCATTTAATTTTAATGAAAAAGAACTTGGTGGTTGTATAAGTGAATTTCATGCAACAAAAGTGAAATTTGTCTCAGATAATAGAAGGGATAAAAAAGAAAAAATTGCAAAATATATAATTGATAATTTAAAAATGGAAGGGACATATGCAACATCAAATGGATATCCAGTTTTACCTTTAACAATAGAACCTCCACATAATGGATATTTTTATATGTTTAGGATTCCTGATAATGTTATCCATATTAATCAACTTAAATTTAAATATGAAATTAGAGATATTAAAAATCCTCAATATCTTAATTTAGCAATAGGATTAGTTCTTTTGCAAAAAATAAGGTAGACATATTGTTATGTTTTTATTTTTGTTATTATTTATTACATATAATTTCTTCAATTGAAATACTACAATAGAGTTATCAAAATTATTGTTATCAATTTTGATTACTCATGTATTAAGTAATATTATTAATTGGAAGAATTAATTCTACCCGATGATATATATTGTTAAAAATTTAAATATTTTTTTTTTGGAAATGTCACACAACTGATAAAATTGTGTATCTTTATTAAAATGTTAACTTTTTAACAGTTATAATTATTATAAAGATCAACGATAATTTATAAATTTCCATTATTTAATTGGTATTTAGGCTTTAATAATACTACTTTTGGTTTGATTTTTTATTGTATTTTGAAAATTTTTTATTTATAAAAAATGAATAATAAATTATCTTATACTTTAAAATGATTTGCAAATAAATTTTTTTAATATCTATTTTTTCTAATTTTTTTTTTTGTTCTAAACTTTATTTTAAAATTCCTTCATGTTATTATTTTATATTTTAAACTGTAATTTTTATATAAAAAGTATAGTGATTTGAAAAAATAATCCCATTATTTATTACTAATATGTTTTTGTTTTATTTTAAACATGTTTATAAAATTAATTTAAAAAAAAAAATTTTTATTATTAAACTTCCTATCTATATGTATTCAGGATATTTTATATAAGAACTTTTTTTTTTGGCAATGTGTAGATACGTTAACATAAAAGTATGTTTATTTAGGTGCAATTGTTAATTATGTATCAAACTTAAGGTGGCTAACAAACAATTTAATTAAAACAAGCTTAAAACATTTGGATTAATGACGCAATGTTGTAATTTTTATTAAATATAAAGAGATTGAAAAAACGTACATTACTTTAATATGGGCAGTACTTCATTCTGTGACACCTCATTTTCTAAAATGTCGGGTGAGGGGAACCAGCGTTTTTTGAAATCTATTATGAAAAGATCTTATAATTTTCATGTATGTTTTATTTTATAAAATTATTTTAATATTTTTTTTAGGACAATAAATCTTTTAACGATCCCTATTCAGATATGAGTGCTTTTGTCACATCTGAAATTGATGAAACAAATACCAAAAAATATCAGTTTCAATTTACTGATAATATTAAATCTAGAGGATGTATTAGATTATTAGTTATTATTTTGACAGTAATCTTTTCATTTATTCTTATCATTTCATCACCAACTATGGCAATTATTCCATATATTTTAAATTATATTGATCCAACTAATTTTTCTGAACCAATTTGTGGAATTCAATGCAATGGATATGCTATTAATATAATGTTAAAGACAGTACTTTTAACAATTGCAGTTTTTGTTTTTTATTGTTATTCACCTTCACATTTGTTACCACGTCTGGACAAAATTCGTACCTCACTTGGAATTTTTGTTGTTTTTATACTTTTTTCTTTTTGGATATTTTACTACTTTAGAGTAATAATAGATAATGTTGAAAATTATGATGGAATCCTTAGTTATTCAGTATCTTTACTAGATGTTTTATTATATACACATTATATATCCTTAGTTTTAATATATTTTAAAAGAATTGAAAAAAAATTTGTTATATCAGTTACAAGAGATATTGATGGTGAGGAACATATTCTCAATTTAGGTAATATGACAATTCAGGAGGCTGCTGTTGAAATTGGAAATTATTATGTTACAAATTTTTCTTCTTTTAATGATTCATTTTATCGTAGTAAGGCAAATTTTAAATTCAGAAAGCCTGATTGTAATCCAATGTTTAAAGTTTATGATGTAGAAAGTGGAACAAATGACAATGCAATATCAATTCCTAAAGGAAATGTTTCTGCTGTCGTTCAGGCAGCAGTAATGAGAAAAGATGGAAATTTAACTTATGAGGAAATGGATGCTATGGAGCGATTTGATTGTAAAATAAAAAGATATAAACATACATTAGAGCGTGTCACAGAAGAGGCATTTTCAACAATAGAATCATTTAGATACAGTGAACGACAGAATTGTGGAAGTGATTCTACGATGGATGATTATAATGCTTCAAAGACAATCTTATCTATAATTTCAAGACCACTTCAAAAATATTTAAGACTAACAAAAAAACAAAGTTTATTCCAAAAAGAAGTAAATTTAGTTAACCTTCAAAGGTGCCTACGTTATAATCTTTCATCAAAATCATTCTTAAAATCATTTTTTTCAAAGATATATCCAGATCGTTTTGTGATGAAAAGCTATAGATGGTCAATCATATCTGACAATATTGTCACTGATTCTATTTCTGAAGGATTAACTTTTCTACTTAAAACTCAAATGTACAATTCTGATAAAGATGTAAAATTATATTGCCAAGTATTAAAAGTCCCATTTGTAAATTTATCTGAAGTTTGTTATTAACTTTAATTATTAATAAAAAAATTGATACTTATTATTTTGTTTTATACTTTTTTTTAACAGTTAAAAAGAATTAATAATAAATTTTGTATTTAAAATAATTCATTGTCAGTTGTAAATAATATAAAAGAATTTAAAAAAAAAGAAATTTTTTTTTCTAATACCTGTTAACTCAATGAAAGTTAAAACACAAGTTATAATTAATATATTTATTATATAAATTATAAGGATAAAATACTACTAAAAATATATTTAAAATATAAAAAATAATTTAAGTTCATTAATATGTAACATTATCTTTTTTTTAACATTTAATAAAATAAAATGTTTAATTGTCGCTTGATTAAAAAATTTAAATGTTAAATAAAAACAAAAATAATATTTTTTTATATAAATAAATTTTTTTTCAACTTATTGTTAATTTATTATTCTTTATTTTATTTGTTTTAGTAAATATTATTTATTATATTAATGTTTGAACTTCGATAGTAGTTCAAATTTGTTTTATTTGTATTGTATTTGTGTAAGAAAAAGTAACAAACTTCTTTTTTTATATAAATAAAAATAGTGAGTATACAATACGCAATATTTAGAAATAACACAAAAAAAATAAAACATTCATTTTTGATTCTTATAGATCATTTTGAAACAAACAAAAATCAGTAACAATTTTTACTTTTTATAAATAATTATATTTTTGAATTTAAAAACTTTACTTTTTTCAAATATTAAACTTAGTAGATATATTAAAAACTATTTGATAAATAAAATCTTACTTTTTAATTCGGAATATTTAATTGATTTAAGAGTCAATGTAAAATCTATGATAAAAATATTAAGAGATGCTATATTTAGGAATTTTAAATCGAATTGTAAAAATACTTCAATAAGGTAAATTTAACCAAATTTAAATACCTTTAAACAATCATTGAATTTATTGGTAGAAAGATAAAATTTAATTTGGAATAAATTGTAGAATGTTTCTTATGATTTAATGTACATATATTTACATTTTTCATAAAATACTGGATATATAATAAATAGTTATTTAATTTTGAAAGAAAAATACATAACAGTATCATATAATGCATAATTTTCAGAAGTGGAGAAAGGTTCAAGTTCAATAACAAAATAATCTAAGACAATTTTGTTTTGTTTAGTTAAAGTAGTGGAAATATTTAAGAAAACTTTGATTAAAAGTGATTTGCCATTGATTTCAAGTTCATCAACAACACTTTCAACACATTATTTGTTTTCTTTAAATTTTTTACTTCACGAGATTCAGAAGAACTACTATCATAATAACTTTCTAAAGCTTGATCAAGCCAAATTATTTAAAAGAAGTAATTTTGCATAGCGATATATTCTTATAATGCATATGATAAATATTTTCATTTATGTAGTTGAACACGAATAAACTGACTCTCAATTAATTAAAAAAAATGTTTATCTTTTGATGTAAATACTGATTATGATTTTTGTTTTTTACAATAAAAATTTATTTTAATAAGATTAAAAAAAACATTTAATTTTAATTAAAAAAAAGGACTTACGCCACTAACGGTTCCCAGGAGGTCTCCCATCCAAGTACTAAGATAGCTCGCAGCTGATTCACTTCGGAGATCGGACGGGATCCGGTGCATTCAGCAGGATATGAGCGTAAGACACCACTACCACTTTCTATCTTTCTCTTTTAAATTATATTTATCATTCTACACTGCAATGTAAAGGTTGATAATTATATTGAAAATTTATGCATACAGATATTGTAATAAAATTTTAAAAGTAATTCATTATTGATATAAGTTATTATTTAAATTTTTTTTTATTAAAATTACTTTTTTTAATTGTTTAATTTTTTTTTTCAAATAAAAAATTAAATAAATTGTAAAATGTGAAGATTTTTAAATATGATAATAAAATTATTTTATACTAGTTACAAGTAAAAATATTAATCAATTTAAGTCATTTGTTCATTGTAGTAAAAAAAGATTATTTAAAGTTTTTATTTTAATTAAAATTAAAAACACAATATTTTGTGTGTACTCGTGACAAAACAATTCATTATAAAATGATATTATAATATATAAATTATTGATTTAAAGTTTTTTTCTCTTCTTCAAGTAATGTTTGTACTAATTTCATAAATTTATCATATATTTCAGTATTTACAGCAACTATCCGATTTTTGAAATGCTCATAAAGAAAAGATAGAGCAAAGAAAAATTGATTTGAAGTTTGAACAGCCTTGTAGCGATGTTGTCTGACATAATCTAAGCATTTTATAGGATCGAATGATTTTTTTAATTTAATCATATCGATCATATAGATTATTAATGCAAGTGTACCAGTTCTTCCTACACCTGAACTACACTGAATCATTAAATAATCATTTTTGTTCAATTCAATTAATCTTTTATAAAATCCATTGAAAGATTTTTTGTCAGAAGGTACATCTAAAAAAAATATAATTTGTTTAATTTTTTAAAAATTAAATAAACTTACTTTTATTAGGCCAATTTATATAATGAATTAATTTAAAACTTTTTGTTTTATTTGTAGATAATTGAGTAAGTATACAATCATACTCATAATAACATTTATTCTTATCAAGTTGACCACCTTTATTTGTAAGTGAATAATTTTTAGAATTATTATCCTTGAGATTTAAAGAAAAGTAAGGATAACATTTATTTACTTTTTTTAATTCATTTTCATTAATAAGAACTGCTATTACTTCAATCTGATATTTAAAAATTATATCATATGTATCATCAACAGTTTCTTTTAATGGTGCCTAAAAAAATATGTTATATATTAAAAAAATATTTATAAATTCTTACCTGACACATAATAATTTTTCTTTCTTTTTCTTCACCATATTTATAAATCATTTCATTAGCATGAATAAATCCTTCAACATTAGTAGAATCTTTTTCTCCAATATTTAATGAATTTCTATCAAAACATGGAATTTCTGGATATCGTATCTTATTTTTTTTTTCTGTTTTAAGAATAGAATAAAAACGGGAACATTTTTTGTTTAAAACTTTTTCATTAATTATTTGTGTTTTAATAAATCGTTCATAAAAATATCTTAATTTTCCATAGTCAATCAAACCAACAAATTTTATAAAAGTTTTAATAGGACTATCTTCATATGATTCATAAATATCAAATTTATATTTATAATTATTATATTGTTCAGTAAATGATAATCCATGATTTATTAAATCAATGAGCATTTGTTTTTCCATAAAATATGAAATAAGAGATTTAATGATAAATGTATATTCTATAGCCGAAATACTTCCTCCATAAAAGTTTTCACGAATATTTTTTATAATTATCATTGGATTAGTAGAATTTATATCTTTTTTCATAACTTCAAAAATACAAGAAAAATACATAAATATATATACACGATTGTCAGGTTGATGCGGAGAATGAATAAGAATTTTGCTACCACCTGTGTATGGAGAAATAACATCATACAACTTGGTAAGATAAAGATCAGATCTAGGAATTTCATGTTCATTCCAATTGTTAACTTGAAATAAAGTTAATTCTTTTGGTTTTCCTACATTTACAGTCATTTCAAATTTAGTAATTGATAAATGAGTTGCTTCATCTACTGATAAATTTTTTATAAATTGAACAGATACATTTCCATATTTTTCTTTCTTTTTTGGCCAATAATTAAAATTTTTATCATCAATTGAAATATCATTATTTTGTTGATCAATAAATGCAATAACTACTTTGACATTTTCACGATATAGTAATTCCCAAAAATAATTTATTTTTTCTTTTGTTGGTCCATCTGATATAATATATTTTCTTTCTGGTGATATATTATTAATACAATAAGCAGTTATTTCTTCATTAATATCTTTAAAACAGTTGACTAAATTTTTATTAAAGAGAGAGATTGTATCAGAAAAAATTTCTTCACCACCTTCTTCTATTTTTTTATACTCAAAATTTTGTACACCATCTGAAATATATTCTTTTTTTATACCATTTTCAGAATACGTTTCTAAGTCTTGTTTTGATATTTGTTCCCATAATTCAAATATATTAGGATATGTTTTTATAATTTTCTTTTTTATAATAATTGGTCTTATTAATTTAATGTAACATAATATAGCAGCAATTGTTATAATAAAAAAAATAATTAAAATTATTCCAATTATAATTCCATATGCCCCACCAGCTCCAATATTATCTTTAAGTTTTTCAAAAAATGATTTTTTCATAGCTGCTATCTTTTTATCTTGTTCAGCTAATATTTTTTCATATTCTGATCCATCACTTACTGGTATTAATTTATATTCTTCTTCTCCTTTTTCATTTTTTCCCATAAATACTTTTTTTCCTTTTATAAATGTTTGAAGCAAGGTAACATTTCCAGTTGGAGTTATGTAATGACAACTTAAAGGTGTTATAATGTTTTCTATATTTTTTAAAATAATATAATCTCCAGAACGTTCAAAATTTTCTTTTCTATTACCATTAAAATCATTTAGTTTAACAGTTACTTTACCAAAAGTAATAGAGTCAAAATATCCATATGTGATTCCATTAATACTACAATTTGGTTGAATGGTCGTTTCATTTGCCAAATACAATATATCTTTATTTGGAAAGCTATAATCATCCACCTGTGGTCCAAAATAATAAATTTTTTCTATAAGTTTATCGTTTCCAAGTGTTGGATAGTTGTAACTAAACTTTAATATTTTAAATTGATATGGTGTGAAATGATTAATTATCATTTTATCAGAATTTGATATGTCTTTAATCCCTGTTTCTGTAAACCTAATTTCTTTCATTAAAATTTTCTCATCTTCATAGAAATCCCTAACATCTGGATTTGTCGACTCTAGTTTTATATTGAATATTTCTGATTCCCTATTAAATTTAACAACATGAATTTTATCATTTTTTGGAGATAGTGGATATTCCTGTCCATTAATTTTTATTTCTGGTCTATCATTAACCGCTCTAATAATTGCGCAGGGTGCTTCAGTTTCCAATGTAGAATTTTCTCTAGGTGCAACAAAATAATAATACAATTTGTTGGCTCGAGGTATTTCATCTGCTTCTATCAATTTATAATAATCTAAATCAAGTTTTTTCATTTTGCCTTGGTTATTTTTGGTATATCTGATGATTTTATCTCGATTATCACCACATATATCGGGCATAGGAAGTATTTTTGACATTCTTTCCGGCTTTGCTATTTCTAATGGCTTTGGTTCAGATTGCCAGGTTAATTTGAATTTCCAAGAATATTGCAAAACACTACTGTTATCCAATCCTATATAAAGATATCCACAAGTAAATAAATTAACTTCTGATGCCTTATATGTCAATGGTATCCATGCAAAGGTCATATTTTGATTATAAACCAACAGTTTTTTTAATTCTGACGGAGGTCTCAGGTCAAAAGAATCTTTATCTTTTGAATGTTTATACGTTGCAAATGGACATTTAACAAAGATTACATCTGATTTAGATTCAAACTTGATATCGATTGGAAAAGTACTTTCAGTGATTTTTAGAGGAACGGAAGGATATAAAGTTTTGTGAATACCTTCTTCACAGTAGGTAAAAATTGGAAACAGCAACCAGAAAGTTGTAAACTGGTATAAATCCAGTAACATTGTAGATAATTTTTTGATAAAAACATGAAGCATAAAATTACTTTTATAAAGATAAAAATTTGAATGTTATATTAAATTATTTCAAATTATTAACAAAATAATCATGATATAATATTAATATTTAAATTTTTTCAAATTAAAAATTTTAAAGCGAAAAACTTTCTTTAAAGTTAATTGATATTACAGTAATATTATATTCAAATCATATTTATTTTATAAGCTTAGAAGATATGATAAATTTTAAGAAAAATCGTATAAGAAATAATAAAATTATGATTAAAGATATTTATTTTAATTATTTATTGTACATATTTTGTTTTGATTTCAATTAATCAAAAAGTTGATATATTTTAAATGCTAAAAAGTGAGCATTTGTTGAATTAATTAAAGTATAAATTCATTTAATTTAATAAAATTATGAGAAATTTTATTTAAAATCAATTTACTAAGTTTAAAATTATATTTTTTATTAATCCAACTAAAAAAAATAATTTTTAAAAATTTATTTTTTTAAATAAAATAAAACATTTTAAAAAAAGTTTCTATCGAAAAATAAAAATACCCAAAAACAATTTTAATACTAAATTTATAGTTGAAAATTGGTATCAGAATAACAAAATTTGTCAAACCAATGTGTTTTTAAAATTCCAACATTAAAAAGTTGACTTATTAGGTAATCTTTACAATTAGTTATATAATTCCATTCCAATTCATTTAATAAAAGCATAATTTCTCCTAAACGAACCTCACAATTATTAATAGAATATTTACAATAATGAGTATATAAACATTTTATAACCCAATTTCTTTGTCCTTCAAAAAGTTTAACTTTATTTTGACTAACAAATTTTTCATTACTTTTACTCCAAAATAAAAGAAAATAAAGTGTTACAATTTCATATTCTGTTAACTTTAATTCACTTATTGATTTAATAATTGTTTCAAAGATATCATTTATAGATTCACGAAAGATTGCAAGACGAGCTAATCGTACTGATTCTGTATCATTATCTTTCTCATATCCTGTCATATCAGATGGAATTAATGTATAATTTTCTAAAACAATAGACTTAAAATCAATTTGTTCAGGATATTTTGATGTCATAATCATTGTATCTAAACTAATTTTTTTTAAAGCAAATCTTTTAGTAAGATTAATTTTTTCATCATTTGACAATTCATCAATAAAATGCATTGATGACAACCATGAAAATAAATTTGATATCTGCATACGACAAAGTAACTCTGTATCACTAGGATTAAAAATTCTTAATGGTGGTGAGGTTTCCATATTATCTATCAAAAAATGTGGAAATGGAACCGATAAATGAGAATTAAAAAGTTGTAAATCACAATATTTCTTAACACATTTATAGAAAGGAGCCATATAATTTTGACAAAATTTTGATGGCATTGATGATAAAAATATTTCACTGGGTGTTGGTAATGCCGTTTCTGAAATGTTATGAGAACTTAATGTAGAAATATTTGAAATGTTTGATAATATAGTAGAATTTTGTAATGTATAATCTTTTGACGTTGAAGGTTTATCTTCTGAAACGCCTAACCGGTTTGTAAAAGGTAAATTCAAAGAAAACAATGAATTATTTGTTTTATTTGAAGGAATATTTTGGTTTTTATTTGAATCTTTTTGAGATACCTTCAATTCTCTTTTCCGTCGATATGGTTGAGCACCAGTTGGTTCTCTTTTTGGTTGAACTAATGATGTATCCATACCTTTCATGAGACATTTATTATATCTACAGCCTTTACATGTATTCCGATTCCGAAAATCAATTTGACAATTATTTGAAAATCTACATCTATATGTCTAAATTTTTATAATAATTTATATATTATTAAAAATAAACACTCACTTTATTAAAAGTAACACATCTTCTAATAAATGCTGTACATGATCGACATGCCTGAATCTTATAATGATAACCATCAGAATAATCACCACATACTTCGCAAAGTGCTATATCATTAATGGTATTATTACCAGAAATAGCATGTGAAAGATTGCCAATGGCATCAACAATAGTCATAATAATATTTACATAAATTAAACTTTACAAGAAATAAAAAATATAAAATTTTACTAGACAAAAAATATATAAATGAAGAATGATAGATGAAAGTAAGAGTATTATAAGTATAGTTTACTTGGCGGGTCAAAGGATGGCTGTTGATGAAGAAAATGGCATTTTAGTATGTGTATATGAAAATGCAACAGTCCTTTTTTTTAAAACCATACTTCAAATTGTTTTGTATCTTTCTACTACATCATTTCGTTTGTTTAACTGAAAGATATGGCAATCATTATTTTGATTCTACAAACTTTTAAAAACAGGTAATAGACATAATAACTAAATGATAAATATATATGGCCAAATTTAGAAAAAATTAAGAAAATGATTTAAGAAAGTATAAATTTTTTGTAAAAATAACTTTCTAATAGTATTCCATTGAAAGTAATTGTTCTTATAATCCATGTTATCTTTTTTTTTATATTTATTACAGCATTAGATACTTTTTTCTTACTTGAAATGTTTTTTTAATAATGATCTTAAAAATAATTCATTTATTAAAAATCAAATTTTTTTATAAATAAATTTATCTATTAACTTTTAATTTATTTATCATTTTAATTTATAGGTAAAATGTTTGGTAACTTATCTTGTACACTCAAGTATAACATTAAATTTATACAATTTTAAGTAAAATTAATTAAGTTAATTAATTTCTATAAAATAAAAAAGTTTTTTAAATATAGAATATAATATTATAAAAAAAAAGACTTTGACTTATTAAAAAATACTATATAATTATTAAAATAAACAAGAATTTTTTCAAAATAATTATAACATCATAAAATAGATATAATAAATATATATATTGTTGATCAACAATAGACAAATATAAAAATAATTTTTGAATGAAATTTTTAATAATTTAAATAACAATTATATATTATTTAATTATTGAAAAAGTAATTATCATTGAAAAATATAATATTGTCAATGATAAATCAAAAATTTATATGAAAAAAAAAATGAACCCTAAATTTTCAATGACTACATATAAAATATCCCTTAAACAAAACAATACATTTAAAATGATAGTAATTTCAAAATATTATATTTAGGATGAGAAAAGAGAATGAGTTGATTTATATTTAATCTCCTTTTTATTGTGTAACTATTATTTTGTTTGATATCTTCAAAGACCATATCTCCTTAAACAATCTATATTTTAATTTGGATGAAATAGTTTTGTAAAAGTTTATAAAATTTTTCATCTGATTCTATATATTGGTGAAAAATTTATTTTATTATTTAAAGATTTTTTAACTCTATTGAACATAGTTATACTAACCATTAACAACACAAAATATTCTTTTTTGTAACCTCTAAATATTTTTTTTTTATTATTTTTATATAAAATAATTCACTATTTTTAAATTCTTTGGTTCTAACTTAACAATACGGAGAAACAGGTATAATATAATTTTTATTTTAAAATAATGTTACACCTATTTTTTTTAGACATTTTTAATCTTATAAAACGGTGAAAAAAAAATGTTAAATTTTAAAAGATCAATTGATAACATGAACAAAAGAAAAAATTTTAATTTACCAGCTGGTGACGTTAATATGAACATCTATGAGACAACAGTTACTTTTATGAGTGATTCAAACAAAAGTGTTTCAATCAAATCTATTTACCAGGTATGATATGAATATAATTTTAATTTAATTATTATTATTATTATAATAAATGTAGGATTCTTTGAGTAGTGGTTCTTCAATTGGGACAGTTGTTGCTGTTCATGGATGTCCTGGATCACATAAAGATTTTAAATATATTGAACCATTACTTACTAAAATTGGTATCCGTTTAATTGCATTAAATTTCCCAGGTTTTGGATTAACAGAATCTAATGATTATTTAAGACATACAAATACAGAACGTGTAAATTTTGTTGAAGCAATGCTTAGAATTCTTAATTTAAAAGAAAAAATTATTTTCTTAGGACATTCAAGAGGTTCTGAAAATGCCCTTAAAATGGCAGCACTTTTTAAAGTATGTTTTTAACAAAAAAAATACATAAATTATTAAAAAAATAATAATTTAGGAATATGCATTAGGAGCAATACTAGTAAATCCTGTTGGAATTAAAATGCATCGTGGAATGAAACCAGCATTCTTTATTTCAATTGGTGCTGCTTTATGGAAGATGAGTAAAGGAATGCAATATATAATATCTCCAATTGTAAAAACATTATATAAAAATATTGGTATGAGGATAAATAGTAGTCAAGAAGCTGGTACATCACTTATTACAATTGATAATACTGATTGTGAAGGACAATTAAAATATATTGATATTGTTAATGATTCTAATATTATTATCATAAATGCTTTTGGTGGTAAAGATCAATTAATTGAATATCCTGTTAGTAAAGATTTTGGTGAAAGATTTAAAGGAAATATTTTTATTGTATGTTTAAAAAAAAACATATACTTTTTATTTTATTAATTTTTTTTTTATAGGTAGAAAATTCAAATAATAAAATTAAAGATGATAATGATATGGTTAATTCAATTGTTAACAAATTAAATGAAGGATATACAAAATTTTCAGCAGTCTTTCCAGAGGATGGTCATTATGTTCAAAAATATAAAGCTGTTTTTATTGCAAACACTATATCAGCTATATTTAGGAGATAAGCCAATCTCGATTATTATATATACATATATTATACTATATTAGAAGCCAATGTATTTGGCGAATACATTTTTAAGAGATAATTTAGTCAAGTTAATTACATTATTTAATGATAACAAAATTGTGCAAAAATATATTATTTTATTTTATAAATTGAATAGTTTTCTATTATACATAATTACAATGTATTGTTATTTTTACTACATATTTTTGCATTAAAATAAAATATATTTTATCACCAAGGTCATAGTTCAATTAATCAAAATATAAATCTTTTATTTACATTATTTTTTTAACTTTAAAATTTACATATTAAACATTTTTAAAAAAAAAAAAGAAGGTAATTATGAATATACAATTTATTGAAACTTAATTTTTAGGAGATCCTCGGGCATGATTACACGTCATTTTTTGTAAAAAACAATGAATTGATGTAAATGTTGGTCTATTATGTTCTTCACGTTGCCAACATTTTAACATTAATTCATCATAAAGTATAGAATTTCCATGCCTTGGTCTAGGTAGATATGTATGTAATTTTCCTGAATTATATATATATTCAAGATTTTGTACAACTTCATCATCACTTAATTTTGAATATGGTTTATCATAACCACCCATAAGAATTTCCCATAATGTAACACCAAAATGCCATACATCTGATTTTGTTGTAAATCTACCTAATAAAAGTGATTCCCATGCCATCCAACGTATTGGAGCATTCATTTTACCTTGTACTGTATAATAATCACTACTATATAAACTACGTGCCATACCAAAATTACCAATTTTAACAATATCATCCTCAGCAACAAAACAATTTCTAGCAGCTAAATCACGATGAACAAAATTTTGTGATTCTAAATAACTCATACCAGCAGCAATTTGTGTGGCAATTGATAATAAAAATTCTGTTGTTAATGTATTATAATTTTGTGATTGAAGATATTGACAAAGATCACCATTTTTCATATATTCCATTATACAACAAATAATATTATTTGGTTGTTCAAAACTAATACCAATAACTTCTAAAATATTTTGATGTTTTAATGAACTCATTACAATAATTTCTTTTTTAAAATTAATAAATTCATCTTTTGTAGCTGTTTGTTTTAATTTTTTTGATGCAACTAATCTATGTTCTAATCTACAAAGATCAATTGGTCCAAATTCACCATCACCTAACTTTTCAACATGAATTAAAACATTTGGATTAATTTTAACAATATGATCCATATTAAATAAAAATTCTTCAATTTCTTTACTACAATTTCTATAGGATGTATTTGGTGATGAAATTATTGAACTTGTATTTGATATATTACTTGTTAAAGTACCTTGACTAAAAATATTATATGTTCCACCTTCTGTTGAGTAATACATTTTATTTAATAATGGTTGTTCAACACAAACAGAATAATCTGGATCTGCATAATCACTACCATTATCTGAAATAATATTTTTACCATTTATTAATGTACCGCTTTTGTATGATCTTTTAATAGTATCACTATCATCTTTAATAATCATTTGAACATTACGCCTTTTAAATATCGGTAATAAGGTATTTTTTTGTTGTGTTTCCTTCCGACAAAAGAACATAACATATATAAGTGTTAGACATATTAAAAAAGAAACAGAAATAAATATTATAATTACAATTAATATATAATTTGTAACAGAATCAGGTACTTCATTAATTGCAAAAAATGTTAATGAATTTTTTGTTTCATCTAATGATATTATATCATCATTTTCATTATTTGATATAATATTATCAATATCTGTATCAAATAATATACGATTTGTTTCAAATTTAACTTCAGAAATAAGAAGAACATCTGCAGATGGTTGTAAATATAATTCAACTTTAATTAATTTAGCAATCCTTGATGATATTGGAATTCTAACCCATCTTGATGTTGAATATATTAAATCTGTTTCATATGAAAATTCAATACTTCTCTTAGAAAATGTTTTTTCATCACCAGTTGAACTAATTTTAATAATAGCTTTTTTAAATATCATTGATTTAAGTTTAAAAAAATTATTTGTATAAAAATTAATACCAGTTAAATTTTGTTTATCTTTAAAATAAAATTTCATTGTAACTTTTCCCTTAACATCTTCATTTTTCCATCCAATCCAATGATTAGGTTTATCATCAAAATTATCTTCACCAATTTTACCATCATATAATTTACCAAATCCTTTCATTTTTATTGTATCATTAGTATTTCCATCAAAATTAAAATCCCTCATTTCTAATCCATCAATTATACCTCCATTTGTGATTGTATAACCATCAAGTATACCATTATAACGACATCCATGTAATTCTAACCGAAGGCATACAGTTCTTATTTTATATGATAAAGGATATATACGAATACGTGAAGCAATAATTGAACCATCAAGAGGAATAAGTACGGATGTTCTTGTATCAGTGTTAGCTTTGATAAACTGAAATATGAGAAAGTTATTATTTAAGATTAACCTTTTTATATATGAAGTAAATATGTTTATGTATTATTATGTTTATTTTAGTATGTCAATCCTTTTAACTTTTATATTATTATTTAAAGAAGCTTATAATTTTATGCAATAAAAATTTTAAACAATTAAAATGAAGTACTCAAATTGCAATATGTTAGAAAGTTCTTTTTAAATTATTTGGTAATAATCTTATAATTGTCACTAGAATTGTATGGTTTTTAAATTTATCTACAACAAGTATAATAATAATATATTTCTTATGTAATAGTTTCTCAGTCATTCTTAATTTATTATATATATATATATATATATATATAATACTATATATTATTATTTATATAGATGCAATTTAATGAATCTGCTTTTAATTTATAATAAAAGTTCTTAAACTGTTAATAAATTTTATACATCATTTATGAGTTAGATTTATAACATTAACTATTAAATAATAATATTTTAAAATACATTGATAATTTTATAATAAATTGTAAGAAATTATAATTAAAAATAGAAGTTATATATTTGATTATAATATAACAATATATACTATTTTGCATAATTATAATTGATTAATCTATTTGATAATATTTATATTTGTCAAAATAAAATTAGTTATAAACAATTAAACATTTTAACACTTTAATTTCTTAAGGATATATTGTGATAAAAGTTTAAATCAAATTTGGAAACTTGACATCTGGTGATAATAAAAATTTTTATCTATTCACTTGATTTAAATTATTAAAAGAAAAGTGACAAAATATGGCACTAAGTTAGAGTATTATTTTAAATAGAATATATCAATAAGAAACATCTTTATGATGAGCACATGATTGATGAAGTGTTATGTTATAAGAGGATCAAAAATAATGCATGTTAAACATGTAATTTTTATTCACTCAAACTAACATATGTTTAAATTGTGAGTGAAAAGTTTATCTATATATTTTTCTTTAACTTTTAAGATATCCAAATATTAGGCATCTGTTGAATATATTTAAAATGAAACTTTAACATACCTCATTGTTTGATGAATCTTTATAACTTGCCCATGGTCCCATTCCTTCTCTTTTATATTTAACTTTTAACATTGGAGTATATTCTTGACCTTCTCCAGAACCAAAACGCCCTTGTGTTTCGATGGCTGTAATAACCATATTTGTTGGAAAATCAATTTCAATCCATTCATTTGAAGACATATTTATTTGAGACATTGGACACCATGCACCAGCACCAGTCTCAGTTCGTATTCTTAAAAATAAATAAATATATAAATAAATAATAAGGAAATATTAATTGATAATTATAAAGTATCTTTATATCAAGTTATGCTAATCAACATATCTTAAAGACAACAAAAGATATAATATAAATTATTAGCAATAATTTTATTATCATTAACTAATAATAGGTAATTTATTATAATTTTTTCTTAACATTATATTAATTATTATCAAACTACCATTTTAATTATTTAATGACATACCTTGAATTTTGTGGACCAGTACTTTGTTCATCATAACTTGATGATGAAATTATTTGTGAATCTTTAATACGACCATTTTCCATTCCTAATGCTTTGTTACATTCTCCTACAAATGACAAAAAAAAATGAATGTTACATATTTAATTAAAATCACAATTAAAAAGAAAAAAAAAAAGGTTACATTTTAAATAGAAAAACACTTCATTAACCTTCCATTGTATTTTCATGAACAAAAAAAAATAAAAGAAAACTTCTTGTTTTTTTTGTTGATTTTAATTACTTGAACTTTTATAAATGACCTTCAACATTTTAAAAAGATACTTCTCCTAATTAACAATCATATTTAAATTAATATACTCAAATTTTCTTTTTATCTTTTTTTATTTTATTTTACCACTACTAAATTTAGAATGACAACAGAGGGCGATGCCGTCATCAGAATCAAACAACAAATACATACTTTTTAAGATACCTATTAAATGAAATATAATAAAATACTGTACTTATTATATAAAAAGATTGAATGATGTATTAAATTCTTTTTTAACAACAATCCACTCCATGAATGATGTAAAATGGTTAATTATTTAAAGAACTGAAGACAGTTGTAAAAAGAAAACATGCTGTGTGATATAATGAAAAGTGTATTGTTTCTTTTTTTGATGATACCGAAATAAAGGAGTTTCAAAATCTTTTAATAATATAGTAAATTATATAAAATAAAAATAAGATAAGAAGATTATCTTAAAATAATACACCTTTTTTTTATGAAGAACTATTAATTAAATTGTAAAAATTACTTTTTATTGTTTTATCTTTTTTTTGTATATTTGTAATTAAAAGATTTTATTTGGAATTATAGATAAAATAGATAAAATGATTATATTCTTTTTATAGTAATTGTAATTAAAAATTATATATATTAAAATAGAAAACAATGAAGAAAAAAAAAGGAGAAGATATACTTTTATTTCTTAGAAGGCATATGTAATAAGGTGATTAAAATCAGTTAAAAATGTGTCATTTCAAAAGATATATAAAGATTAATAATCAAGTAGTTTAAGAGGATTAAATAAGAATGAGGTTGAATGCTTTTCAGATGTTAAAAATTTACTTTGATCTTCTTAATATTAAAATATATTTAAAAATGTGAAAAAATTATGAAGGTCATAAAAATAAAATTTACTATAATAATATTAATTATGTTAAAACATTTAAATTTATATAATATAAATCATCTTTTGTAATTGAGAAGTCTTCTTTTTTTTTTTTAAAAAATATGACAATTATATAATAAATGACATTTCTTTTGATTAAAAATAAATTGTCCCTTATTAAAATAGAATAATAAAATAAAAATTTTTAATAAAATTGAATGTCGTCATTACCATATATAGTTAAGGAAATATAAAATTTAATTCGGTTTTTATAAAAGAAAGTTATTATTGCTTCTTAAGGTTAAGTATTAATGAATTATTCATATATATATATGATTCTTTGTTTTTATAATACCGAGGAAATATATATTTATATAAAAAAAATATAAATCGGCATTATTCTTTTTAGGTAAATAAAAATGATATTAAGCTTTATGGTAAATGATATAAAGTGGTATACTTGTTATATATGAGTAAAAAGAAAGTAAAATTTATCACATTATAAATATATATATATATAATCAAGTGATTGTGTAAAAACGAAAAGTAAATATTGCTACTTGCCTTTTATGCATCAACAGTTGATGATATGATGATAGTTTATTTACCAGGTAAAAATAAATATTCCTTGTTACAAAAGTCATTTTATTTGCAAATGCCGGTAATAGTAAAAGAAATATTATGATATGATATATCATTTCTGTCATTATAAAATTACTAATTAATGTTACAAATCAAGTAAACAAAGAAACCTTTTGATAAACTTTCTCACCATTAACCATCCTGATTATATATATATATATTTATATAAAAATAATTTCTTTTTATAAATATATTTTTAAAAAGACTTATCACTTCATTGATTATTAAAAAAAAAATAAAAAAAAAATATAAAAAAAAGGAAAATTCTTTTGTAATAATTTTAATATATACATCTTATCAATGGGACATTTCCCTTGACATTGGTATTATGAAAGTTAATGAAGCATAAAGATTATTATTATTTTTGTAAATTATTTATATTATACTTACGTAATTCTAGTCCATTAATAATTGATATAAGTATAGATATTATTAGAAGTATAATACTTCGTGAATTGTTTCGGTGTGAAATAGTACTTGAAAATTTAAGTATGAACATTTTAGTAGTATAATAGTTTAAAAATGATAATAGAAAATATTTTAAAAATTATAATAATAAACAAAATATATTTTTGTCCTTAAATATTTAGATAAATCAAGTTAATAAACTTTCTTTATATTATAAAAACCTAAAGGCTTTTATTTCATTAGATCTGTAAATATTAATTTAAAAATTTTAATTAATCAACAAATATATCAATGTAAACATATAAAAATACATAAATCTTTTAAACATAAATTATTTATTCATTATCTTTTATAATAACATTTTAGAGGTAAATTTAAAGAATTTATAATATTATGAATTGATAAAATATTAAAAGAAGATTCGTAGTTTTACAAGCTTGAACGGGTAGTTGTGGTGAAAAGTGAACCTCTCTATATCTATTTTTCTCAATACCGCCCACCAAGAAGGATGTTATAAATATATAAAGAAAAAGAAGATAATGGCAATATGTGACAACAGATTTTTAAGGAACAATAAATTGAAGAATGATTAATTAAAAGTACATGCTATAACATTACACCACATTTTTAAACAAAAAAATAAAAAAAATATTATATATAAAAAATTTAAATAAATTCTTCCGGAAGACGGTAGATAAAATCAAACTAATTAATCATTCTTAAGTAAACATTAAAAAAAAAGAAAAAAAAAGGTTACTTAAAAGTGTAAATTTTTTATATAATAAATTAAAAACGATATAAATACTAGACATTAAAGCTAACTTTTATAAATAAATTATATTACATAATAGTAAGATTTAAAAAAAAAAATATTCAAAAAGTTGAATAAAAATATTTTTTTTTCTTATAAATTGTCCTTGGCATGATAGTTTTTATAATAAAAGAAATCATATTTACATATGTTAAGGTTGTGTAATATTAAAATCTTTTGATCAGTAGATAGAATCTGTTAAAAACTTTTTACATGTGTTTTCCTATTTTAGATATATTAAAGATAGTTTGTTAAAAAAAAGTGTCATTAAAAGATTTCATATAATGATAAAAAAAAAGTAAAGTAAATGTTAATTATTTAGAAAAAAGTAATAAAAAAAAAGAAGAAATATATATTTACATATGCCATTTTATTAATTTAAATTAAAATGAAAGATTTTATATTAAGAAGTTTAACAAATATTATTTTTTTTTTTGTATACTTTTAAGTTATAATCTTAAGAATTAATAATATAACTTAATTACATTTAATAATACAAAAATGTATTAATATAGTACTGTTTAGTTTGTGTAAAATAAATATATATATACTTTTATATTGTAACAATCACCAGAAATATATTCTTATTATTATTGTTCTTCTATTTGAATGATATATATATATAAGAAAAGGTGTCAAGTTATGATAGAAAAGGTATATCTTTTAACAGTTTTTAGTTGGAAGTGCGCAATAGTGTTAATGTTTTAGCTATTAAAATTAGATGAAATATGATAAATCTTGTTAACAGAAGTTGTTTTGTAAAAGATGTGAGAAAAATAAAATTTATGAATGTATACAATAAAGACAAGAAGTTTTAATTTTTAATCGGATTATTTTTTTTATATTATTGGCAGTTGGTATGTATATCTTCTTAAAATAAACTTTTTATCATTGAGACAGATGATTAAAAATGTAAGAAACAGTTTAGGATAATCTAAGATTACAATAAAAATAGGAAGTTCAAGATATAAGATGTTTTTGAATATATTGTTAAGCATGACAACTCATCTGTCATTTACCTATTGTATAATAGACAAAGAATAGTTAGTTATCTGTAGAAGCTTCTTATACTTAATAAAAATAGTAATTATTTTAAAGTAGTAGTATGATGATTAAGATTATAATAATATATTATAAAATGATGTGTGAAGTATTCTAAAATTATTATAAAGATCTGACAAGTTTATTTTTAAGCAGGTGTTTTAATATATAGTTAAAATAAAATTTTTAAATTATTTTTTTTTTTATATATAAAATAATAAATAAAAAAGTACTTAAAATCTTTTATTAAATTATCCATTAAATATATTTAATAAAATTATGATTTATAATAAAAATAATAACAAAAGATTATAATCTATAAAAGTTTTGTGCCATGAAAACAATTATCATTAAACATATATAATTGTAATTACATTGCAACACACCATCATGCCAAGGACATATTCAATAAATTATAAAAATGAGTTTCTATAAAAATGAAATGAAATAAAAATTTGTCATTTAACTCATATATATAATGTAGTTGAAAATTTTACTTAAAATACCACCGGCTATATTTATATAATAAGTTTACGGGTCCTTGAAGAAATTAAGTTAAGAATATAAGAGAAAATTAATTTAAAAGCTTAAAATAGCTTTTTAAGTATATGGTAGATATGAAATAGAATGAATATTAAAATTTTTATGTCATACTATTAGTTAAATTTGAACATGAAGAAGATTGATGATAACAATTCTTATTATATATAAAATATTTGTAACGGAAATTGATTAAAAGGATCTTTTTTTTCTATTTTCCTATATATATGAATCATTTTGAAGATAATAATAGTGATGAGAAATTATTCTACCAATATCTATTTATAAAAAAAAAATTACTATGATAATAAAAAATTTTATAACAATAAATATCCAAAAATATTATGCCTTTATAAGAAAATATATAAAATAAGTCATATATTAAGATCAAACAAATTTTACCGATATTAAATAAAAGAAAAATAATAAAAATATTTTGTAGTATGAAAAAAGTAATATAAAATAAATCATAAAAACTGAATTTAGTATGAGAATTAAAATATTATGAGTTTTTCTTATTTCATTTTATGGCTAATGATGATTACGTATTGTATAAAATATAATCAGTTAAATTTCCTCATTATGTAATAGAGAATAATAGTAATTCAATTTATATAAAGCTGCTTTCAAGTGTTTAATTAAGTTTAAAATTAATATTGTTAACAATTACAAATTATTCTTCATCACTACAGTACAAGATAATTTTTTTTTTTAATAAAACTAAAAATATATTCAAAAACAAGAAAATTTTTCTATCTAAAATATATAATTTTAATTATCGTATAAACATTATTATATTATTAGTGAGTGTCACTCTTTTATATATATATATAAAACATTATTTTCAAAAATTAAAAAAAAAAAAAATATTTTTTTAAGTAGCTTTTAAATGTTATAAATGTCAGCATGAAGAAGAATTTTTAATTTATTACTATTAATAAGAAATTATAGTAAAATAAAACTTTTTAAATAGTTATATATTGTAGGAAAAATTTTAATAAAAACTTATATTACTTCCTAATATAGTAAAATAAATTTTCAATTAAAAAATTTATTATTATAATATGGTAAAATAGATCAACTAATATAATAAATATATATATATATATTTTTAAAAAAATGTCATGCATATTGAATTAAATGTGTTTTAGAAGAAAATTTAAATCTCTATAAAACTTTTAATGGTAGGAGAAAACTTGATAAATAAAATTTATTACAATATATCTTGTGTGGGATATTTGTTTGCTTAAACAAACTTTTTTTGATTAATATAAATTTTAATAATCGTTTTATTAGTAATATAGATATCAAAAGTTAATGTTAAATTGGATGGGAATAGTAATAATCTTGAAAATAGAAATGTTGAAACATTATTTCTTTTTAATAATAAAAAAAATGATTAGAAATTTTATGTAAAAATATTAAAATGTCAACAGATTTTTGTTATCATAATGTTATATGTATATAAACAAAAAATTTATTTAAAAATATACCTATATTATAATTAGTCAATATAAATATAAAATATATGTATACTATTTTTTTCATAATATATTTAGCTGAATTAATATATAATATTTAGAAAAAAAAAATTATTCATCTAAATAACATAAAAATTTAATGTTTAAATATTTTAGTAAAATATAAACTATTAAAGATAAATTGACATTTAAATTATACTTTTTTTACCTCACATCCATCTGTTGACAGTATTTTATTTGTCTTAAAAATCACATAAACGCCATTTTTAAAAAATAACCTTTAATGATATACTAAATATATAATAAAGTATGCTCCATTCAACAATAGGTAATAAATCATATGGCTCCAGTAGCGCTAAAATCATATTGATATCTATATTATTTATATTTATTGGTACTTATAATAGTATCTTGATGTTCATAATATAAAATTGACATGCTGTGGTAGTTATTAATAAGGTGTTTCAAATGTAGACATTATGTCATCTTTGAAAAGCATTGTTTCATAAATAATAACCTGATATTACTGCTATATAAACTTTAATTATATTTAATAATAAAATCAAGAATATATAATAAAAGTACAAATAAAAAAATATTTAATAAAATATAAATATATACATATTTTTTTTTTATTCTAATTAAAAATTATACATAATAAACATTATCAAATAAATCCATTAACCTACCACTTTATTTAATAAAAAAAAAAGTCTTTAATTAAAATATTTAAAAGAGAAACAAAATGAAGCATAAAACATTTTTAATTTTGTTAACAGACACCTGTTACCTCAAAAACAACTGATCCATAGAAAAGTTTTTTTAGAAATTTTTACCTTAATTATTATCTAAAAATACAAAGCGGGTTGTTGGTAAGATTTAATTACACCAATATAGAAGCCTGTTGCGGTATCTTTTTCACTTCTAACTGTAAAATGAATTGTAAATCTCACAACATTTAATTATAATATTAACATTTAACATTATATCTTAATTGGCATCTTAATTATCATAAAAGTGACAGGTATTAAAAGTTTTAATTTAAATGTTTTAATTTATTACAAATATAATTTTATAAATAAATGAATATCTTAATGGATTTTAAAAAAGTTTTTGGTAAAATAGGATAATATATTTAAAAGATAAGAATTGTAATGTTTGTTTAAGTTAAATGCTGGGAAAATCGGTAATTTAGACAAAATAAAATGTGATAAAGGTAATTATTTGTTTTTGATAAGACTTTTACAATGATTAATTGTTTCAAATAAAAGAAGTTTTTAGATTATTTTTTTTTTTAATCTTATAATTGTAACAAAAAAAAAATAGAATGTTTATATTTAACACAAATAAGTATAGAAATAAAATACATTGAACTTTGTTTTTGTTAAAAATAAATAAATAATGGTTAATATTACAAATTTTGGGGGAATATATTATTTGTTTACTTGTATATTTTATCCAGATTATTAGAAGTAAGACTAGAATTAGACAAAATATTTTTTAATAAGAATAGAAATGTACATTAATTGAAAAAAAAAAGTGTTATTGTGAAATAATGATACAAAGAAAAGATATATTTATTTTGTGTTACTTAACTTTTTTCCAGATAAATGAATTTTCAAAAACTTTTGATTCATTAAATGGGTCCACTTAATAATAGTTTTTATGTAAGGACTTAAAAAACAGGTGACCTGATAAATATATCCTTTAAGATTGTATCAGGTTCATTTTTAATTTCCTGTTTTTATATACCATATGATATAGCTTAATTCATAAGTAATGACATAATTAATATAAAATTTCGCAACATTTTAATTATGCAACTCATTAGAAAGTAAGTATAATATAAATATATATCTTTAATAAATATATAACAAATTTTTTTCTATCCATTAATATAAGATTTAAAGTTTTTTATAAAAAATATATATTTATCAACATTAATTTTACACATTTAATTAATCAAAATGTGATTTATAGTACTTTGAGATACCCTTTGATATATCATTTGTAACATTAAACATGATAAAATATTTTTATTTCCACACATTTATAAATAATTTTAATAAATAATATAATGAAAGATAATATAAAATAAAAGTTACTATGAATGATATTAAATCTTTGAAACATCTATATAAAAGTATATTGTAAAAATAACATTTAATTTTAATAATAATTAATAATTCTATTTCAATTGAATTATAAAGTAATACTTAAATAAAAGAAAATTTATATAATTTTTTTTATAAACAATATAAATGAATTATTAATTGTTGCATCATAAGTCATAATAACACATAGTTCAATTCATCTTTTACTTCTAATTAGCATAAAATTAATTATACAATAAAATATAGTAAACATACAAAATTGTTCTTTTGTTAAAAATAAATTTATTCATTTTAAATATTTTTTTTTTTTTGTAAAAAAATTTTTTTCCTTATACTATTATTAAGCACTGGGGTAAAAAGTTATAATCAAGGTCATAATTTACAAACATGATTCATATACTTTTATTTATTTTCTTTATTCATATGATTTATTGATATTTTTTAAATATTTTTAAATAATTTATAAATTTTATTTTATAATTTTAAAGCATATAAATATTTTACTTATATCTTTATAAATTTTATATTATTAAAAATTTATTCTTTTTTTCTTGTCCAGTTATTAATTAGTAATTCAATATAAATGAAAGGAAACCGTTATTATGTTTTAATTTGTAATTAAAATAGTATGTTTGTTAAAAAGATTTCCACTATAACTAATATTTATTTGTATTGATAGTCAATGATTGATTATTTTATTTAATAAAATTTATAATTATTTTTTAGTTTTTTTTTTAAAATGAAAATAGATATATTTTTTACAACTATTATTTTATTTTCTATAATAGTTGATGTATTCACCTTTAGACAACAAACAGCAGCAGTTAAGGGACGTCTGTTGTGTGGAGATAAACCAGCTTCTGGTGTTAGAGTTAAATTATGGGATAAAACAAAATTAGGTAATTTAATATAAAAATAATTAATATTTAATAAATATCAATTTTAAGGTAGTGATACACAATTAGATTCCAAGACAACAGATGGAATGGGAAATTTTGAATTAACTGGCGGTATTGGTAGTTTACTTCCAATGAATGTTATATTAAAAATTTATCATGATTGTGATGATGGAAAACTTCCATGTCAAAGAAAAGTTAAACTTGGGATTCCAAGTGAATATGTTACAAGAAGTTCTGTTGTAGAAAAATGGTTTGATATAGGTAATTTAAAATATTATCTTGTTATTTTAAATATAAATTTAAGGTACTTTAAATCTTCAAGTAATAGTTCCAGATGAGGAACGTTCTTGTATCAATTAATCTTAATATTTTGTTCCTTTAACAAACAATTGTTTCTTTTTCACAAAACATTTTGACAAAAGAATATATATTTTTATGTTATAATAAAATAAAAATATTTTGATAAGATATTTATTTACTTTTTAAAGCATTCTTTCTTTTCATTTTTGAATAAACTTTGTTTGAATAATACAATGTCCTACCAAATTTTCATATAACTTTATGATTAATAATATTTTATGAATAAAATTTTTTAAAAAAAAAACGACAAATTTAATGATTCATATTTTTATATTACTATAAAAAGAACTTATCACAGTATTAAAATCCAATAAGTAAACAATTTTATAAAATGTTATCATTAATTTACTTTTTTAAAAAATAAATATATCTTGTCTCACATAAAATTTAACATTATTATAGACATAAAATTACTTGATTTTATGGATCTAATTAATAAGACAAATACTATATATTTTAATTTTACCAATAAAACATCTTTATTTTGATTGTTATCTTTAGTTACTATTTTTACAATTATTTTATACATTTTTTATTATAAATATACTGTTTAATCTTTTATAATCCTAGTCTTTGATACAATAAAAAATAAAACAATGTTAATTTCTGTACAATTTTTATCAATAAATAATATTTAAACTTGTATATTAATTTGTTATTATCTTTATAAAAAAAATAATTTATACATTAATTAAAATGATATAATAGTAAATATATATTGTATAGTTATTTATATAGTTTGATATTAAAAATTTTTATTGATATTTAAAATGTTTTAAAAATATAATGGTAATATATATTACGACATCTACGAAAAAAAAAAAAAAATTTGAAAAGAAGAGATAACTTTAAATAAAAATGTTAAAGTAATTTTGGTGATTTAATAAATTTATTATTATATTTAAAAATAAATAAAAAAAACATTCAAAAATATGAAGTTATGTTATTCTTTTTTTACTTTTATAAAAAAAATATAAATTTTATGATTAATCTCATAAAGTATATATCATTTTATTCTTAATATTATATGATGTTGTTTAACTAAAACAATAATTCTTTTTTTTTTGTGCAATTTCGTACCATCTATTAATTTTTTAGATAATAATTTATGTAAATTATTAGTATAATTTATAATATTATACAATTTTCTGGTGGATTATTTCTAATTATTTATATGAGAATATTTAATTAAAAGCTTACTTGAATTTATATTTAAATGTATAAAGTAAAATATTAATAATATTTCATCTTTATTTATGTGATTAACACTTAAAGTAAATATATATAAAATAAAAAAAAAATATTTTCTAAAATTTTCCGTTTAAAAATAACTTTATTGTATTTTTAAAGATAAGATATCTATTAAAATATAACATTAAATTTATCATAAACAACATCAATATTTAAACTAAAATAACTTTATTTTAAAGTTTGATTTATCAATCGTTTCTTAAATAATTTTAACATTAACTAGATTTATGTTTATTTCAAAAGTGTAAACATTTAATGAATCATTAAAAAGTAAAATTTGTTAAAAATCAAAAAAAAATTATAATATATTAGTTTTAAAAAATTAAAAGTTAATGAATCATCTTTTGTATATTACTGAATGACTATTTTACTTCAAAGGTATGAATTGATAGTTATGTAAATAAAATAAATTTGGAATAATCCAGTTACCCAAAATCACAATTTATTAGAAGTTATTAATATGTTTATTTTAACGTCGACAAAAGTAAATAATACTTAGGTTTATATACCTCCCCTCTCTCCATAATAATAGTATATAATAATTAAGAAAATTCTCAAGAAATATAAACTTTGTTCTCTAAAAATGGTTGGTTTTTTTAAAATATTAATTACATTTTTATTAATAACTTCATATACATATATTAATGCTAAACAACAAACTGTTCGAGTAGTTGGAAGATTAATTTGTGGAGATAAACCATTAGTAAATGAAAAAGTTAAATTATGGAATGATAATACACTAGGAACTGATGATCAATTAGCTTCCGTTAAAACAAATAGTTCAGGATATTATGATATTCAAGGTATATTATAAAATTAATAATAATAATTATATATTAAATAAATATAATTTTAGGTGGAATTGGATCTATTTTTACTATGGATGTTAAACTTAAATTTTATACAGATTGTGAAGATGGAATCAAACCTTGTCAACGTAAAATAGTACTTGGGGTACCTGATAAATATATTTCTAAATCAGATGCAGAAGTTAAAACTTTTGATGGAGGTGTAATGAATTTAGCATTTAAATTTCCAGATGAATCACGCGATTGTTTAAATTAATTAATTATCATATATAAATATTATATCTAAAAGATATATATCTTGAAAAATCTTATATAACATGTATTGTGTAAAAAATAAATTTTTGTTTTCATTATTTTGGTATATTTAAATGTATGTTGATCAAAAATATTGGTCATCACACAAAAAAAAAACAAGTGCTAAAACATGAAATAAAACATTTTAAACCCTATGGCAATTGTAGATATGATAATTATTAGATTTCATCTTTTGAAAATCATATAAAATGAATGAATTTTTTACTAAACATAAATATTCTCGTTTTATTTCATATAAAAAAAAATGAGTGGTAGTGGGGCAAAAGTTGCTGTAACGCTTACATTAATTGGATCAGCAATTGCTATTGTAACAGCTATTTCTGTTTGTGGATTATTATTTAGTCAAATTAATAATTTTTATGATCAAGCTATATTAGATATAGAAGATTTTAAAAATGTTGCAAATGAAGCATGGGAAAAGATGATTGAAACTGATAAAATTATTGGAAAATACAGATTTGCAAGAGATGCTAAATATGGTGATGAACCAAATGTACCAAGTGGTGGAGGTTATTCTTCTCCAAGTGGATCTATTTCATCAGCTGCATCAAGTGCTTCAACTCCATCAGGTGGAAACTCAGGTTCAGGATCATCCGGTGAAGCAGGAGCATCTTGCCCACCAGGTCCACCAGGACCACCAGGTCAAGATGGCCAAGATGGAATACCAGGATTAGATGGTGAAGATGGTAAACCAGGAATTGCCGCACCTGTTTCTGATGCCCCAGCCAAAACTGCTGAATGTCAAACATGTCCACCAGGTAAGTGTAAAAAATATTATATTTAAATTATTTTAATTTTTAGGACCACCTGGACCACCAGGACCAGACGGCCCTGCTGGACCTGCTGGAAGCGATGGAGAAAGTGGAAAACCAGGTCCTGATGGAAAACCAGGAACTCCTGGAACTGAAGGACCACCAGGACCTGCAGGACCTGATGGAAAACCAGGTAAAGATGGAGAAGCTGGACCAGCTGGAGCCGAAGGAACAAAGAAAACCGCACAACCAGGACCTGCTGGACCAGCCGGACCACCAGGACCTGATGGTAAACCAGGAACAGACGGAGAAAGTGGAAAAGATGGAAAAGAAGGTCCACCAGGACCAGCTGGACCAGCAGGTGAACCAGGACCAGCAGGAACTGATGGTGAAGCTGGAGCTGCAGGATCACCTGGAGAACCAGGAACTGATAGTGGTATGTTTAATAAAAAAAAATGTTTAAATTTTCTATAATATAATTTTTTAGCATATTGTCCATGTCCACCTCGTACTGGAGAACTTTCTAAAGAAAAATCTGATTCTAAAGGTTCAGATTCTTCTGTTTCTGCTGCTTCTAGCTCTTCCTCTTCATCCTCATCATCAAGTGCATCAGCCAGTGCATCAGCTTCATCTGCAACTGCTGAGGCAGCACCTGCAGCCGCTGAAGCAGCATCTGAAAAATCTGATGGAGATTCAGCAGGATCAACAGCTGGAATAAATTCTGTTGCCCTTAATACAAAAGGTGAAGGTGAAACAACAGCAACAGAAACCACAGAAGGTGGTGGAGAAGCAGCTGCAGCACCAGCAGCAGTTGAAGCAGCAGCAGGAGGTGATAAAGCACCAGCAGCCGCTGAAGGAGGTGATAAAGCATCAGCAGCCTCTGAAGGAGGTGATAAAGCACCAGCAGCCGCTGAAGGAGGTGATAAAGCATCAGCAGCCGCTGGAGGAGATGATAAAGCATCAGCAGCCGCTGGAGGAGATGATAAAGCATCAGCTGCCTCTGAAGGAGACTCAGGAGCCGCTGCTGCTGAAGCCTCTTCTGCAAGTAAAGGAGATTCTGGGAGTAAATCCGAATCTGGATACAAATCAGGGAGTAATTCTGCAGTCGAAAGCGCACCAAAATCAGGAGGATATAAATCCTTGTAATATATATTATTACATGATGTATTCACAAAGATAATGTATAAAATTTAAAATAATGGATAAATAAAAATTTAAATATTTATTAAAAAATACTTTTTTTGCATTTTTCTAAACTGAAAATGATGTATATCCAAATATTTTAAAAATATTTAAAAATTTTTCTAAATCTTCATGAAAATCAAAAATATTATTTGTTCAAGATTAATTTTTTAATAAGAATCGTTTGGTGCTAGTCACATTAATACATGTTAAGTTTCTACCAAAATACTAAGAAATTGAAAACAATGAATTATTTAGAAAATTTTCCGCTTTTAATTATATATCGCTTCAAAATTAAGATAAAAAAACGCAGCTTTTTGGAAAAAACTTATATTGAGTTTTCATTTAAAGTTTACCTTCAAAATATTTTTTTATCTTTTTTTAAAATATGAAAAAAGATGAGAAATAATTGTGAGCGCAAAAGTACCAACCTTTATATCTCAAAAGTTAATGTTATTTAGAAAAACTTTCCAACGTAGACTATATCTAAAAAGTTTTAAAAAGTCCAATGCACTAATTTCTACTTTTATTTAATGTCATGTTTTTGAGTTATAAGTATATTCTTGAAAAGTTTTTTAAGTTACATTTTTTATCGAATCTTGTGATAGTGAAGTCCTATGAAAATGAAATTTGTCTCAATCATTTTCTAATAAAAATTTTATCTAAAATCGTTATTTTACTTTTATAACTTTTGATTGCATCATAGAAGTCATGTTTTTCAAATAAATATTCTCCGCTTTCGCTTTTAACTTTAAATGATTGTAACTTTTAAAGTTTTAATTTTTTTATATTCATTATTATATGGAAAATTCATGGTATTTCAAGGGCTATCGAATAAACATATTTTTATTTAATTTTTTTATAAAAAGTTGTTTTCATAATAGAGTATTGAAAATGGCTCTTAAATTAAGTTTTCAATTCAGTAAACTTTAGATGGAAATCACTTGAAAATTATAAATGAAGAAAAAAAAATCACATTAAGTTTAAATGAAAAAAAATTTATAATAAAAAAAAATGTTTGAACTATTATATATAAAAAAAGGTAACATTTTTTAGATTCATTTATAGTAACAGAAGAAAAGATAATGTAATTATTTTTTAATGTGATAGTTTTTATGATTTACTATGAAAAATGAATCATTTTCCATGTTAAATTTTCTAAAACTTAAATAATACATTTATAAAATATAATTTTTATTACTTTTTTTATTTTAATTGTTATCAATTAAGTTGAGAATGCAAATTTATCTTGTTGCTTTTCTAATTGTTTTTGTTTCTTTTTTTTATAATGATGCGTTATAACCATATATATAATTTCAAAAAAGAGTATTACAAATTCACAGCATGTTAAAAAACTTACTCCGGACCATAAACCCAGCTGTCCTCCAAAATCTGCCATCATTTTAACAATACCATATGCTTCCGATTCTGTAAACACTTCAAAATTTAATGCTTCATAAAACATTTCTATCATTGCTCCATTTTCTCTAAAAAAAAAAATTTTTTTCAAAATAATTAAATGAAAAACATACTTATAATATTCATTACATTTTTCTGGTTTATCAGCACATGAACCTAAAGTAATATTTAATGATTCACTTGGCCATATGGCTGCTGAGTATGAAACTGTATAGACAGATTGTTCACATGGTTGATGACAATCACTACATTTAAATGTACCATGAATATCACCTAATTGATTTGTTTTTTGTTCTAAACATTTTCTTGATTTTGGATTAAATGCCTGACAATGTGTACCATTTAATACAGGAAATCGTGGATCACCACAACCACAATCCTGTTCAACCATACTTTGAAAACAAGTTCTATAACATCCTTCTGTAGAGTAACGATAATCTTTGTAAATATAAGTCAAATTAGCTCCTCTTGGAATACAATTTCCAAATGGACTTGGTAGTCTATTCATTTTTTGTAATTTCATACCAAATGAACTTATATATCCTGTTGGAGCATTATATCCAAAAGTATCAGGAAAAGGATATTCATCTTTATCATGAATTGTAACTCTTACACCAACTGCTTCAGTTGTTGGAAGGTAATCTGATGCATTAACATAAACAAGCATTCTTAATCCATATGTTGGTCCTGCTCTTATACTTGATTTAATATCACTTTTATTATGATTAAAAGTAAAACAATTACCAAATGTAGGATCTGTAACAATTTTGAAATCATTATCAATATCACATGCAGCACCATTAAAAGAACATTTTTGTATTAATTGATGTTTTTGAATTGATAATGATCTTCTAACAGCTTCACTTAATTCACTCATAGCAAATATAATATTTTCTTTAGCTTTTGTTACAATTGCAACTTCATCACTCATATCTGTAAAACCTAATGCTTCTAACATATCACTTTCATCTTTAACTTTTGTACCATAATATTCCCATAATTTTAAAATTTCTTCTGATGGTTTATATTCAACGCAAAAAGATTCTTCACCTGTGTAACAATAACATGGAATTTTTAAACTTGGTGATCCATCTGGACTATTAAGTTTACAAACTTTTTGTTTATCACATGTAGCACATTCATATTTATTCCATAATTCTTTCTTATGACATGGCCATGCATCACCTGAAGCTCTATCAAATGCACACATACAATAATCTTTTGTAAAATCTGGTGTATTTCTAGAATTTTCTGTACATTCTTCTTTTTTACCATCATCTGGAGATACTGTACATATACAATCAGAATATGTAATTTCAAATTCAATATCTTCATCACGTTTTTTTCTTTCTAATTTTGGTGTTAATTTTGTTTCTAATCTTATTGCTTCTTCTAATCTATTTTTTTCTCCTGCTTTTATCATTACATCACTATATATTCTTAACTAAAAGTTTTTTATTAATTATAAAAATTAAAACTTTATTAACATACAATTTTTTTTATAGCATCAACATCTCTTATTGTACTATCTTTGTATGGATTTAAATTACAAATTGTTATTGCTGGAAATGGTGCTGTATCAAATTGTAACTGAATATCAGTAATTTTAGCATTTTTTTGATATTTTGCCACAACATCTATAGCATGATAAATAAACATACAAAGACAACAAATCAATAAAACAATCCATGTAATTTTGTAGTAATAATTTGGTGCCATTGATAACATTGGAATACCATGACTAGATGTTTTATTACAAAATTCATTTAAATGCCAGGATAATCTTTCATTGTATGATAATCTTGTTGGATCAATGTGACGAAGAACATTATCCTCATTAAGTAAATCACATTGAACTTCTTTATTAATATCATCATTAGCTTCAAGTTCTTCATATTGTGAAAAAATATCTACAACAGCAGGTAAATCAAGATCATCTACTAGTAATGTTTTATTAGATGAATTAGTAGAATATTCTGAAAACTTCAATACCATTTTTAAAATAAAAATAATAAAATTTTACTATATTTCTTTTGATATATCTTATTTATATATTTTTTAATAAATAATTTTATTATAAATAAATAATTATCTTACTAAAATATTTATTTTTTTTTTTAAAAAAATTAATCAAACATCTATACAAAATTAAAAAAGAAAATTTAATACTTAACCATAAACAACAGGTGTTTGAACACCATTTTTTGAATATGTCTTGATATTTCCAATTGTATTATTCCAATTATTAATAGTACTTTCTTTATTTTTAGCTTGTTGCCTTTTTTTACATATTGTAAGAACAATAAAATATGTAGCAATAAATGCAAGAATAACAAAGAATAAGATAAGAATTTTTAATGTTTCCATTGACATGCAAACTTTAGCTTTAACACTAATGACAGGATTATTATTATTTAAAGGAAGTGAATTACTTTTATTATCCAAATCTAATACTTCTTTATTTCCAGTATTTTCATCATCTAATACATAAACATACTGTGAAAATAAATCAGTATCTAGTAATTTTGATTTGTTAATATCAATTGTTATATTATCATTCTTTGTACTTCTTTTTGATATTTTTTTATTCCATGGTCTATTAGGAGCATTATACATATTAGTGCTAATAGTTGTTGTACCTTTAGGTATATTATTATTTGTCATTCCACCTGTTATTGAATTACCATTAATTGATGATGAACATGCAGGAGGCTAAAAATAAAATTATTTATTATTAAAATTTAATACAAAATAATAATAAAAAATTAGATTAATAAAAATCAAAAAAAAACTTACAGTAATACCATTACAACCACCTCCTTCTTTTGCACAAAGTTTTATTTCACATTGAAAACGAACAGCAACACGATCAGCAAACTTAAAAACATACCCTTCTCTGTATGCCATATTTAATGCTTCAACATATGTTGGATCACCAAGAAGTAATCTATCTGTATGGCAACCTTTATTATCAATAACCATTTGTTTTTCTCCCTGACCATCTTCAACATAACATGAATGAACTAACATACCATACATATCAGAATCACACTCCCATCGATGAACTACTTGATCTCCAACTTTAGCATACTTCAAAATAGGCCCATCTAACAAATCTTTTCTAATCGTATAAGTACATGTTGGTAATGGCATATCATGAGCAATACTTTCTGTCTGTAATTGACTGAAAAAAAAAAAAAAGATAAGCAAATATAATAGAATTATGTATTGCCTAACACAAGACCAGTTATTTTGTAACAAAAGTTTAAAGGACATAACCTTGATTTACAAAAAAAAAAGAATAAGTTATAATATAATAAAATATATTGATACTTAAATATTCTTATAATATATTTTATTTTTTCAATAAAAAAAGTTTTTTTTTATATTAAGATATTTCTTCCATTAAATAAATTAAAGTACAATACTAAATGGTTGCATTTTTTTTTTAAAATTTTTAAGATAAAATAAATAAGTTTTCAAAGAATTGAAATTTTTCAAGAGTAACTTGCCTTGAAAGAAATAGTCCTAGAAATTTTATGACCATCCAAAATTTTATAAACATATTAACAATAAAAGAAAATATAGTTCAATTATTTTTTTTTAAACAAAATTATTGAATGTTTTTGAAATGTTATGTAAATTAAAAAGTATGGAAAAATAGAGATAAAACCGTTACTATGAGTTAAATAAAATAAAAACTATTATCATAATGTATATTTTTCTATTTATTATATATATGAGGTAAAATAAATTTAATGAGTCACTACAATTTTTATCATATATATATATATATACATGTATATAATTATGTCCTGTTAACATTAAAATTTTTGTATATATTTATAAAACTTACCTAACTTCAAGTTCACTTTGAACTTTTGTTTCACTTTCTCTATACAAACAATTAATATTAAAAGCACGATCAGTTTTAGTAATAAATAATGGATGAAAAGAAATTACCAAAACTGTAGAAAATTGCATTCCACCAGGTTTAAGCTACAAAAATATTAAATATAAAAAAATAATAGTAAAAAAAAATTTAATAAAACATACAACACGTTGACGATCCATATCACAACTTCCATGATGTAATTTAATACCATCAATTGGTAAACCTTCTAAACTTGCTTGAGCATAATCAACTTTACATTCAGGATTATTATAATGTCCTCTAACATAAACTTTTCCCATAAATTTATTTTTAGTTTTAAATCTCATTTCAATTGTCTCAGCATTACATTTAATATCAGGAACTCCAATAATACCATTTTCTTCATCAAATAAATCTTGTGATTGTAAATAATCATTAGTAGTAAAATAACCATTACCTTGTCCATTACCTAATTGATATAATAAAAAAAATACAAGATAAAATAATTTAACATTGAAAGACATTTTTTTCATAATTTTAACTAAAAATAAAAAAAAATTTTATTAACAATAATAGTTATATATATATATATTTTTTTTTTAATATCAAAATAAAAATAATATATAGTAAAAGTAAGACCACCTCTAGAGTGGCACTTTAGAAAATATATTTTTATAAATAACTGATCACGAATGATTAAAAATAATTGAACAAAAATACTCAGCTTGTCACTCCATGATATAGCTATAAAACTTTTGTAATATATTTAAATGTCTAAAAATATAACAATATATAACCTTCAAAAATAATAAAGTTATGGCTTCTATTATGATAATCAGTCAATGACTTTTTAACATCTTATAATATAAATAAAAGAAACTTTAGTGTAAGATTTCTTTTAAATTGAAATTTTTAAAAAATTTTTCAATTATCTACAAATGAGTTACTTTAAAAAATAGAAAGGACATTTTTAATATTTTTGTTTAATAAAGGTAGGAGCCAATTTTAATGAGATTATTAATTTTTTTTTTGTCAAATAGAGGTAAAGGTTGTTATTATATACATTGATTATTATAAAGCTCAAGAATAATTGTTAAAAAAAAAAGAAGAAAGATTATTATGAAATATAAAGAGGTAACATAACTAAAATGATTGCCTAAAAACCAGGTGTTCATAATTTTTTTTCAAGGTCTTCTTTAAAATATTATATTAATTTGTTAGAATAATACTAATGATTAAAATAATAAATAATAATAAAATATTTAATGATATATATAGTAATAATTTTACTATCATCTAAAAGAGGTAAATAATTTGCAATATTTGTTAAAATATGATTCTTAAAATATAATATTGAGTTAAGATTTTATTAATGTTTGTTTTTAATGATATTCCAAAGTACCACATTCTTTTGGTCATTTAAAAGTTCACTAATAATAATAATAGTAGTTTAACATGGTGTCAGTATTAGAAGGTATAGTGTTAAATAAACACATCTTATAATTATTAATAGACTATGTTTATTTTCTGGCACTACATTAATCAAATAAGTTTTTGTTATAAATTGAGGGATGACAAATATAAAGAGTGAATGGAATAATTTACAAATGTTTGTAAATAAGAAGGAAGTGTGAAGATATAAAAGATGATTTAAATATTATTATAATTGTGAAAAGTAAAAATGTACAAAATTCAAGAAAATTAATAAAATAAATATTTTTTAATCATCACGATATATAAAATTTTTTCTAGTTTTAAGTTAAAAGTAAAAATTTATTTAATGAATTATTATCATGACTAAATATATAATAATTTTAAATAAAATCCAATAAACTTAACATAAAAAAAAAACAACATATTATTAGTGAAATAAATATTATTGTCAACTTTTATACCTATTTTTTTTTTGTAAACCCTCCTTCTAGTTTTTAATAACCAGGGTCTATTATAATTTCAATAGAACATTTAATTAAGATAAATAAGACATTTTCAATATATAATAATTTTATAATTGTTTAAAAGTTTATTTCTAAAAATTTATGGTTATTAATAATTTAACAAGCATAAAAATTTATTAATTTAATATAAATATAAATAATACGGCAAATTAATTATTAAAAGATGTGAATGTTTTTAAAAAAAAAAAATAATATAATTAAAACATTTGCCTTTTTAAGTGGTCTCAAAGTTGGCATTGATTGTTAGAATTATTATCACTCATTAAAGAGGTAAAATTGTAAAGTTAAGTGAACCATAAGTTTGAGGTATATGAGTTGTTCTTTATGATTATGTTGTCATTATTATTTTAAAATAACCTTGAAGTGATAGGTAGAAGATGAAAAAGATTTTTAAGATAATATTATTATAGGTATCACTTATTAAGAGTTTTTCTTCCCAATTTAAATATTTAATTGTAGATTTAAAAATTGAAAGGTAAAATATAATTGAAATTTTTTATATAATACATGTTTTTATAATTATTTAACAAAATAAACCAGTTATTGATAAAAATTTGAAACAAAAACAATTTATTTTATTCAATTAAAATTATTCTTTTATATATAAATTTTAAATTCAATTATAAATAATAAATTAATTGTTATTTTTACTAAATATTTTTCTTTTCATAACTTTTAACAAAATCAAAGTTAATCAAAAATAATAATATTATATACAAATTATTTTCCTGATATTGATATTATGATTGTGGCATTAATTATATATTTTAAAATTATTATAATAATAACAATTTAACTAAATATTTACATTTAATTGTGTACTATTTTATTATCATTGTCTTGTAATATAAAAGTTTGTAGAAATATAAAGTTACAATAAATTATTTTAATCATGATACCATATAAAAATATTATGTTTATAAAATATATTTAATTAATATAAATTTAGTAGATTTAAAGATATACATTATTAAAAATTATCTTGGTAACAAATTTTATTTAGCTGCAAAACGAATGACACTACTAGTTCGAGATGTATTTTTAGAATTTTTTGTTTCTTTACTATTTTGAAAACTTCCAGATACTGAAACAGAAGACTTTGAATTTTTATTTCCCATTTTTGTTTTATTTTTGCTTTTCATGTCTTTTGAACTTTCACTAGTAGATACACTTTCTGATAAACTATTTGATGAACTACTTAATGAAGAAACAGTATTATTGAAATTTACTTTACTACACATTTTTTTAATTTTTTTTCTTCGTCTTCTGCGTTTTTTTAGGAGAACAACAGCAACAACTACAGCTACTCCAATCAATCCAACAGCAATAACAGCTGCAATAATTACATAAATACCTCCATTCATACCCATTCCAAATATTCTACTTGAAAAATTACTATCTGTTTTGTAGTCAAAAATTTTTGTAATTTTAAATGTCATATTAAAATTTGTTTTATATATACAAATCAATTTGTTTTGTCTTTCAATTTCTCCTTTGTAAACAACTCCATTTTTATTGTTAGTATATTTGAAATTTTCATTTTTTTGAAGATTAGAAATTGATACAGTATTAATAACTTTAATATTATCAAATGATATACTTTCTAACAAACCAAATTGTTGTTTATTTACTACACATTCACCTTTACCTTGAAGTTCATCTTTATAAGGTGTTGAAACTTCTTCAACTGCTCCATTATCTTCTTTTGGTAATATCATAAACATTCCAAATTCATTATCAACATTACTTGGGGCATCAAATTTGTTACTACTATCAATTGAACGACATTGATAAAGACCAAACTTGTCAAAAGAATTAAATTTAATAGATTTACTTAATGAAAACAAAATTGGAGCATTTTTAGGTATTGATACTTTTGTACCATCATAATCTAATTTAACAAAACCACATTTATATTTAGTAGAATAATAGTTTTTTAATTTATCTTTTAATTCCTCATTCAATGTTTCTCCATTTTTTCTATGAAAAATTGTATTAATACTACACTCAAGATTTTTAGTATTTTGTAAATTATTATTTGTCTCCTCATAAATATCAATTTCTAATGTTTTGATATTTTTTATCGTATTATTTAAATTTAATTTTTTTTCTTTAAATTTATTATTCATTAAAGTAACTTGAAACTTTAAATCTAAATCTTTTGGTTTAACTAAATATGAACAAAAAGGTTTATCAGGAATATTTTCAGAATCGGTGTTGTGTGAAGGATAAATTAAATATACACCTGATTTAATAACTGTATCAAATGATTTTAAATGTTGAACATAAGGAATCATTTTATGTGATTCTTTTAGTGGAACATACAAAAATTTATTTAAATGATGTTCAACCAAAGTAGTTCCTCCTTCTATAAGACTACAATCAAGGCTTCTTATTTGTTCAATTTCAATAACACGTGGCACTACACTAACATCTATTCTTAAGTTGTAGCCAATTGTTAATATTTTTTTTGAATTAAAAAAAATGCTACCACACTCCATTATATTTTTTTTAGAATTTGTTTTTATAGCAGGATAGATTGAAAAAGTACTATGTAACATTTCATCATTATAAATCACAAATGATTCATGTTGCTTATATTCTAAAAATTTATTTTTTGAAATCCAATTACCAAATTGAGGACATTTTACAAGAGGATTTTTGTATTCTACAATATTTAAAGTTGATACTGGAAAAAAAATATCATCATGTGTAAATAACATAAAAATTCCATTTAAAGAGTTATCTTCAATACCATCAATTTTTTCTATTTTTTTTTGACTAATTAAAATAAGCCCATTATGACATACTTTGATACTACATTCAATTTCCATAGATTTTAAATTTAATGACTTATGTACAATATTTTCTGATTCAAATATTGTTATAAAAGTTTCAGTATTCTTTGGAGCATTAGAACTTGAATTTTGTGAAGATATTGTATTAAAGTTTCCTTTAACACCATTCAAACCATTAAAATGTTTCATATTCAATCGAACTACTTTGATATTTTCTAATTTCTTTTTTCCATATATGAAAGGCCCTTTAATTGTTTCACTTATCATTTTAAGAGTAATAGATTTTGTTACACTTTCATTTTTAAGAGCTTTAAATGTTATCTTAAGATTCTCAATATTAATTCCTTTTGTTAAAAGGAAAAAATAAAGTAAGATAAATAAGATGTTCCAACGTAATAACATAACAAAAAATACAAATCTACATTCCTACATGTTTATAACATTTAAATAATTGATAAAATTTGCCTAAAAGTCATATGTAAAATAAGATATTCGTGTTAAAGAAATTGGTACTTCTTTGTATCTCTTTAAGAGTCACTCATGTACTGAAATAATAAAAAATAAAATAAATGGATTATTTGAAAAGTTTCTAAAGAATTAATTAAATGTATAGTAATTTAGGCATTTGATAGTTGATAAACAGTAAAAAAAAAGTTTAAGAAAAAATTTTTTATTTTTTTCAAATTTAAAAAAAATTTTTTTTACATTAATAACCAAAATTATCATATAAAAAAATAATATGTAAATTAAGAAAATTGGTAGTAGATTTTTTTTATAAAAATTCATTCCATTTGAAAGGCTATTAAATGACTACGGTGGCATATTCAAATTCCAATAAAAAATTATTTTTTTATCACAATTTTAGAAGTAAAATCAGAAATCTAAAAATTTTCAGCCAATTTTTATAACTCTGAAAATAAATATTCTAGTCCCACATTTGAATAGAAATCGAATGAAACTAGTCCCATCTTCATAGGATAATTATTTGCTGAGATACTGAAAAGTCGGGAACAATGAATATTTTAGAAAAATTTCCGCCTTTGTTCATATCTCGCTTCAAAATCAAGATAAATGCAATCAGATTTTTGCAATTGACTTCAAATGAGTTTTCAAGTGGGGTCTACCTTCAAAATATTTTTATATCTTTAACCACTTTCGAGATATAAAAAAATGGTGACAATGGATTACGCGCGAAAAAGTACCAAGTTTCATATCTCAAGAACGGTTGAATATTTAGAAAAATTTTCAACGTAGGGTATACCTAAAATCACGAATGAAGCACAGCGCATCAAGTTTCATAATTCTGTGACTTCATTAACTTGAGTTATCAATAAATTCTTGAAACTTTTTTTTTAACATATTTCTTATCATATCTTTATTTTTAGAAGTCCTATGAAGATGTGAATAGGCTTAATGAATTCCTCGTAAAAAACTGATTTAGAAACAACTGTTTATTTTAAAATACCTCATTGTATCATGGAAGTTGAAATTTATAAAAAAATATTCCTCAATTTCACCCTCAATTTTGACAGCTTATAACTCATGAAATTTTAATTTTAGAATATTGTTGATTATATTCAAAATTCATCCCATTTCAAGGGCTATCGAATGACTATAGTGGCATATTCAAATTCCAAAAAAAGTTGTCCAGTTTTGGTCACAGTTTTAGAGGTAAAATTAGAAATCTAGAAAATTTTTAGCCAATTTTTATATCTCTGAAAAAAATGATGTTCTAGCTATGAAAATTATTAATCTAGACCAAAATTCGAATAGAAATCGAATGAAACTAGTCCCATCTTCATAGGATAAGTATTTCTTGAGATACTGAAAAGTCGGGAACAATGAATATTTTAGAAAAATTTCCGCTTTTCGTCATATCTCGCTTCATAATAAAGATAAATGAAATCAGATTTCTGCAATCGTCTTCTAATACGTTTTCATATGGGGTCTACGTTCAAAATATTTTTATATCTTTTACCACTTTCGAGATATAAAAAAACGGTGACAATGGATTACGCGCGAAAAAATACCAAGTTTTATATCTCAAGAACCATTGAAAATACAAAAATGTTTTCAACGTAGAGTCTATTTTAAATTATAAAAGAAGTACAGCGCATCAAGTTTCATGGTTCTGTGACTTCATTAACCTGAGTTATCACTAGTTTCTTAAAACAATTTTTTAATCATATTTCTTATCATATCTTCATTTTTATGAGTCCTATGAAGATGTGAATAGGCTTAATGAATTTCTCGTAAAAAAGTAATCTAGAAACAACTGTTTATTTTTAAAATACCTCATTGTATCATGGAAGTTGAAATTTATAAAAAAATATTCCTCAATTTCACCCTCAATTTTGACAGCTTATAACTCATGAAATTTTAATTTTAGAATATTGTTGATTATATTCAAAATTCATCCCATTTCAAGGGCTATCGAATAACTATAGTGGCATATTCAAATTCCAAAAAAAGTTGTTCATTTTTGGTCACAGTTTTAGAGGTAAAATTAGAAATCTAGAAAATTTTCAGCCAATTTTTATATCTCTGAAAAAAATGATGTTCTAGCTATGAAAATTTTTAATCTAGACCAAAATTCGAATAGAAATCGAATGAAACTAGTCCCATCTTCATAGGATAAGTATTTCTTGAGATACTGAAAAGTCGGGAACAATGAATATTTTAGAAAAATTTCCGCCTTTCGTCATATCTCGCTTCATAATAAAGATAAATGAAATCAGATTTCTGCAATCGTCTTCTAATACGTTTTCATATGGGGTCTACCTTCAAAATATTTTTATACCTTTTACCACTTTCGAGATATAAAAAAACGGTGACAATGGATTACGCGCGAAAAAATACCAAGTTTCATATCTCAAGAACCATTGAAAATACAAAAATGTTTTCAACGTAGAGTCTATTTTAAATTATGAAAGAAGTACAGCGCATCAAATTTCATGGGCCTGTGACTTCATTAACTTGAGTTATCACTAAATTCTTGAAACTTTTTTTTTAACATATTTTTTATCATATCTTTATTTTTAGAAGTCCTATAAAGATGTGAATAGGCTTAATGAATTCCTCGTAAAAAACTGATCTAGAAACAACTGTTTATTTTTAAAATATCTCATTGTATCATGGAAGTTGAAATTTACAAAAAAATATTCCCCAATTTCGCCCCTCAACTTTGAATCCTTATAACTCTTGAAGTTTTAATTTTAGTATATTGTTGATTATATTCAAAATTCATCTCGTTTCAAGGGCTATCGAATGACTATAGTTGCATAATCAAATTCTAAAAAAAAAATTTTTTTTTTATTTTTATTAAAAAAAATTTTTTAATTACTAATTTTTCATTATTTATTTGTTGTTTTAGTATAAAAATTTTTTATTAAATTAACATTGTTATTTTAAAAAAGAAATTCTACATATGTATAATATTTAAATATTCAAAAAATATTTCAAGTACGCCAATGACACTAAAGTTAGGCCCTTTTTTTAATTATGATAAATACTAATCTCCTTGTATACAAATATTAAAATCGTACAATAAAACTGTTTGAAACACACAAGTTCTTTGAACGCTTTTTCACTCTCGAAAAGTTATCAAATATCACCATATTTTCTTCTTCTAGTATAATTGATAAAATGTATTTTTTCTTTGAATCTTTAGTTTATTGTCCCTTAAAATTACCCTGAAATCCCATCAAAATCCGCTTGTTAATAGCTAAATTTATAAAAAAGTTATTACTGTTTTTTAAATAAATTTATTTTAGAATCCAAATTTTTAATCAAACATTCTATTTGAAAATAAATTATGGTCATTGAATACTTTTCTAATTTAAATTAAATGTTAAATATTTAATTTAAGAAATTTATAAAAAATATTTCTGACTAATAGTGGTAACTTATATCTATTTATATTTATTATTTATTTATTAAGGAATACCCATAATATGTGGCAAGAATAAAATGATAGGAAAAATATTTAAAATACTGATTAATATACAATAAAAATTATTTTCCAATGATTTCTGAATGTCTTTAAAGATCCTGATATGTTATACCATTTTTTTCAACAACACTTCTTTCTGAACGGATTCCTTGTTGAACATTATTCATACCAAGAGAATTGGTAGGTAATGGAATAATATCACGTTCAATCTCTAAAGTGTTAATTCCATATCCAGTATTATAAGTATTTCCTTGATATGAAGCTCCAGTAGAATTATAATAAGGTAAATCTTGTCCAGATACTCTTGATCCATGACGTTGTGGTGGTTTTGAAAGTACAAAACTATCATTATTATTACTCATCATGTGTCTATCAGTTAAGAGACTATCATCCATATTATAAGAAGAAGTGAAATCTGATATCGAATTAGATATTCCTTGAGTGTTATTATGTAATGAAGGAATAGAAAAATCATTATTAACTACATGAGAATTAACAGGAACGTTACTCTCACCAATTTCATTTACACTGTTATTATACATTGATAAATTCTCAATAACATCTAATTGTTTTCGCCTATTTACTCTAGCAATTTCAGCCTCCAAAATACTAATTCTCCGAACCAAACTATTAATTTTTGTATCCTTTATTTGAATAGTTGTTTTAAAATTTTTTTCCATTTTTTCGGCATTTGCAATATTTGCCTTATTTTCTTCTATTAAATGTTCAATAGTAGAACACATTTCATCAAGAACCTTGTTAGCTTCAAAAAGAGTTTGACCATTTAAAATTTTTGTTCCATGTTTATTTATAATTTGAGATATCTTATTTTTTAAAGCATAATTTGAAATACCATTTTGTGTTGCATTAATTACTGAGAAATTAGAATTTGTAACTGTAATAATATGACGATTATTAGGTGTCGTTGATAAATTTTGTTTCATATCTGGTGTTATATTGAAAGTCTTATTTTGTCCAGAATCAAATGCCATCTCACTGGTAATATCTCTATTTTTTGATGGAGGTTTAACAACAAGGACACTTGGAATTTTAGAAGTTTTAGAAGCGACACCACGACCTTTTCTTTTTATTGGTATAGAAAGTTTATCATCAACAGTTTTAAGTGAATTAACAGGACTAAAGTTATCACATGAACTAGATAATTTTTCTTGAATATTATGTTTCATTTCATCATTATTATTTGATGCAGAATTTTCTTTAATAGTATCAGTATCAAAAACACCAACCGATTCATCAATTTTTTTTTGTCTACCTTTAGTTTTTGTAGACCTACGTCGAGCAGTTTTTGTAACAGAAGTATTGGTTTGCTTTTGTTCAATTTCTTTTTTTATTTCTTTATCTAAATAAATTATTAGTATAAAAATATACATAATATGACTAAGATATTATACTATCATTCAGAGAGAAGATTAGACAAAAGTCATTGGAGTGAAGAATCAACAAACCTTAGTTGAAATTCTTTTTGTTACCACTCCTTATTGTAGTCAGTTATACATCATGGATAGAAATATCGTAGTCCAATAAAAATAATAAAACATACCATCAACTTTGTTTCTCTTACGTAATGTTTCATTTATTGAATCATCAGCAGGTAAATTATCATCATCATGTATAATATTCTTCCATGTATTTTCTGATTTAAGTGCTGCTGATCTCTTAGCCCTTTTAGAAGGAGGTAACATATCTTCTTTTCCCTCAATTACAGATGATTCATTTTTTTGTTGATCCTCTTCCATTATATAATCTGTATAAAATTAAAAAATAAATAAATAATAAATTTAAATAATAAACAAAATAAATAAAGGCACAAAAACCAAAGTATACGTATATGTAATTTTAAATACAAACACAAAAGTATTATTTTAAACTTAAATATTAAACAGAAAAAAAAAAACACATACAATAAATTTTTTTTGTAAATTTCACAATAAAGGAACTTGAGCAACCTTCCTCAATTCCGTATTTCCAGTTTCTTTGTTAATTACTTCATATGTATTTAATGGTTTCATTTCTTTACCATCTCTTCCAATTGCTTCTAACACACCACATGTATCTTCCATCATACTAAGTATATATGGACTATTATTACTTCCAATATTAGCTAATTGCAATATTTGAGCAATTATTATATCACCTGGTTGAATACAACTAGGTAAAGATTCTAATTTAGAATCACGTTTTCCTAAATGTTCCTTTCTAATTATTCCCATTAAAGGAGCTTTTAATACTAAATTATTAACACAAAGAATATGTACACGAGCAAAAGTTTGAGATATATATGTTACTTTTCCAGTAATCATATCACCTATTTTAGGATCTTCTGCAAGTGATGCCATTTCTGGCGGGAGATTTGGCTCTTTAACTGAATAAACATACTCTGATTTACCGGGATTCTATAATTAGAAAAAAATGAATATATAAAAAGTACATAATCAACATACTGTCTTATCTTCAACAATATCTGTATAAACATTCCCCATTATAGAACTTCTAATAAAACCATTCGAAAAATATGTACCAGCACCAGCTTTATAATTTGGTTCAGATTCAACAATTATTTCTCCTACCATAACAAACCGATCAATTTTTGAATTTTCTGTCATATTGAATATTAAAGTACAAAAATTATACTACAAGTAACTATAAAAATACAGTAATAAGTAAATTATTTTTTTTGAGATAATAAAACATTCTATAAACTTTTCCCTACATATAAGAAAAAATAATAAAATTATCAAAATGACTTCAAATGTCAATTCGCAAAACATTTAAAAAACATCTATCATAAAACTTCTTATAACAAAATAATAAATTTATATCATTGCTATTGATATACACATTTACTTGCATGTTTTTTTTTATTTAGTTATCGATAGTTAACAGTAGAACAGCTACATTAAATCTATCAACATTACAATTAACATTGATGAAAATTGATATAAATGATATCAAATAAGTTTTAACACAAAGTTAAGGAACTATTTATAAAAGTTATACACTTAAAAAAAATGATAAACGCTGTCACACATTATTTTTGGTCAAAATTTAATGATATAAATATAGTTGATTGCAAAATAGAAAAACTACTGACACCTTCTACATAAATAAAAATATTTTTTAGATCATTTCAATCATAGTATTAGAATCATAAAAAAATAAAACTATATAAAGCTTGAGAATTACATTTTTATTAATAAATAATCTATATTCCTCATCAAAAAATAATATTAAAATATCTCAACAATAAACTAAAAATCAAAGTTATTAAAGTTTTAAATTATTTTCACATAACGAGGTTTTATTTTTAATAAATTCAAATGAAATATTTTAAACAAAGCAAGTATCCCAGAAAATTAAAATCACATCACATTATAAGCCATTAAATTTTAAATTTAAATTAAACTACAATATTTTTTGACTCACTTAAAAAATCTATTTTAGAAATTAAAAAACAAAATATTTTACCTTGATCAAAAATCACTGTGATGTTAGCATATTTCTATAAAACTATTATTATTCAACTGTTATAAAATAAAAAAAATTAACTTCTACACAACAATATTAACTAATGTATTAATAAAAAAAGAAGATTAATTTTATATACACAAACATAGTACATTTAAAAAAGAATTAATAACTGTTTAATACATTTTTACCTGCAAATAAATAAAAAAAAAAGAAAGATAAATACTATACATTTGAAAAATGAGACTGCCTTTTAAAAAATAAATAATAAAAGTACAAAGTATAAAAAAATAATTAAGAAGTTCCAAGTTCATAAAAAAGGGCAACAAAAATAAATTAATCTAAAATCTTCCAACAGATAAGGAAAAATTTTGAATTTAACAAGACAAAGAAAAAAAGTATCTTTCTAGTTGTAATTACATATTCGAAAAATAAATTCCGCTTGGAAAAACGTTTCTTTATATGAACTTCTCTCCACAATCTGTTAGTAGTCATAGAAGCATTCATCTTTCAAAGAGACTTTTTTTTGTTTTAAAAATTGCCTAAAAACATTTTTTATTATAAATAAATGATCATTTAAGACTGTACTTTTGTAATAATCAATTAATGTTAATGAAAAATTTATATAAATTTTATTATTCTAACAAATGTCATCTACGGTTAAGTTTACGACGCTAAACGACGATCCTTATGGATCATACCAAGCATATATTCTGGAGGCAAGTTTTTTTTTTTTTTCTTCTAAAGTAATATATTTAATTAAAAAATTATTAATTTTTTTTTTAGATTCCTCCATACACATTTCTTCTTGATTGCGGATGGGATTCAAAATTTAATATGACATATTTTAATTCAATAGCAGCATATGCTGATAAAATTTCAGCTATATTATTATCATATCCTTCAATATCACATATTGGTGCATTACCTTATCTTTATTCTAAATGTAATATAAGTAATGTTCCTATATATTGTACCTTTCCATCTGTTAAATTAGGAATATTAACTTTATATGATTGGGTAGCATCTTTAAAACAAAATTCAGAATTTAATTTATTTGATCTTGAGGATATTGATAGAGTAATGGAAAAAGTTCAAAAAATCAAGTACAGTCAATTAATAACAATAAATACTTTGAAAGGAGTTAATTGTGAACAATTTCAGATATCAAAAAATGATAATACTGCCTATGGAGATATTGAAATTCCATTAGAAAAACAAGTTACTATACAAGCACTGTGTTCAGGACATATGTTAGGAGGAAGTTATTGGAAAATTAGCCGTATGAGTGATGAAGATATTATTTATGCTGTTGATTTTAATAATAAAAAAGAGAGACATTTAAACGGGGCTAATTTTAATGCATTTATTAATACAAACGTTTCTAATATTTCATCTTCTAATTTGTCCTCAGCTACAAATATAGGAACGAAACCATTATTATTTATAACATCAGGAGTTAATGCAGGTTATGTACCTGAAAAACGGAGGACAAGAGATGAAAAATTTTTATCTAGTTCTTATGAAACTTTACGTAATGGTGGAGATGTATTAGTTTGTGTTGATACAGGAGGTAGAATGCTTGAATTAGTAAATCTTCTTAATTCTGCATGGTGTGGTAGTAATTTATCAATAAATAATAATGCTAATCAAGATGACGGTAGAGATACAAATATTACCAATCAATATAGATTTAATTTTGAACCTTATGCCTTAGTACTTTTAAGTAATGTTGGTAATAGTGTTCTTCAAACTGCTGTCATGAATGTAGAATGGATGAATGATAGGTTTACTGTTGATCATACTTCTAGTAGTATTCTTGGTAACGGTACCATTGAAGGGACTAATGGGGCTTCTTTACCTACAGTCTCAGCTTTTTCATATGACAATTTTAATATTTGTAATAGTCTTGAGGCATTAGATTCTATTCCACAAAATAAACTTATCCTTGTACCCTCTTTTGATATGGAAATAGGTTTTTCAAGGAATCTTTTTTATAGTTTTGTTGAGGATCCTAAAAATCTTGTTATTTTAACTAATAGGTCTGGTGATAGAAATAGTTTAGCCGGAAAGTTATTCCGTATTGTTGAAGGTAGAAATAAAGAAGAAAGAGGAATAGGGCGAAGTGAAGAAAGTATTGATCTTGATGTTAAATTAAGAGTTTTACTTGAAGGAAAAGAATTAGAAGCTTATAATCAAAGAAAATTAGATGCTGAAGCAGAAGAGGCAAGGAAAAAACAAGAAGAAATTCGCCGTAAACAACAATTACGTGAGGATGAAGAACAAGAGGAGGAAAGAAATGTCCTTCGTATGGGAAAAACAGAGGCATGTGGAGATGATGAAATAGAAAATTCAGAAGATTTCTTGTCTGTTGATAATATTTTTAAACAAAATTTACCAAAAAGTATTAAAATGGAATTGGTAGATGAAGAAATGAATGGTACAATTGATGATAAGTCAAAAGAAACCATAAATAAAACATTAGATTATTCTTCTTTAGAAATGGAAGTTGATGTAACAAAGGTAGAGGATGTAGATGATGATGATGATTATTCATCTTTAATTTTTCCGTTAGGTGAACGTAACTCTGAACATGAAATGATGTCTTATTTACCATTAAAAAGTTATGATCAACCATGGGATGACTATGGTGAAATTATTAATGCGGAAGAAATTATTACACTTGATCCTTATAGAAAAGCATTTGCCTCAAAAGAAGGTGCCTTGGAGAATGATGATGATGATGAGAATGATACTCATAGTGTGGACGATGAAATGAATGATGAATTAGGGGGCAGTAATAAAAAACAACGTTTAGCAGGAATGAAATTGACAAAAGAAAGTCTATTTCCATGGACAGCTGCACCAACAAAATGTATTTCATGTAATCAAACTTTTCAATTAAACTGCCAGTTAACATTTATAGACTTTGAGGGAAGAGTTGATGGTGATAGTTTAGAAAAAATTATATCCCAAATGTCTCCGAAAAATTTAATCATTGTCAATGGATATGATCAAGCTGTTCACAAATTAATGACAACTTGTAGAGAGACAATAAAAATTGAAGGCCTTGTTGACAATGTTAAAGTTGGTAAAAGTGTAGAAATTGTTGGTGATAGTAAAGGAAAAGTAGTAAGAATGAGTAAAGATCTCATTTCTAGGACAAATATGATTAGAATCATGAATGGACAGGAGTGGTCTTGGATAGAAGGTATACTTGAAAGCAAATCCGGTAAAGACGATGAATATATTACAAATGATATTAATAATTTAATTAACGAAAAAGAAAATATTGAAAAAGATATAGAAATGGAAGAATGCATAGAAGAAGAAAAAAGTTCTCCAATAATAGATACTGAATCTCAACTAATATTAAAACCTTGTACTGTTACAAATTCAAAACCTCATCCAGTGTTATATTTAAATTCTCCTAAATTAATTGATATTAAAGCTCGTTTCACAGCTGAAGGTTACAATGCAGTCCTCTATTTAAATATTCTTCATATAAATGGTATTGCAACAATTCAAAAAGACGATACAGGAAGTGTGAAAATTGAAGGAAAGTATTGTATGGAATATTTTAAAATTCGTGATCTACTTTATAATATGTTCGCTATTATATAATTTTGTTTTTGTATACTTTTTTTTTTGTTATATGTATCTGTATATTTAAAATAAAACTTTAGAAGAACAACCGTATAATCTTTTATCATAAGTATAATTCTTTAATATTATTCAAATTTTGAAAATCGATCAACTGATATTCATTGATGCATATGTATATATATAAATGGAACATAATATATATTCAAATCAAAGGTTTAAAATAGTTTCTAAATAGAAAAAATATTTAAAGCTCAACTGGTAATAAAACAAACAATGATTTTTTTATTTGAACTAAACTTTTATTGAAATCTAAATCCTACTTAAATTTTAGCTTTGTATCCATAATCTTTATCTGTTGTCTTCCAATTTACATTTTCTCTGTTTGTTAAATATGGAGCAGGATAATCCTATAGAAAAATAGTAAAAATTAAATATGTAAAATACTTACTGTTGGGACCCTCCATTCAAGTGCTATAGTATCAGAAGGGCGTACAACATCATAATAACCTCTATAGTATGGTTTTTCATCTCTTCCATCAAAATATTGTTTCAATCTATATCCACCCATTAAAAGAGAAGCAACTCCAAGTGTGGAATATGCAACCATTTGTTCAGGATACTTCTTCCATAAACGACTTGGAAGAGTCGTTAAAAGTGTGAAGATACGTTGGCTTCTACTTATTCGAGCCATCCTGTAATTAATAAATAATATTTAGTATTTTTTTTCAAAAGCTTTATTTTTTAAAACTTTACAAACCTTTTGGAACGAAATACAAATTATGTTTATAAACATTCGTTATAAGATCATTGAGGTTAGCATTTAATTATAATACATATTTTTATCAAAGAAATTATTTACTTTAATAAATATAAAAATTGGCAGAAAAAAAAAAGTATTGAAATTTTAGTTAAAAATAACATTTTTTTTACCAGTAAATAAAAACATATTTAATCAAATAATATAAATGCTAGAATATATTTATATTAAATTATCTAGATATTTCTCATATTTTGTTTCTTTTTTATAAATATGAAATTCAATTGAATAAATATTAATGTACAATAATCAAGATTTTTTTTTATTCTCTAAAGTTAATCCTATTTTAAATAAACTACAATAAATATTAATTCATAATGTTGTTTATGATTTACAAAAGTCTTCCTCAAGTATATTCATTGTTTCCATAGTTTTATATCTATTTAGTCAATTCATGATATAAGTTTTACTACTAATGTTGCAAAATTTTTGCTAATATTATTTAATTTTATTATTTAATTTTTCATGTGTATATAAAAAAAATATTTAAAATTTTAAATGATAATTATTGAAATTCTTTAATCTATTTCTTATAAACAAAATTTTTCCACATTCAAATTTTTTTTTTGTTATTAATGCAATTGTAAATAAATATAAGTAAAGTTAGTAAGAGTTATATCATTTTTTTTATATCAATTAATACTCTTACACAAAAATTTTAGTTTATCCTATAGAAAAAAAAGGTAAATAGTCTTGATGACTTGACATATTGACGCTTAAAATTAAAACTGGTGGTTAAGTAATCGTAAAAATTATTTTGATAATGAAAAATCATACAATCTAAAGGTGAGATAAATGAATAGAAAGTATTAGTTATACTTTGTAAACTAAAGTCTTGAACACTAGTATGATAAATTTTTAAAATATATAGATAAATATATTTCCCATTTAAAAAATATTTTTTGATGTACATATAGTTTTATCCTTCTGTTACACATGATTAAAAAATGTACTTTTAATCAAACAAAATGTAATCTTTATTTTTATTATATCTCATATAAAATGCTCTTTTATGTGTTAAATTATATTTATTTTTTAGTTGTTATCTAAAAATTTATCTTTATATTTGGTTGTCTATTATCAAATCATATTGATTCAGGACAGTTATACATTGTCTTTAAGAACATAGTATTTAAAATGCTTAATATGGATGAAGAGTATATACCAGCTATATTGGTTATTATATCAATTGGTTTGTCAATAATAGTTGTTTCATTTTATCATTGTTACCGACTGAAAACTGATGAACCATTAGTAATTGCTGGTGAAAATTCTCAAGAGATACAATTAATATAATTAGAAACATATTATGTGGATTAATAATAATGTATATAATGTTCACAAACAAAAAAAAAATGATAAGAATAATTTTATTCATATGATATAAATTAAAATATACAATTAATTAAAATAAAAATTATATTTTAAGGCAATATGTACGAAGGTATATAAGTATTACAGAAAGATTATATGATGTTGAAATTTTATAAATATCCAGAACTCCACCTTAAAAGATTTGTCCTCTTCATACGATTTATTTTTTTTGCACTGGGACCTTTTGAACTTTTTGATTCATCATTTTTTTTACGTATAATTATATTTAGAATTGGTGTTGATGGATCAGGTGCTACAGCATAATATGGGTGGCAAGATTCTGGTAATTCAAATTCTCTACCATCTGGTAATAATTGAATTAAAGTATAATCTAATCTATCTGATGTTGATATAAGATGTTTTTCTAAGGCACGATCTAATAATTCACCCATACGATCATTATTTAATATTTTAATACATTTATAATTAGCACCAGCACCATCTTCTTGTAATGAGTCATCAAGACCAACTCTAGCTAAGTAAAATAATTGCTCACTATTAATAGTTGATATATTAGGTTTTTGTATCATATTTGCAGGTGAGCCTAATGATGATGATGTTGAAGATTGATGAGAATGAGATGAGGCAGTTGAAGATGATGATAAATGGCTACCATAATGTTTTTGTCCTTTTTTTAAATTAACACCATCACTTGTAGTTGTTCCATATATACAATTTGGACTTTTACATCCTTCATTCATTATTTCTAATAATATTTGTTTTCTTGGTGTTGATCCTTGTAAACCACTAGGATTAAATTCACTTCCTCTATATGAGATACTACTTGATGGTGTTGATGGTGCTGTTAAACTATTAAAATTATAACTCATTGGTTGTAAATGATTTGATATTTTATTTAAACCATTTTTTGGTGTACCATTACTTATACAACTACAACTACTATTATTTAAATCAATTGTAGTTGTATCTGGTGAGATAGTCCAATTAATATCTTCTGTATTTATACCCGAATCATTAGAATGTTGGCCCATTAAACCTCGTATATTAATATCATTACCAAAATTATTTTTATAAAAATTTGTATTATTAATAAATGATGTTGGTAAAGCAGTTGCAATTGAATGTCTTGGAATATTTCTTCTATTATTTTTCATATCAGGTGTCTGTGATGAACCTTTTTCAATTTCTAAACTTCTCTCAAAACATTCATTTTCAGGCATTGCTGGTAAATAATAAAACCAGGCACAAAAACCTCTATCTAATGGAACATTATAATTTTTGGCTGCTGATTGATATAATTTAACTTTTGCTAAAATTTCAAATTCTTTACGTTTTTTTTCAAAATTTATCAAACCATCTTCTGTTATATCAGACATTTTATTATCTAACATAGTTAATCTTGTTAATACATTACCTAAATATGGAACCATACCACTAAATTCTTGTAAATTAACATCACTTTTTGTTCTCCTGGCAATTGCAATAATACTGTTTTTCTTACCATTAGTTGGAGGTTTTTTAGAATTTTCATCATCTTGTGAATAATTTCTATCAATAGTCATTTTGTCAGATGAATCCATATTATGGCATAATTCTTTAAAAAGAGATATATAACTTTTTTGTACAATAGCCCATGTTGATTTTAACCTATGAACAGGTTCTGATTGTAATGATGATAAGACTGCTTTTAAAGATGAATAATTTCGTAAATTTAATAATTCTTTAGCAATATCAATCCATTTTTCTATAATTTTAGCCCTAAAATCATTTCTACATTCAGGTAGTACTATTGATGTCATAACTCTTTGTGAAACAGCATTAAATTGATCAATGGTTGCTCGAACTGTAAAAACAGTTTCTGGTATGGCTTTATTTCTTTTACTCCATGTTGCACCTAAACATTGATATGATAATAATTCTTTAAATAATGCAGCATCCCAAAATGTTAACTGTTCAGCAATCTGTACACAATTTTCTTTACCAACATCAAACATTTTTGCTCTTTCATGAGAATATAAATAATCATTTTGATCATAACCCAAGGCAAATGTATATCTATCAATTGATGGTAACTGAAGCGTTAACCCTCCTTCTGCTACAATTAATCTATATCTTTCTCTTAATTTTTTTGCTTTAGATTTAATATCTGTTAATCTATGACATCTACTAAATTGTATAATATTATGAAGCATTTCAAATTTTCCTTGTACACAATAAAAATCTTCTGGAAATAAATCTATCCAACAACTAAAAATACTTCTTATACAACCTTGTTTAAGAATATCTTGTTGACTACAACAATCATTATTATTTAATTCTTCATACCATGCTATTAATTTTTTGTGAACTATAGAAGATGTTGTAAATGTACGATATGTTGAGAAGAATACATTAAAATGTCTATTATCAATTTGATCATCAGAACCTATTAGAGATTCAATTAATTTGTCAACACTTCCAGCTTTTATTGTTCGTTCTTTAATTGTTTCCCATTGAAGATGATCTGGTGACATATCTGTTTGTAAGTGATAAGAATCCGGATCAGTAGGTCGATAGAGCTAAAATTAAAATGTTAATAAAATAAATAAAATAATTAAAAATGTATTCAATATTAATTTATATATAAATATATATATTTTTTTTACTACTACTTAATTTATATTATAAAAATGAGTCACAAAAATTTTTGACATTTTATATAAAATTATATAATATATATATATTTATTTATATAGTTACAATGAGTTTAAAATGAAACTAAATTACTATTGTTATTTTTTTTATCACACGTTTTATATTAAAAAAAAAATCTAGTATAAATATAATATAAATTAATTATAAAATAATATAATTTTTATTTAAATATATTAAAAATATGTATATATGTTAGTATATTAAAAATTATAAATAACCTTGTCCCAAATCAAAAATATTATTATAATATATGTCAAAACGAGTAGTAAAAAATTAATAATATTTTATCCTCATTAATAATTCTATAAACCCTTTCAATCTATATATCTTCTTCTATACATTTATTTATTTTCTTATCAACTTTTTTTTTCTATTAAAAGCATCAGAAGAAGACATAAAGAATGAAAAAATATAACTAGTTTAGGACAAAATAAAATGATAGTTATATTTGAGGACAGGAAATATATTCAATCTATCTGGTTTAATTAATCAAAAAACAAAAGGAAATACTTGTTGTTTTGGAGAAAAAAAAAATTTTTTTTTTTAAATTATTCAATAATTTTTAGTTGTTGGGTAGGAGAACAAAATAAATAATATAGAATAATCAAGTACAAATGATAATTTTTACTTAGTTATAGAAGAATATTCTTATTTATTATAAAGACACTATAGTTTAGTTAAAAATTTTCTACAATAATCTATAGTATCGGAAAAATGTCATTATTAAAGAAATAATTATATACAACATTTTTATCAATATATAATAAAAATAATAATTTATATACACATATAACGGATAAAAAATGTTTATGTTTGTTGAAAAAAAAAATTATTTTATATAATAATTAATCATAAACTATATCTATTATATATATACAATGTCTAATAATCATAAAAATGTTGATAAATACTATTTTATGCCTAAAAATGTGCAAATAAATATTTTTTTTACTATAAACATTTATATATATATTTTATTTTAAGACATTAAACGACAAAATTAAAATAAGTAAATATTGAAGAAATTAATTTTTTTTTTCCAAAAGAAATTCATTAGGATCTCAGTCAACTTTAGTTAATTAATTTAATAAAAAGTTATAAAAAAAAATAATATCAGAAAAGATACTAACATTCTAAATTATTATTCAATATAATATAACTTTTTTTTTCCCCACAAAACCCCCAAATTAAATAGAATATTTTAATTTAAAAAAAAAGATAAGAAATACACAAAATATATTTTTTTTTCACCAAAAAGATGAAAAACTTTCATTCTATATGGCATGTTAATTATCAAGAAAAAAAAAAAAGATAATGTTGTTAAATTTTTAGTTATATCTACAAATGTTAATTACGTAATAAACTTCATTGTCCTTTTGATTGTTCTGTTTAACTTTAATTATGATGTGTAAAAGAAATTGGTAATTTTATCATGAACCAATGATAGTTAATAATTAAAAACATCATTCTTATAAAACACTTAGAATATAATGTTAAGAAGAGAGGTAGTGTTTATGGAACTTATAAAATATAGTTTATCTTATGAGAGACTTATTTATCAATTTTATATTAAAAATATAGCCCCTTGAGTAGTTTTGCTTTTAATAAAAAAAAAAGAGACAAATTTAGACAATCATCAATTTTCATTTCAAACATCAAACCACAAAAAAATATAAACTTTAAATAATTTTTTTTTTGTAAAGATTCAGATAATATAAAATAAAAAAAAAAAGACAGCCACAAAAGAATTTGATATATATTTTTAGAAAATATTAATATTACAAAAAAAAAAATATATATATTTATATATATATTTTTATGATTAAAAAAAATTACATTTTTTAAAATCATATGGGGATGTGACACTAATACAAGGGATCATTTATCACAAACTAGTCATTTTAAACATACAATAGCCTAATAATTGTTTAATTTATTCAAAACAAATCATTAATCAAAAATAAATTATTAATAATAATAATATAATTTGTCAAAATATTTTAAATAATATAGTAGTAATTGTTTATTTATTTATTTATACTTCAACTTACAGGATGTCCCAGAGTATCATTATTTGAAGGCGGTAGATATCGAACTTTTTTAAGATAAACAGCATAAACCGCATCTTCAGTTTTTTCATCTCCCCAGTACTTAGAAACAGCCATAATTTTAAAAGATTATAGTTTAATTTTAATATATATTAAATATACTTTTTTTTATATAAAATATATATAAATATATATATATATATATCAAAATGTTCCAAAATATTTTTGAAATATACAATATGAAGCTAATGTAAAACGTATAATATATATAGCATTGCTATTATATGTTTTTTTTTCATACAAAATTATCAACTATTGTGAAAATTTTCACTTTATCACTCCTTTTTAATAATCTAAAAAAGATAGTATAAAAGTAAATATATTGTAAATGATATTATGTTAATTTAAAATATTATAAAAATAAAAACGTACATAATAATATATATAAGCTATTTTTCCTATTTTTATATTATAAATACAAAATGTTTTCAACTAGGAAGATTTTCTTTTATATTGTAATATAAAAATTTTTAGAAGTAAGGTATAATATTTAAAGATAAATATTAGTCATATATAAAATTTTTTTTTTCTAATAAATGGTTTCTGACACCTCTTTTTTTTTTAAGCTATTTTTTTTATGATATATTGAAGAGACTAAAAGATATGTTTTTGTTTTTCTTGACAACACACTAATAAAAAAAAATTTTTTTTTTCTTTTTAATGAAAGAATGTAATAATATAATTAAAAAAAAAGCCGCTGTTTGAAAAATGTTGATCTGGAATGTTAATTTGATTAGTATAAATAATTTTTTTATTTAAAATATTAAATATGTGTGAATAAAATAATTATAGTGAAATAGAGAAATCATAAGATATATAAAATATTTAGAAAAGATCATTTTATATATTATATATATATATATCAATAAATTTATATTAAAAGTGTAACATGTATAATTAATAAATTGTATAAATTCTATTTTAAATTATGTACTTTTAACACATTTATATTATATTAAAAGTATCATACAGAATAAATAAGGAATATATATTTATATGGATAGAGGAAGATCAAATAATAACTTTTTTTCTTTTCTTCATTTCTTCAATATATATTAAAAAGCTTTAATATTATATGATGTCTATATGATTGATATAATAGTAATCACCCATGGAATTATATGATAAGAACATATGACAGCAGGAATATAATGATTATATTATAATACAATATATAAAATATTTTGTTGAAATATAAATAATAAATATTTTAATAGTCTGGTAATAAATAAAAAATTTTATAAAATTGATGAGGAAAATATAAATAAATCAACTTTATAAATTAATATAATAATACTTTTAGATAAAATAACAAAACTATATTTTTAAAAGTGAGTCAAAAAATATAAAGAATGCGGTAATGTATATAAAAATCTCCTTTTCCTCAGTCTTGTTTAATAATATATATATATATACTCTCCAAAGGTACTGTTTAACATTTTTGCAATACATATAACAAAAAGTAAATGGACAGGGTAAATAAATTGTAGTTTTCAGCTGGTTTAAGATGTTATTATAAGAGTTGAATAGTTTTTAGGAAGGTAAATGGAGATTATTAAAGTTGTCTGGAACTAGTTAATGTATAGGAAGAATATGACAAAAAAAAAATTAGTCTATCATTTCTTAAGAATAAAGAAATATATATTTTGTTTCTTTAATCTAATATTTTAAAAAAATAAGTAGAAATTTGTTAACAGTAATATAATGCAACATTAAAAGATATAACGTGGAACAATAATATTAATTTAAATTGATTTTAATTTATATAACATATTTTATTTTAATATAAAAGATTATAAGAAAGAATATTTATCATATTTAACAATAATAAATAAAAGTTTTTAGAAAAAAAAAAACATATTTTAAGTAAAATAAAATATATAATAAAGTGTAAATGAACTCCTAGAACATCGTAATAAGAATAAATGCCATTATATATTGTCCTTAAAGTACAATCATTCTAGTACTATAATTAACAATACAACTAAATATCTCACATCACTACTGTTGTCACATTATTATTAATACTAGTTCTATACATTAAATACTAAGATCCAAAAGATTATTGATTGTCATTAAATGTATATTGCCTCTATAAGTAATATCAAAATAATTCGCATGAATATTATTCATAAAATAGTTTAAAACTTTTTTTTTTTCAATATATGTTAAACCTGTTAAATAATAAATTAACTTTTTTTTTTCTTATCTTATAAAATCTTTATATTTTAGTAATAAATAATTTTAACATTAGATATTCATGATCTTATAATATTGAGCTTAACGATTTCATTGAATATAAATATATATTTAAATAATAATATAAAATTAATTAATCAAGACATATTTTTTAATAAATAAATAAATAAATTAAAAAATTATTTTGTTTAAAAAAAATATATATATACATAAAAATAAAATCAGGTATTTCTACAAAAAAAAATATATTTTACTACAATTTAATGTATTTAAACGTAAAAATACTTCCATAAAAATGGCAAAAATTTTAATAAAATAGTTTAAAAATTGTTACCATAAATTGTTATATAAATACCAACTTCTGTAATATTACAATATTTATGTCTAAAAATGTAATATTGAAAAATAGTACAAAATGTCATAAGAAGGTCATGAAAAAAAAAAGAAATTATTTCATTAAAAATTTATATATTGTTAAATGTTTAAGTATTATTTTGAAAGAAAAAAAAATAATAAATAATTGTTATATACAAATATATTTTTAGCATTATTTTAGTAAAAATTATATTTACAATAAATTGTATTATTATTATTATTTCTATTAGCCATTATTATTTGATAATTACAAAAAGAAAATTTTTAGATATTTATAGGTAAATATGTAGTTTTTACAATAACATATCAATTAAAATGTCTACTAAATAGTTTTATGAGCATTAAATGTCTTCATAATAAAATTAATTAAAAGAAAGAAACAAAAATATATATAATTATATTTGAATAGTTAATAAATATTCGTGACTTAAATAATAATTTCAATTTACATTATGTAAACGTAAAGAAATTTAAAGGTTCAATAAGTGGTTAAAAATGTATATAAGTAAGAAATAGTATATAACAATTATTAATGTTTATAAGAGTTCCAATTCAATTTGATGAGTTGGTATGTTTAGATTTTAAATATATTCAATATATCTCATAATTGGAAGTGAAGTTATTAAATAAATATATATCACATTTTAACAATATTCATAGCTGTTGTTATATAATAGTTTAAAATGTTATGAAATTTTATTTTATTTTTTTTTTTTATAAATTGAATAAAATAAAAAAAAGGTTAATTAAATAAAATTAGCTTTATACGTCATATATACGTATATATATATAAAATAATTTTGTTGTGATATTTAAAATAATAAAAATATTATGTCAATGCAATTTTATTTTTGGAATGATCAAATAAACATAGTCATGGATATAATTTATGAAGGATACCCTTAAGCAATATAATTATTTTAAATGAAGCGTAGATACATTATTAGAAAAGTTATCAAATTTTTTTTTAATAAAAATTATATCATAAAAATATCATTAAATTTTATATAGGTGTTATTTACTAAATTAATAATAATTTCACTACAAAACACACATTAATTTTTTTTTTATAATTGTAGGATAATATCATATAGGGAATTAAATGGGAAAATGTTCTTGAATTTATAAATTTTATTTAATCATTTTATATTAAATAAATAAAAAATTTTATATTAAAAAATGGATGGAGATGACGAGTTACGGAGGATGGAGATAGAAAGTATTGAAGCAATATATTCTGATATTGTAACTATTGAAAATGGTAATCGTATTATATTAAATTTACTAGATATATGTATAATACAATTTGATCTACCACAAAATTATCCTTCAACGTAATTTTAGTTATTTTTTTTTTATTATATAATTATTTAATTATTTTTAGATGTATTCCTAATATAACAATTTCCGGTCCTTTATTATCGCGAACTATTAAAAATCAATTTAATGAAAAATTGCTTTCTATATGTAATAGTAATAAAGGGAATCCTGTAATTTATGAATGTATAGAAGGTATAAAAGATAATATTTCAATGATAGAAAATATCAAAAGAATGATAGAAAGAAATGATCAAGATGAAAAAGAACATAAAGAGCATAAAATTGATTTTTATACTGATATACCAGATATAATATCTGGAAACATATTAACAGATAGAAAAAGCGTTTTTCAAGGGCATATTGCAAAAGTCAATAATATTGAAGATGTATGTTTTTCTAAATGCATATTTTTAAATAAAAATTTAAAAACAACTATTTAGATAAACAAAGTATTATGGCAACTAAAACAAAATAAAAAAATAAAACAAGCAACTCATAATATGTATGCATATAGATATAATTTTATTAGAAATGATAAAATTTATATTGCTCATGATTGTGATGATGATGGTGAGACTGGAGCTGGTGCCAAGATGGCTCAAGTATTAGATTTAATGAAGTGTGAAAATATTTTGGTTGTAGTTTCAAGATGGTACGGTGGTATAAAATTAGGTCCAGATAGATTTAGACATATTTGCAATATTACAAGAGATATGGTTAATGAATATCTAAGTAATAACAAATAAAAATTTTTTATTAATTATTATTATATATAACAAATTTAACACAAACAACAAAAAAAATTAACATTTAATCCATTCTGGATCTATTAATGAAACATCTTTTGCATAAATATCTGATGTTTTACAGAGTTCACTAAAAACTATTGCATCCGGTTTTTGACGATGAAGACATGAAGATGGATGTATTTTAAGATGGACAGATTTATTAGATACTAATACAAATTTGTCAATAGATCTATTAAAAACTGCTGTATGTAATGATAATCCACGAGTTAATGCTTCTCGTACCTGTGAAAAACTTGTCCCACATGATTGTCGTTTCAATTTTAATGACAAACAAATATCACTAAGTTGTTTTCTAATATTTGCAGCTGCTTCAATATTTCGTTTATCAAAATAATGTTTCTTTGTCCATTCTTTAAAATCACCTATTGGCATAGATCTTTTTCCCTGAGCATAAGCTCGATAAATACGTAACATCATTATATGGTCTCCTTCATTAGTTTCAAAAACTCTTCTATGACTTTCCACTTGCTCTCTTACATTTTCTGGTGGAGTAAGAAATAATTTTTCAACAGACATACATGCAACAATAGTAAGACATTCCTCTAAACATCCAAGAATTGCTGATTGTAACAAAATTGCAGCATATTTAGGATCAACCGGAAATTTTACAAGGTTATCACCAATTGAGGTGATTTTATAATTTCCATCAATGTTACCTTCAATTGCATCTAATGAAATTAATTCTTCAATTGCTGAATTAATTTTATCTTCACTTGGCATTTCAATTAACTTTAATTTATGTGGTGCTGACATTCCCATTTTAAACATTTCAAGAAAAATTCCAGATAAATTTATCCTTAAAATTTCAGCTTCTGTAGCAACAGGTTTCTCATGAAAAACTTTTTCTGTAAACATCATATAAACTTTTCCATGAGCCATCCTACCGGCTCTTCCTGCTCGCTGAAAACTTTGTGCCTGTGATGTATTAATAATTTTTAAAATATCTGTTTTTGTATAAGGGTTAAAATTTTTTTGTTTAACTTTTCCAGATTCAATTACAATTTTTATATCAGGTATTGTAATTGATGTCTCAGCAATATTAGTAGAAAATATTACTTTTCTCCTATTATTTCCTACTTTTTGAAATGCCTTAAATTGTTCAGAATTTGATAATGATGCATAAAGAGGAATAGGAACTATTGGAAATTCAATTTTTTTATTTTCTTCATTACATAATCTACATGCAGCCTCAATTTCATCTTGGCCAGTTAAAAATACTAAAAATGACTCATCTAATGGTTCTTTTCTATGAAGTTTATATACAGTTGAAAGAGAATTATAAAAATAATCTTCTTTGTATTTACATTTATCAATGAAAAAACATTCAATAGGAAAAGTTCTGCCAGGAATATGATAAGTTGGTGCATCATTAAAATATTTTGAAAATAATCCCGCTTGTAATGTAGCACTCATAATTATTATTGTTAATGGGGTTTCTCTTCTACGAAGACAACATTTTAACATATATAATAACATATCAGTATGGACTGCACGTTCATGAACTTCATCAATAATAATACAAGAATATTTACTAAATATTCCATCATAAATACCTTCTCTCATTAAAATACCATCAGTTAAATAGACAATTTTTGTCTTCTCTGTAGTACAATTTTCAAAACGAACTCTATATCCAACGACATCGCCACAAGATGTATTCATTTCATCGGACACGCGTTGTGCCAAAGATATCGCAGCAACACGACGTGGTTGAGTGATGCCGATTAAGCCTTTCTCACCAAAGCCAGCTTCGTAACAAAACTATAAAAAAGTTATAATCAATAGATTAAAAAAAATGAACATACTTGTGGGATTTGTGTACTTTTACCACATCCTGTTTCTCCCATTAAAATAGTAACTTGTTTACTCATTAACCATTGTATTATTTTTACTTTTTCTTTGTGAATTGGTAAAGGTGTTTTCCTTTCAAATCTTCCTTTTTTTGCCTCAATGCCATTTTTAATTTCATCAGAATTGTCAAAAAAATCAACTCTTTTCCTAACTGAAGATTGAAAATTCATAATAGGTAAACAATTTAAATATAAAAAAAAAATAAGTTCAAATTAGGAAAATTTGGTGAAGCGTATCCGTTATAAACTCATTCTTTTCTTTGTAGGATTTTCTGAGCTATTTTTCAATGGCGACACGTAAACTTATAGAAAAAATTGTATGGAAATTAAGACATATATATATAAAGTTTATATTTCTTTTTTTTTTCTATACATTACCATATGAAATAAATAAATGTAGGAAAATGTTTAATATTTTAAATATAAAATTTTATAAAAAAAAAAGTTGTTAACACAAAAGTTTAGAATAAAAATATTTTTTTAATAAATAATATTATATTTCAATCGTAAAGTTCAATATATAAAAATCAAAAATTTTATTATAATTTGTTTTTTTCTTATAAATATGAAATTTTATAAAAAAAATACTGTTATACAATGATCTACAAATTTTTTTTCAAAAAAAATTAATATTATATAAAAAAAATGTAAGATAAATATTTAAATAATAATTTTTTTTTTATAAAAAGTTGTTAATGTTAAATTTATCTTCAACATACTATTAATAATTTTTTTCTTTGTTGCTTTGTTTTTTCAATTTTATAAATCTTAATTAATGTAGATAATTTTTTTTTTATAAATCTTTTAGTATTTTTAAAGAAAAACTAAAATGTTAAAATCTAAATTTATACAATATAAATTGTAAATATGATTTTTTTAACATTTAAATTTTTAAAAAGATTTACATTATACAAAATTTTCTAATAACAATAAATTTTACTGGTTATTTATTTGATTTCAAAAAAAATGTTAGCAAATAAATTATCTAAATCATTATTAACAAAAAAATTTTTAACCAATCAATTAGGATGTGCTTCAACAATGGTGTATCCAAAATATGAAACAATTGAAATGTTTAAAGAAGGAAATACTACCAGAATAAATTTTAATCAAATTAAAAATTTAAATGCTATGAACGATCGATTTTTTAATGAGTATAATGATGCTTTATTAATAGCAAATGAGGATAAAGATACATCATTAACTGTTATATCTCATAATGGTAAATATTTTTCATCTGGTTTAGATTTCTCAATGTTCAAAGGTCTTTCAAGAAAAGAAATTGAAAAATTTTCATATTCATTAACAAATAGTATGCTTTGTACTTTAGAAAGATATATATATCATAAAAAACCTACATTATGTATTGTTAAAGGTCCAGGAATAGGAAGTGGATTAACATTTTTAGGTATTCATGATTATGTAATTTGTAGTGATAAGGCATATTTTCAAGCACCATTTACTAAAATAGGAGTATCACCAATAGATTTTTCATCATATACTTTTCCTAAAATTATGGGTATAACTAAAGCTAATGAATTACTATTATTTGGAAGAAAAATTACTGCTCTTGAAGGAAAAAAATATAATTTAATAAATGAAGTTGTTAGTGATAAAGAAATTGATTCAATATCTGAAGCTAGAATTAAAGAATTTTCTTCTTTAGATAATGAAAATTTAAAGATTGTTAAAGGTGTTCTTAAAACTCATGATAAAGATAAGCTTATTTTAACTGGAAAAAATGAAATGAATATTTTTAGAAATCGTTTATGTTCTGATGTATTTTATAATTCATTACAAGAAATGTTAAAAAAACTTGAAAAAAAATAATATATTTGATAAATTTATATAATTTGTAAAATTATTTTATTTTTTTTAAAAGATACATTATAAAATAAAAGCAAATATTTTTTACCTTAAGAATATTTTAAAAATTATGTTTATTAATATATGTATAATTGTTTAATAAACTCTTGAAAAAGTCTGTTCACATACTTGATATTATATATAAATGTTTATTGGCATTATTATAAACAATTACTGAAGTAACTGTTTATAAAAAAGTATTGTATTACTATACAAAAACGTAACATCTGGTAATGCTAACATATCTGAAGTGTTCTTATATTAGTCATCTGCTCAATACCTGAATTATAAAAGCTTTACATATTCTAATATTTTGTCATTTGTACTATTTCAAAGAATGCTATTTTTTATTTTTTTATCTTCTATTATTATTGCTACATTTAATATAGCAAAAAGTGAATTAGAATGCAATTCAAAATTTGAACTTTATGTTGGTAAATTACTTTACTCCTCTGTATATGATCAAATATCAAAATGTGATAAATGTGCAACACTTGAAGGATATATAAAAGGTAACAAAGAATTAAAAGGAACATATTCTGGATGTCTTGATCAATTAGAATGGATATTAAATGATTTTATGCAAGAAAATCCTTTTAAAATTCATGGAATATGTGGAGTATGTTTTATTATATTATTTTAAAATATAATAATAAAAAAAAATTTTTTTTTTAGGTATCTGGAAAAGGATATTCATTAGTAAATGAAGATTATGATTTTCAAAAATATAACATTACAACAACATGTACTTATGAAGAAAATAATGATGATAAGTTTATAGAAACAAGTAACCGAGAATCAGGCCCTATCCAAGCAGCAATGGTTTCAAATAATATAACAGAAAAAAGAAAAATAACAATATATATGGTACTCTCATCAATCTTTCCAATAATAACCACTTTCTATTTTACCACTTCTTGGTTATTTGAAAAATAATAATAATTTTAATATGTATTTATTATGTTATAATTAAATTACTTTTCCGCCAGATTTGGCCTTCATTGGATGTGTCTTCTTTTTTTTTACATAATCATCTATAAACCTCGTAACATTATACATTTATTTTTGACTAAACAAATATATTAATAAAAACAATTTTTTTTTTAACTTTCCTACTACTTTCTGTTCTTTTTTGATTTAATTTAAAAAAAAAAAGAAATGAAGAAAAGAAGACATTCTAGTGTGGATAGACTACGTTTACATAAAACGAATCATTTTCCATTATCTGGGAGCAGGCGACGTTCCTCTACAGGCTTTTCATCACCATTTGATGCTTTCTCTTCTATCGATACTTTAAAATGTGTATCAGAACATTTATTTATTAATTGTGTACTTAAAATTAATCAAGAAAATAGTGAAAATATAATTATGGATGATAAAAAAATATTAAAAGAACCACCTGCTTTATCAGCATCAAGATTATTAATACCTTCTAATATTATGGATACATGGAATCAACATAAAAGTTTATTCGGTGATAAAGTAAAAATTTTAGAAAAAAAATTTAATAAAAGGCAAAGTTTTTTAAAAAAATTTTCACTTTATTTACAAGTATTTTATGAAAGATCAAGATTACGTTATTTTATTCCTATAATAATACTATTAGCTTATTCATTTTTAGGAGGAATAATTTTTTATACAATAGAATCACCAGCAGAACGTGTAGCACTTCGAGAAAAAGAAGAATATATAAATAATGAGGAAAATAAAGTTTTAAATGTTATATTGGAAATCGAAAAAGAGTTAAAATATTTTTTTACAAAAGCAAAAAATATAACAATGTATTATTATTATTTACACGAGTATAGAAAATTTGCTATGAATAAATTAAATCAACATATATATTGGTATGCATTAGAAAGTTATTATTTATCAGATCAAGAAGCATTTAAATCTTCACTCCTTCATCCAACAAAACCTGAACCACATTGGTCAACACATTTTAAAAAACCATATGGACAAATATATGCTTTAAAAAATTATACAGAACAATTATCATTAAGATGTTGGGAAATTTGTACAGAATTAACAGGAGAAAAAAAAGCAAAAATTAAATTAAAAGAAGCACTTCAATTATTTCATCAATGGACTGGTCTTCAACATATTTTATCACCAACATTTACTTTTAGAAATTCAATGTTTTTAGCAGTAACAACATATACAACAATTGGTTATGGAAATATAACACCAAAAACAAATAAAGGAAAATTTGCTGTAATGATTTATGCTATTATTGGTATACCATTAGTATTAATGATTCTTCATAAATTAGGACGATATATATTATTAGCATTAGAATATACATGGGATATGACAATTTATGCTATGGAAGCTGTTGGTGGTTTAAAAAATGGTGAAAAATATAAAAGTAAATTATTAGATGAAGAAAGAGATTCTGGTATTCCAGTATTAGTTGCAATGTTTGTAGCATTTGGTTGGATGTTTATGTGTGCTGCTGCATTTTTATTTTTTGAAAAAGATTGGGATTATTTTAAATCATTTTATTTTTTCTTTTGTTCATTAACAACTATTGGATATGGTGATGTTGTACCGACATCCTCTGATGATATGTTTATTATTTTCTTTTTTATTATTATTGGATTATCACTTGTATCAATGTGTATTAATGTTGTACAATTAAAATTAGAACAACTTGTTGAAGAAATATTATTAGCAATGATGGAGGAGTATACTGGAGATTTAGAATTTGGTTTTTCAGGAGCTAATCTTAAAGCTAGATTAGGTGTTGTTGATATGTGGAAAATTTGGAAAAGACGTAGAAGTAGAAAGAAGAAAGAAAAAGTTGGTAAAGTTAAAGATATTATTGTTGATGATGTTAAGTATGGTGTTGAAAAAAAACCTAGTTTTGTAAATAGAAATTTTAGAGAAATGATGCCTTTTGGTAAAAGAAGAAGAGTTGATGAAATTATGGAAGAAATTCAAAAAAGATTAGTTCAAAAAAATAAAAGTGTTCAAACAGATCCAGTAAATATTTATAATATTAATGAAAAACCAATAGATAAAAAAGTTACATTTGCAAATAAATCTGTTGGATCATCATGTTTATCATTAATAAAAAAACCTGAATTAGAATCAGTAGGTGAAAATTTAGATGAATTACCAATAACATATAAAAGAGATATTACTTATCGTCACAATCAAACTGAACATGAAATAAGACGACGACCAATATTACCAACACCAATAAAAATTCAATATCCAACAAATGAAGAGGGATATCAATATACTCCAGCACGTCGTTGGACATTTGTTGAAACGGGAAAAGCATCAAAAGGTGCACCAAGAGGACTTGCAGCACAATATTTTTATCATGGTCAACAATATGTATGTTTATTTTTATTTTTTATAATATATTTATAAATATATATATATTTTAAGCCACATTCTGATGAATTAGAATTTTTAGTACAAGAAATTGATTCACGTTTAAAAGAATGTAAAAAAAAGTTATTAGAGAAACAAAAGATAGAGGCACTTAAAACACGAAGGAATACAGAAACATCTGAAACAGATGAATAAAATATTTATTTATATATAATGATATACATTCGTCTTTCAAAATTATTCAATTTAATTATTTCTTATTAATAATAATAAATTTAAAAGATATAATTGCTAATATTATACTGTTTCTTCACATATTTCCATAACCCTATCTAATGATGCATCCCCCAATATATCACTTTCAAATAACTCATCAAAATTTTCTGTATATGATGATAATGATATTGTTTTTGAATTTCTTTCATCCTTCTTTTCATTATTTTGTTTATCTTCAAAAAAATTATCATCTAAAAATGTATCATGACCAAAACTAGAATCTAATGAATATTTTCGTTTTTTTAATAAAAGCGCATTAACCAAAAGCATTTCTTTATCTCTTGGTAAAACATATAACTTTTCTGTATACAAAGATATTTCATTAATGATATTTTTTTGAAAAACTACAATTATCTAAAAATAACAAATTTATTTTTTTCATTTTTATATTTACTTACTACTCTTGGATCTGTAACATTAATACAACTTGTAAATGTTTTATAAACATTACTTTTATTTGATTCTGTTTTATCAGGAATAAGTAAAATTTTATCAGCAATCTTCAAACAATTTGAAATCCATAAATTTTTATTTTTATTAACTTTTTTACTTTCCCAACAATCTAAAAGTACATTACAATTATATTCAATTAATTCATAGGCTAATTCCTCAGCATACTCAATATTATTATGAATTATTAAAATATTTTGCTTTTCATTATTATCATTAAAGCTTCTTGTGTCTTGGTATATCCAACTATTATTAGATGAATGTGAAAGAAGTGGTGTAGATTTAGTTAATATTTTGGGAGAAAAATATGTTTTGATAATATGGTAAAAAAGGACACACGAGATGGTTAAACTTATCAAAAAAAATGTCAAAGTTGTTATAAATAAAATAATACGCCAATTGAAATTACTTTTTACATCATCATTGTTATTTATTATTAAACTTGATTCTAAAAATATTTTATTTGATTTTTCTATCAAACATTCACAATTCCAATCTCTTCGAATACATAGACAAATTTTATCACTTCCTCTATATTTGTTTGCTTTAATTTTACTTACATAAATATTATTTAAAAATAAATGTTTAAATGAAACATTTCCAGATAAATAACCATTATTTTCTATTAACATATTTCTTGAAACAAATTTTGATTCCACTTTTGAATTATTTAAATTTTCCAATTCAATTTCATACTCCTCAAAACAAAATTGAGATGGTGCCCCAGAAAATGATATATTTATCATTTTTTTACTATTATCAACAGATATTTTATCAAAATGTGGTTTCCATAAACTGGCATAATGAGCTGATCCAAATACAATATCAACAGGAGAACAATTATTAGAAATTTTATCATAATAATCAATCATATTTAATTTTATTTTTTTAATTCCAATTGAAATAGTATAATTTTGACCAAATTGAAATAATTTTTTTATTTTTATATTTATACTATTTATGGAATTATCATATGTTTGGGCAATAATTGTAAAATTAACTTTTTTAAATTTATCATTATATACAGAAATAGGAATATTAGGTAATGTTGATGTAATATGAACTGTCACTTCTGACATAACATCACCATTTATTGGATTAGTCTGAATATATTTTAAATTATTTTGATATTATCATACTTTTAAACTCACTCGAATAATATAATCAGCTGTTAATTTTAAGATATTTGAAGAATTAACTTTAAAAAATTTTGGATTGTAACTATCAGCTACAATAGCAATACAATTTGGTGAACATGATATATCTTCTCCTAATACATATGAGGTAAAAATAAATATAATAATAATTTTCCACATAGCATGAAATATATAAATATATAATTTATATATATATATATTATAAGATTTTAAATTTTTTATTTATTTACTTATCATCAACAAAAGAAATATTGAGATAATGTATAACTTCGTTACCTCATAAAAGATATATTTAATGTATGTGGATATATTAAATTTGTTAAAATTATTTTATCATTTACACAAAAACACGCCTCCTCTTAATTATAAAATAGATCATATATTAAAGTCTTATATGATTGCATTTCTAATTTATTATTGAAAAACGAAAGTTTATTAAGATTGTGATTTATTTATTTTAAATTAACATTATGATCATCAAAAATAAATTTAATTATCATAAACTTTTAATGATTAATTTATTATATAAAAATTTATTTGATAATTATAAAAGTTATTCTCTAATTAAATTTAATAAATAGAAAAATAAACTTTTATGGCAAACGAAATTCCAATTATTATTTCTTATAAAGATTTTTCTTTCTGTTAGGCGGTGATCAAGTAAAGTTTTATCTTGTTAATATATATTTTCTTAAGTTTTATTATCTTATCTTCTTTGTTTATTTATAAATAATAATTAAATTATTTAATGGAATCAAAACGTGAACCTGATAATCCTAGAAAGATACAAGAGATTGTTGCAAATTTTGATGTTGGTGAACTATTAGGTTCAGGTTTGTTTTGTTATTATTTTTATACAAATAATAATATTTTATTATTTACTTTTATTTTTATAGGATCTTTTGGTGCTGTTTGGAAAATTAGAAACAAAAAAACACATGATTATTTTGCATTAAAATTATCAGCAGAAACAGCCTATCCAGTGTCAATGAAATGTGAAGTTGAAGTTTTAAAAAGATGTAATGGAAGTTGTAATTTACCTAAACCATATTATTTTGGTAAATGGAATCATCAATATTATATAATTATGAATTACCTACCACATGATGATTTTATGGAAATTTTATATTCATTTACTAATAAAGAAATTCTAGATTATGCTAAAAATCTTTTTATTGCTTTAGAATATCTTCATTGTAGAAATATTATTCATAGAGATGTCAAACCAGGAAATTTTTTATATAATAAACGAGAAAAAAAATATATGTTGGTAGATTTTGGTTTAGCATCAATTTATAAACCTTATGAAGAGAATGTTTTAACACCGGTACAAGTTAATTTAGACAATAAACGTGATAGTACAGTTAAAAGAAAACTTAGTAATACTGAAGCTGAATTAGAGGGATACTGTGAAAATGTTAAAAGAAGAAATGTTAATAATATTGATGAGATTGATAAAAAATTTAGTACTAAAGTAAAAAATGTTTGTGATTGTTATGGAAAACCTTTGTATTGTTCTAAGTGTAAAAGTTTACCTAAATTTTCATATTGTAGATCTGGAACTAATGGTTATAGAGCTCCAGAAACAATGTTATTTTGTAAAGATCAAACAACTAAAGTTGATATTTGGTCGGCTGGTTGTACAATTTTAGGTGTAGCCTGCCAATTACCCTCATTTTTTAGACCAGTTGATGAGTTACAGGCATTATTTCAGTATGCATCTATTGTTGGTACCGATGATTTAAAAAGAGCAGCAGATTATTGGAATGTTGACTTATTAATGAGTTTGAATTTTAAAAGAAAAAGTTTTTTTCTTATTACTAAAGCAATGAAGGCAAAATCTATTAATTCAATAAAAAACTTAACTGAAACTGGGTGTTCTCAATGCAAAAGTTATCTTAATGATAATCCTGAAGGTATATGTGTTTGTTTTAGAGATGATTCTACTCTTATATATGAAGATGAATATGAGGAGATAGTTGTAAAAATAATTAATTGGTGTCTAATATCTCACCCGAAAATACGTTTTTCGGCAAAAGATTTACTAGGATGTATTGAGGATTATGAAAAATTAATTGAAGAAAAAAAATGTAAAAAAGAGTAAAAAAAGGTACTATTTAAGTTTTGGTAGGACTTTTTTTTAAATGTAATTAAGTAAATATATTTTTGTTTATTTTTAATGCATTAATTTTTAATTAAGTAAATTTTTATTAAGAGATTTATTGGTAATGATTACTTAGATAAGAGATAGATATCAGATTTATACAAGAGAAATTATACCTAACTACTTATAATTTTGATAAAATATTAAAATAGATGTTTATTTAGACTTAATTTAAACTTACATATTCACAAAATATTTTATCTCTCCACGAGATAAGTCACATGAATAGATTATTATTTTTCTAAGTATTTATAACCTTAAAAGTTATTATTTATCAAAGCAAATATTTTACTATTATAATTTTTTTTAAATGAAAAATAGTTTTTATCTCATATTTTCAAATATCAAACTAATTAATGTAGTGATAAGAAAAATCAATTTAAAACAACGCTATCAAGATTTAGATTTAAGATTCATCTTAAAGTACTACCCATATATCAACTTCAACAAGATTCTTCAAAAATATTAAATTTAAAACTCTTTAAAATATAAATAAAAAAATCTCAATTATAATCTTTTATTATTTATTTTTTTTCAAAATTATTTAATCACAATAAGTATATATAAAATAATAAAATAAAAAATTTTATATAAATAGAAGTAGACTAAAAAATGAGGTGTGAAAAATGTTTTTTAATTTCTTATAAAAATTTCTAAGATAAAAAAATGAGTTAATAATAAAAAGTGTAAACATACTTTTTTCAATTTTATTATGATATAAAAAAAATATCCTAAAAATTCAAAATATTTTAAGCAAAATTTAATATTTAAAAAGAAAAACATAACTACAAAAAAAATTTTTTTTATGGTCTAAACTTATTTTAGAGTAGAAAATTTGACCAAAAAATAAAAATAACTTTTTTTTAAATTGGATTTAATGTGAATCTTCAAAAATAAACTATTTTCAGGAAAACTTTAATATTATTCTTTAAAATTAAGCTATTAACAGGTAGATTTGGACCGAGGATAAAGAAGATTTTGGAGTTGAATATTTTAAAGATTCAAAAAAGTTATACATTCTGTAGCATTCTACCAACCTTTTTGAATAAAAAAAATCACAATGAAAATAGATAACTTTCCATGAATAAAAACAAAATTATTGGTAAATTTGTAATATTAATTTTAAAAAAATATAATATCTTGTATATAAATATGTTTTTTTAGCATATTTATAAATAATTTCTTTAAATATCTAATTTTGATAATTCTGTATCAAAAATATTGAAATCAAAAATATTAAAAGTTCTCCCAATTGTACATGTACTATTTTGAAGAGTTTCAAAATCTTTTAAAGATGTATATAATTTCATCATTTCAACAATCCTAAAAGCATAATTATCTAAATTCTTATAACATATATAATAATTGTGTAATTCATTATTAACTATTTTTAACATTCTTTCATTTTCTATATAACATTCATTAGGTAAATTTGGAACATTTGCATTTGACCAAATAATTTGTAATATAATATATGAAACTTCATATTTATCTAACATCATTTGTTTCATAGGATTATATATATTTTTTATTTGATATTTTTCAATTGGATCAAATAATTTTGTAAGATTTTGGGCAAAATCTTTTGGAAATGCTGGATCTTCTTTTAAAGTTTTTTCATCATTTGTAAAACTATTATGATCAGTTATAATAAATGTAGCATTATTATTATATCCAAATAATTCTAATGATATAAATAGTTTTATAAAAACAAAAATTATTCCATTTGAGTGTCTTAAATAATTCATTTTAATTTCATAGTTATATTTATTAAAATTTGGTATTTCCATTAAAAATTTTGAGTAATTAATTATAAAAGTTTTAAAATAATCTATACATGATGCAAAATTAATTATATTTATAAATTTCATATCTTCTTTTTTTACTAAAATCATAGAATTTTTTAAATTATTAATGGCTTTAGTAACTAATTGTAAATTTGTTAATGGTACTGAATCTGATGAAATACTTTTAATTATAGGACATTCAAAGATTGTTTTAATCATATTAATTGTTTCATTAAAATTACATATAATTTTACAATTTTGTATTTCAAATGTGCTTTTAATAACACTTGTTTGCCTCGTGATATTATTTGTATTAAAATTTGTTTGATATGATTCATTATAATTATTGTCATAAAAAGAATTTTCATTAATTTGAGGTGAATTTTTTAAAGCCATTCCAATTTTCTTACATTTTTCATATCTACAATATCGACACATACGATTTTTATCTATAATTATTATTATTATAATAATAATAATCTATAATAAAATTACCTTTTGTTACATTACAATTTTTCGTTGCTTTTCTACATTTATATACTTTACCAGCTACAACAGTTCTTCTAAAAAAATTATTAAATTAATAATTATATAAAAAAAAATAGCTACCTAAAAAATGAGCTACATGGTTTGCATGCATTAACACCAAAATGTATAGAATTTGTTGGTACATTACAAACTAAGCAATATTCACTTAATTGTGAATTTTTATTTGAATTCATTATAAAATCTTTTTTGATAAAACAAAATGATATCACAATAAAACACTTTTACAGAGAAAAATAATTTGTGTAATTTTTGTGTTCATTCTTTGATAAGATTTATATTGATAAGATATTTTGATACAAAGGAAGGTTGACTTATTTGCTTTTTTTATTTAAAATAGCATCAAGTTGTGTGTAAAAAAGAAATTTAATTGCTGGAGAAACATTAATTTGTGAGAACATGATTCATTATTATTGTGGTTTGACTTTGAAATAATCTAATAATAGAATAATATCTATGCAAAGTTTTTAGTAATTGATATTTAAATATTTATTATACATAACAATTATTTCTTATTAATTTACTTTTTTTGTACTTTCAAGTAGAAAAGTAAATATTATAATTTTTTTATATACCTAGAATCTTTTAAATTTCTAGGTTTTATTAACAAAGAAAATAGATTATATTGTTATTTTTAGAAATATTACAAAGAGATGATATTTATTTGACTTTTTTTTTTATATATAATAATTAAAAACTTAAATAAAATAATTTTAATATACTCACGTTCTTGAAGAAAAGTACAGATTTATAATTTATTTAATTATAGATAGTGTCATTATTTTTATAAAATTAAAATGATACTAACAACAACAGGATGTTAATTCATCAAACATTGTACAATCAAAAATATTTAAAAATTTTGCAATAAGTAAAATTTCACGTTCACGAGCTGAAAATTCTTTAATCATTGCCAATAATTTTGCTATTTCTGCAACACGCCATGCATAATTATCCATTTTTTTATCATAAATATAATGATTATGAATTTCATTACTTATTACCTTCAAAATATTATCATTTCCTGTTTTACCATTTTTTATATCAACAGCTCTTTTTTTTGTCCATAAACTTTGCATTATTAAATATGCCATTTCCATTTGATCAACTTGTAATTCTTTCATTGGAATAAAAACAAATGAATCTAAAAATTTAAATGAAGGTGTAAATAAATCCATTATTTGTTTTTTTACATGTGGTGTAAATTCTTCATCAACAACTTGTAGACTTTCTAAAAAATGAGCTGATTCAGTATCAGTAAGTATTACATTTTTTGAGGTTAACTTTTGACAATATTCTATAGAAAAATAAACACGTAAAAATACATGACACATTGGCCAAAATGATTTAAATAAATCCCATTTTTCACTAGAACTAAGAATAACAAAATCTGGCATATACATTAAAAGTTCAGCAATATGAATTAATAATTTTTCCCAAAATGCAACAAATTTTCTAAATTCTATTGTATATGATATTGTCATTTTTTCATTATTTGCAATACCTAAACTGGAACGTAAATGAATTAAACCTTGGACAGTTTTTTGAAGACATGATAATTGTACACCATTTATTTGTAAAACACCATGTAATGGTTTACTAAAAATATCTTTTATTATTGTAATTGTATCATGAATATCATAAATAACTTTATTTCCTTTAATTTCAATTGTTCTTTTAATAACACTTTTAAAATTTACTGGACTATTATTTTGACTATTTGTTGGTGTTACTATTTCTTCAGATTTTTGTACAACTACTTTTAAATTTTTTAAACTCATACCAGCATTTTTACATTTTTCAAATCTACAATATTTACAAAATAATTTCTCACCTAAATAAATCATATATATATATATAATTAAATATTTATTATTAAAAAAAAAAATTAATTATATTTTTATATTTACCTGCTTTAATAGGACAATTTTTTGTTCCCCTCCTACATTTATATTGTGCATTGGCATTTGCACTTCTTCTAAAAAATGCTAAAATATAAAAAAAATTTAAACATTAAATTTTTATATATAAATATATATATTATTACAACTACAGGCTCTACAAGCATTTACTCCTAATGAAATACTTTTTGTAGGTATTCCACACACAAGACAAAAATCCAACAAACTATCCAATTCATTAAGCATTATTTCTTTTCCAAATTGATATAATAAAAATATGAAAATAATATAAAATTTGTGTCGAAATTGTGTATGTAGGTATGTTAAATTAAAAGTTTAATAAACATATAACATCGCTCATTGGTATTGTAGAAAAGTTATAACATAGGGGTTGTATATGTTTATCTTAATAATATTATAGCAATGAAGTGCAACTTGTAAGTGTATAACTTGTGATAGTATATGAAAAAAAAAAGGTTTCATTATAATTGTTAAGTAATTTTATATTGATTTCATGCTTTATTGATCTATTCAAGTACCCCCAAAATCTTATTAAAAAAAAATTTTAAATATCATTAAGTAATGTTTTATTTTTATATAAAAATATTAATAAATAATTGCAAAATTTTATTTTAATAAACATATAAAAAAAAAAAAAATATTTGATTTCAAACAAATCAACCATACAAAATAGACAATGTTAAAAAAAAATTTTAAACAAATATGATAGTAAATATAATAAATTAATTTAATTTTCAATATTTATTTGTTGACACTTTATTACAATAAAAATAATAATAAAATAAAACAAAATATATTATTATTTTAATTGAACTTGAAAATATAGTTATCATGTATGATCTTATGAATTCAATTGTGATTTTTTCTTTTGTCCTTCATACTACATTTTTATTAGAAATACTATTCTGTTGCAATTTTATTTTATGTGTTTGAAAAATTTAATAATATTTTTTTCATTTAAAAATTTTGCAAAGATGTCAAAGAATTTATATTAAATTAAATAATATAAAATATCATTTTTCTTATTATGTACTGACAAAATGATAATACAATATTTATCACTATTAAAATGTTTAATGTTGATTTATTTAATAAATTTATTGTACCTTTAAAATGTTATCAAATACTTTTTACGAAATATCAAATATCTTTTATTAATTATCTATAATTTCAAAACTTCTCTACATTCATTATAAATAATTGTTTTCTATTATAAATGTCTATAATTTTTTTGATAACTAAGATTAAAAAAATTAAATAATATTAAATGACAAAATTTTTTAATATATATAGTTAAAAAAATAAATGAAAAGTTTTTTAAATCTATTATTTTTCTTCATATAACTTTGAAAAATATTTTTGCTCGTAATTTACTTTTTTTTTTCTGTTCTTCCATCGACAGTTAACTAAAAATTAAAAAAGAAAGTAAATTAATTAAATATAACTTTTTAATATACATTTTTTGATATATCAAATTATTATAGAAAGTGTATGGTAAAAATAATTTACTATATACAATAAATAATTTTAATATAAAAAATTAACTTATTATTTTTATTTTACTTTTAAATTCAGAACTTCAAAATTTTTATTGTTGAAAAATCTTTAAAGAAACGATTCATAAATTATATCTCAAAATAAATTTTAAATCATAATTTTAAAATTATAGTTTTTAAAAAATTTATTAACTTTTTCTCTTATCAGTTACTTTTTTTAAATTTCCCGTCAAGTGCATTTCTTCAAGAACTTAATCTTTTTATATTTTCAATAATGATATTTCTTAGTATTAAATTATTTCAACACTAAAAACAATTGTGTAAAAATTTTTTTATTTTTTTTAAAAATTAAAAAAACATAGTGATTTACAAAATGTGTTACATTAAAAACAAAAATAAATTTAATTAAATATGGTTATCCAAAAAGACGACCCTACCAAAACTAAATAGTATTCAAATTTTTATCTCCATTGTGTAAAAGCTGGACTAAAAAAAATATTAAGTAAAAAAAGTTTTTAGTATTTATTTACCTTTTATTTAAAGATGAATTAGCACCAAAAGATGATTGCTGTGAGTTACCAGATAAGTTACTAAAACCTGTTCCCGCTTTATTGGCAAATGAAGAAAAAGAACTTTGACCAAAAGATGACTGTCCAAATGCAGATTTACCAAATGTAGAAGTATTTGATGAAGGAGCACCAAATGAACTTCCAGTTGTTTCACCAAATGCAGGTTTAGCAAATGCTGCATTTGATCCACCAAAAGATGATCCAGTATTTGAGAAAAATCCAGGTTTAGGTGCATTAGATGATTGTTGAAAGGTATTTGTTTGTGCAGGTCTAGCAAATGAGAAAGAAGAATTATCTCTAGAAGTGTTAGTTGATGCACCAAAAGCTGACTGAGCAAAAACATTTTTTTTTTCAGTTGCCTGTGACCCTAAACCACTCATACTGCTAAAGAAACCTGTTGAAATATTATTTCCATCATCCATACCTTCATCTGATTGTGGAGGTTTTGTGGCTTGATTATTAAATGATCCACCAAATGCAGATCCCCCAAAGACAGATTTGCTTTGTGATCCTCCAAAAGCTGATTGCCCAGTCTGTTGTGACCCACCAAATACAGATCCTCCAGAAGATTGTGATCCACCAAATGCAGATTGACCAAAAATGTTCTGTTTTTGTGTAACAGAAGAACCACCAAATACAGATGGTTTGACTGGAGTATTTGTTATGCTACTGCCTCCAAAAAATGATCCCTGTTGAGGTGGAGTTTTTGTTGTATCACCAAAAATAGGAGTTTGTGCATTGTCGCTGTCTTTTGTTTTTGATGTATCCTCAAAAAATAATGAAGATTTAGGTTTTTCTTTGTTTTCGATGTTCTCTCTGAAAGGTGTTGTTTTAAGGGTTTCTGAATTTACCTGTGCTTCATTACCAAATATTGATTTTGAAGAATCACTTGAAGGTGTTCTGCCACCAAAAAGTGATAATTGTGGTGAATTATTTTCTTGACTCTCTTTTTCAGCCACTAAATTTTTTGGAGACTCAATGGTAACTGTTTGAGTTAATGAAGTTTTTTCATTATTTTTCATAGTTAATGGTGAACTATTTGTTGGTTTTGATGAGTCTTCTGTTTTAACAAAAACATCTGAATTTTCCCCTTTAGAAACATTAGATTTATCTTCCTGAGAAGGAACTTTAACAATTGTTTCGTTTTTATTTTCAACCTCTTCTGGTTTAGAAACCACATTTTCTTTGTTTGTTAAATCAACTGGTAATACATTTTTATCAATTGATTTTGTAGCAATGGTAGCTACGGCTTCAACTCTATTTCCTTTCACCTGTTCTTTTTCTTCCTCCTTTTGTGGATTAAAATCAATTTTTTTCATCTCAGCAACCATAAGTTTTCTTGTCATTTCTAAAGTTGTTTTAAAATCAGCAGCATATTGTTTTGCCTCATCTAACGTATTTTGTCTTATTTTTGTAATGTCTTCTTTTGTCAAATATAAATCAACAGGTTGACTTTCTGAAAATGAATTATTAACTGATCTTGAGACAATCAAACACTTTTCTAACATATCTTTAACATTAGATACAGTATTTTCTAAAGTGTTTTCTTCTTCATCTTTCTTAGCAGTAATATTTTGTAAAAATGGTAATGTTTGTACAAATTTCTTTCCAACAGGTTTAGAACATTTCTTTTTTAAATAATTTTGAAATTCCTTAGACTTGTTTCTATTGACAGTAAATAAATTTTGAGTTTCACCAATAAATGTTTTATCTAAAATAAATGAACTTTCTAATGTTGTAGATTGATTTAAAAATGAACGATCTAAATCATCATGATCTTTCTTTTCTTTTAACTTTTTTAATTCTGCATATTTATCACTAAGTAATTTAAGCTTTCTAAAAGCTACATATGTTGCACGAACGATATTTCTTGAAACGTTTTGTATATATTCTTGATCTTCAGGACCAATAACAACAGCGCTATCTAATTTTGCAATATTATTCATTAATCCTTTACTTTCAATTTTTTTATTTAACAATTCAACAGCTTTTGTTAATTTTGTAAAATTTTCCTTAACTTTTTGTAATTTATTTTCAGATTCATCAAAACTTGATTTTGTGTCAAAGAAATATGTTTCAGCAACTGATGCTTTATTTTTTTTCATATATGAAATTTTATTTTTTAAAGTTACCAATGTTTCATTTAAAGTTTCAATATCTTCAGATACAATCTGAGCCCAATGTGATACTTTGTTTTGACTAATGGTCATAACCTTAAGAGTTTTTAATAGTTCTTTTACACTTTCGTCATTTGTTATTGCTATTTGTTGACAAACTCTGTTGATCGCATTTTCTTGAGCCTGTATTTGAACTATATTCGTATTTTTTCTAGAATAGTATTCAGTAATTAATTCTCCACAAATTTTCCTTAACTTTACCAATTCTTCTTCCTTCTCTTTTTGTGCTTTCTCTTTTTCAAGTTCAGTAATTAAATTTACTTCCTCTCCCACTTTTTTTATAACTTCCTTTTCTTTATTTAATAATTGTTGTTTAATTTCTTTTTCTTTTTCCATAGCTTCAATTTTAATGTCAATATCATTTTTACTTGAAGTATTTAATAAATTCAATTCTTTTTTAATTGAAATTTTTGGGGTTTCAGAAGATGTAGAAACTGGAGAAAAAGTAATTGGTTCTTTTTTAGTTATTTTAGAATCATTAGATGTTAAAGGTAAGCTATTTCCTTGAATACCTCCATTGCTTGGAGTTTTTGGTATCATACTTTTAATATTTTCATTTTGTGGATTACCATTTCTTATTTTATATGGAATAATAGTTTCTCTAGCAACATTAATACTTTTGTAATTATCACTTTTTGTTACTAACCAATAAGATTGTAAAATACCATTAGAATTAAGAAGTACTATAACTGGTGAAGGTTTATATTCAATTGTAACATCATCAATTACTTCCTTATATTTATCAACAGCCGATTTATCAATTACAAATCCACATAAAAAGGGCATTTCATAAGTTTCACCAAGCTCAAGTAATATATCTTTATCTTCTGGTAATTCAATATGTCTATAAGTATCACCATTCTTTTCCAAGAATGCAACACCCAAACCATTATTAGATGCCACAAGAACCAAACCCCATTCAACAATATTTTCAAAATAAAATCTTACAGGATCAATAATTTTTTCTACACATTTACAAATATTTCCTAAGTGAGTCCATTGTGCAGGTTGATTTTTTTTTAAAATAAGTAATGATATACTAAAACTTTGACTTTTTTTTCTTTCGAATGCAAATACAAAATCAGTTGTACCAAGCCAACATATTCCAATACATATTAATTCATTTTCACCATCTATAACTGGACAAGGTTCTCTTCTAACAAGTGTTAAATCAGGTTTATATTGGAGCATCGAGCCATCCATACACCCAACAACAAGTTGTTTTCCTTTTGGACTCCATGAAATACAATTTCCTTTAGATTTTAATTCATCAATTCTTTTATGTAAGAAACATGTACCAGCAGGATTAAATTCCAAACAATATATTCTATTTCCACCGGTTGTATATGCAAACATTTCTTCAATTGTAGGATTCCATTGGAAATCTAATATCTCATTTTCACCAGCATAATCTACATATAAAGGATAAGGAGTATCACTGAATTCAAAACTAAATGTTTTTGTGTCATATATATGTATAAAATATTCATTTGATTTTTTTGAAAGAATTGCAAGATATTCACCAGAACAATTACAGTTAATACGTAAAATATTACAATCAAAATTAAATATAGTTGTATTTTTTTGTTTAATATTTGAAACTTTATTGTGTATATCTGAAGATAAAAATGTAGTAATAGTTGAAGTTCCATTAGTAGTAAAAATCAATCCATTTTTTGATGATGTCGTAATCCAAAATATAAAAGGTACCTTTGGAAAAGGTTTTGATATTTTGTTATTTGTTATTAATTTTGTATAAATTACCTAAAACATAATAATTATACTATAAAAAACTTTTTCTAACTTACATCAGTACCGTCTGTCATTATAGTAAAATAAAAATTATACAAATATGAAAAAATGTATCAGGAAATAATTTAAAAATAGGCCGCCCTCAGAAATTGGAATAATGACTAAATACTCTTTCCTGTAACGATAAGAGATAAATAAAATTTCAAAGTAAAAAATTTAAAGTTTACAAAATAAAATATTTTTTTTATTTAATATTACACATAACAAAAAATATTTTAAGTTTAAATCATTAAAATTAATTTTTTTTTCCAATTTAAATTTTCTACCAAAATATTCAACATATAAAAAGTTTTTTCACAGAGAAAAAAAAATCTATCTTTCTAGTGTTTTTCAATAACTAAAAAATTTTAATTATTTCTTCATGTACCATAATGATCAAATAGGATAAAAAAATAGGAGTTTTTTTCTCTTTATTTATTAACAAAAGTAAACTAATTAAGTTAATTATTTTGGTAATAAATTGTTAAATTCCTACATTAAAAATTAGTAAAAAATTTTATTTTAAAAAAAGTTATGCATAATACAATTTAATATTATACAAATAAAAAATTGCTAAAGAGCACTTTTTTTTGAAAATTGTAAATGAGATTACATGAAAAATGTTAACTGCTGAAAACTTTAAAGATCGACTAATCTATGGTGTGTAAAAAAGTTTTTAATGCAATTAATAACAAACAATCAAAGCATCTCTTTCAACTCCTACTCCAATATATTTTACTGGAACCTGGACGAAATTTTCAATATATTTAACATATTTTTGGCAGTTCTCTGGAAGTTGATCAAAAGATCTTGCATTAGAAGTATCACAATTCCAACCTGGCATTGAAATGTACTCTGTCTCAACTCTATCCCAATCATCAGCAAGAGCTGGTGGCTCTGAAATTGGAATACCATTAAGTTTGTAACCAATACAAACTTTAATTTCATTAAATGTATCAAGAATATCAACTTTTGTCAATGCAATTTGAGTAAGTCCATTTATAATTGCTGTTCTTTTGAGGAGGAAAAGATCAAGCCATCCACATCTTCTTTTACGTCCAGTTGTAACACCAAATTCATGTCCAACAGATTGAAGTTTTTCACCAATCTCATTAATTTGTTCAGTTGGGAATGGGCCCGTTCCGACACGTGTTTGGTAAGCTTTAACTACTCCAATAACTTCAGTAATAGAAGTTGGAGGAATTCCTAAACCAGTACATGCACCACCAACAGTTGAGTTGGAAGAAGTGACAAATGGATATGTTCCAAAATCAATGTCAAGAAGAGTACCATTAGCACCTTCAACTAAGATGCTCTTACCTTCAAGGCGAGCATTATCTAAATATCCCGCTGTATCAGTAACAATATTTAATTTACGTAATTTTTCAGCATATACTTTAAGATGTTTTAATTCTTCATTAACATCAATAACAATATTTGGAAATTGTTTGCAATAATGTTCAACAAGTGTTTTGTATTTTCTTGAAAATTCATCGAAATCACCCAAAATATCAATAACTCTAAGTCCATTTCTAAAACATTTTGATGAATATGTTGGACCAATTCCTCTGTTAGTTGTACCAATTTTAGCACTATCAGAAAGTTTTTCTTCCTGTCGACCATCAACCTGAGAATGAATTCCTAAAACAAGATGAGCTCTATTTGATACAAGTATTCTTTTTTCCCATCCTTTAATTTGATCAATACCATTATGTATGATTTCATCAAAAAAAGCACCAATATTAAAAACAATTCCATTTCCAATAACATTCATACAAGTATCATTACAAACTCCTGACGGTAAAAGATGAAAATCATATTTTTTTCCATTAACAACAACAGTGTGTCCAGCATTATTTCCTCCTTGACAACGAGCCGTTATATCATACTATAAAAATACATATATATATAATGATAATTTTTTCCTTTTTTTTATTATTATTATTACCTTTGATCCACTATTAATTAAATAGTCAATGATTTTTCCTTTTCCTTCATCACCCCACTGGGCGCCAAGTAAAACATGAACAGGGGAACGTTTAGCAGGAGTTATACTACTCATTATCAATTACTAAAAGTACTTAAACTCATTAAATAAATATTACACAAAATTTTAAATAATATAAAAAGTATTAAAAAAATAATTTAACATTTTACTATCACTAAACGTCTGATTTATAGTTTAAATAAAAATTCAAGCAAATAAAAACAGGAAATCGCTCTAAGATGGCAAAAGTTGGACCATAGTTACGCAAAATCAAATCGCAAAATGACAACTCTGTACATTTCGGTTATATAACCCCCCAATAAAAATGATAGAAAATAGTTAATAATTGATAAAATTTTCTCAAATAAAGTACAAATCATAAATAACTTTTTTCACATATTAACTGTAAAAAATTGTAAACATATAGGGATTTGATAATTGAGTCATTTTTTTTTCACTTATGATAAAATTTTATAATAAATTTAATTTTTTTAGTTTTTCTAACATAAAAAAACACGGGGAATCAGAAAAAAAAATTTTTTTAATTTTTAAAACAATAATTTTTTAAGAAATTTAAAAAAAAATAAATAATTTTTAAAAAAATTTAATAAAATTTGAAAAAATTTTCTTATATTTTTTTTTGTCGTTTATATCAAATTATTACCAATGGTTATTTTAACTAAAAAGAAATAACTTATAAAAAAATAAAAAATATATCAATCTGATAAAAAAATAATTAATTCTAAGTAATTTTCAATCAAAAATGACAAGGGGACACCAACTTTAGAATTCAAACAATTGCTATTTTAACTAAAAATAAAAAGCTAGAAAAAAAAAAATTTTTTTTTTTTTAAAATTTTCAAAAAAAATACCAATATGATAAAAAAAAATGCTTAAAACGTATTTTTTAATCAAAATAAACAAGGGGGAACCTTATCTAAAATTCAACCTTAATTTTTTTAAAATTATTTGATAAAGTTGTTGATGAAAAAGCTGCCAACAAATTTTTTTTAAATTATAGAATAATTCCTGAAAATAAGGAATGCAGCAATGAACATCAAATGAAATTGCAGTTTGGGAAGCAGATTCGTTGAAGATGCTACATGAAACAATGTAGAGCAGAATCTGGAGTAGGAATTGGTACTTGGTTTCAAGATACCAGGATCCCCTTCCAGACAGCAGTTTTATTCATTTATTTGGGGGAGGGGGGTGGATATAACTGAAAAGTACCGACAACTCTTTACTGTTTCTTCAACCCAAACCATGTATAAAATTTTATATCACGCGTGGTAATTAAACAAATTAATATAATTTATATATTATAATATTTGTAATAATAAATAAATGTTTTAAAGATGTTTAAAAAAAAAACAAACAAAAGAACACCTTTTAAGAAAAATAGATTAAAGGGCAGCCGCCATTTTCTGAAACATTATAATATAAAATTAAGAAAAAGAAAGACAAGATGTTGTAATTTATGAGTTGTAATTAAGAATAATTCTTAAAATCATGAGAGAAATAAGTTTGTAAATTTATAGAATGAACTAGAGATGAGAATCTTCGTCTACTATCTAATGTTTTAATAGGCTTTAAATTTTCTTTACATATTGTAATGTTGATATAAATTAAAGAAACAAAGTTAAATATTTCAACGACGTTCTAATTCATACTTTAAAAAAAAAATTAAAATATTCTCTTACACATCAATAGTTTATCAAAAAAAAAAAAAGTCGAAGTTATGTTTTAGTAAGGAATATATTTAAATGTGTCTATGTTTATATTATGATTTATTATTTTTATATTATAAAATATTATTTAACAATTATATCATTGATATGCGACACATTTTAAAATATTTTATTCAAACATTCTTTTCTCTTTTTTTTTCTTCTGTAAGTAATTTTATTTTATTCTTTCACATAAATAATTTTACTTTTTTTATATATATCCTATTGAAACTTAGTTTTTAAAAGGAAAGGTTAATTATTTAATTTTATGAATTATGATTCTTGGCCTATCAACATATAATCTTTTTATACTTTTAATAAATATTTTATAATAAGTTTTATAATGTGACTACGATATGTTATTTTTAATGCTCTTTTTATTTAAATTAAAATATAGAAAAATAGTGCAATTAGAAACTGATAATGTTAAATGATAAGAATAACATTATATTATCTAAATAATAATTAAAAGAAAATTAAAAGGTAAAATAAAAACATTAAATATTAGTTAGTTACTTTTAACCCACACCTAAAAATGAACATTATTTAAAAGTATTAACAAATATATAATATATGTTTTAATGATATGGTATAAGAGAGAAAAATAAATGAACATTTGATGACAATTATGTGTTTTGTTCATGATTTAATAATTCCAACTACTAACTTATTTCTTAATTAATTTTTATATCTTATCTTTTTATAAAGATATAATTATAAAAATATTTTACCTATTTATCACGTGCCTTTAATACCAAAGTGACGATATTTTAAAGAGTTGTATATAATTGACAAAATCTATTGATTAAGCAATATATATATATAAAATATATAATATAATTATTATTCAAAGATAATAATATATAATATATATATATATTTCTTAATTTTTTTTTTTACTACTAAAAAATTATGAATATATCTTTATTTAAAATTCCAATAGATTTAAAATTAATTTTCTATAGATTAAAAACATTTACAGCTCAGCAGGCTGCATCAGCATTAAGACCTTTTTATTTTGAAGTTCATCCAGATCGTTTTCCTAATGATCCTATTGTAAGACAAAAAAATGAAAAAAATTTACAAATTTTTAATGGATACTTAAATGAATTATTTCCTACATCAAAAAAATTAAAACCAATAGAAGTTCATTTTTCTATAAAATGTAAAAAAACAGAAGTATTTAAAAATATTAGTATTCCATTATGTAGTAATGATCCAAAAACAATTGTTAGAACAGCATTACAAAAATGTAATTTAAATACAGATAAAGTACCAAAATCAGTGGATGATGAAAAAATGAAAAATGGTGGGTTATATATTTCACCTACTGATAAGATGAATGCTGATATGATTTGGCGCGATTTACATGCTGAGTATTATAAAAAGAAAAAAAAAGGACAATCATCAAATAATGAATTATTGAATGTCTTATCAAAAAATCGTGACATTGTTTTTGAAAAAATGAAATCATGGGAACATATGCAAGAAATTTGTAAAGATGAAATTGAACATTTAAAACGGGTTGTTGGTATAAAAAGGGTAATCTGGAATTTATCATGGGAACAATCTTACATGAAACGTTGTTTAATGGGAGTTTCGTTTATGTATAGAGATGCAAATGATAGTATTAAAAAAGATATTATTTTAGCATTAAATAATTGTACATTACTTTTTGGACGTGGCAGTTATATTACGTGTGATGGAAATATACAATTTGGTGCAGATGATGTACCTCAGAAATGGTTAGAACTTTGTATGTCAATTAATATTAAAAGAAAAGAATTATCCTTATTTATTGAAATTCATAATAAGTTAAAATCATTATTAGGAGAAGAATCAAAATTGATATATAATAAAGATGGATGTCTTTCAAAAACAATTCATGAATATAAAAATTTATATTTACGATTATCTAATAGAAATAAAAATGAATTACAGGAATTACAAGAATTATTAAAAGGTATTACAATAGAAGTTGTATCATCATATGATGAATTAAATATAAATAAATGTGGTCATTTTTTTATTCCATGTAATGTTGAATTTTTATTTTTAAAAGATTACATAAAAAAAAATATTGGTGTTAGCAAGTATCTTTCTGAAAAATATACCTTAAAGATGATTGAAGCAGAAACATTAAAAAATAGTTGCAAAAGAATATTGCAATTAAAAAATTTAACATGGGATGATAATATATTAATGGAAGATTTAAGAAAATGTATCTTAAGATTAGAGGAGTCAGATGAAAGTATTAAAAACTTGATAATTGGTATGAACGTCATAATATCAACAAATCCAAAAATTACCGTTTTAAATGATGGAACTGTATCAATTCCAATAAATTGGATATAAATTTCATTTAATTTGTCATTCCTATTTAATTTTTAAATTGTCTTCAATAATTACTCATTATAAATACTTTTTTTTTTTTAAAATCATTTACGATATATTTTTTTTTATAATTTGTTTGTTTCATTTAATTAATTTAATTATTGACCACGTTGGAACATTTATGTATTAGTCAAATTTAACAACCAATTATGAAATTATAAACACAAGAGATAAAAAAATGTTTTTATTTAATATATATCAAAAAAAAAATTTAAATTTAGTTATAAAGTAAAGAAAAATTATCATTTTTATTTTAACAATTATAATTAAAAATAATTACTTTGATAATTTTGTTTGAGTAGAAATGTTAGAGTCTCCGTTAATTTGTTTACCAACTAAATCAAACATAATTTTTACAGTATCTTTCAAATTATATTGTGCTTTCCATTGCCAATCATTTCTTGCCAATGAATCATTCAAACTTCTTGGCCATGTTTCTGCAATACCTTGTCGTATTGGACAAATTTTGTAATCAATCTCAAAATTTGGCATTATTTTTCTTATCTCAGCACTAATTTCTTCAGGAGTAAATGAAAATCCAGTTACATTATATGTTCTTAATGATAACTTTTCTTTTGGTGCTGCTAAAAACTATAAAAAGAAATTATATATATATATTTTTAAGATAAAATAATTTATTTATTAAACATACCATTACAACACTAGCCATACAATCACTATCATACATCATTGGAAGTTTTGTATCTGGTTTAAGGTAACATGTATGCTTACCGTACTTAATAGCATCAAAAAATATCTTTATAGCATAGTCTGTTGTACCACCACCTGGTTTTGCTGCACTTATTATTCCAGGAAATCTAAGAGATCGAAAATCTACACCATATTTTTCATAATAATATTCTCCTAGTAATTCAGCATAAACTTTTGTTACTCCATATATAGTTCTTGGCCTTTGAATTGTAAGATCTGGTGTATCATCAAGTTGTGATGTAGGACCAAATGCACCAATAGTTGAAGGAATAAAAACTTGTAATTTATGTGTTCTTGCAACTTCAAGTACATTCTGTACACCGGTTCCATTAACTTGTAAAGCAAGTGGAACATTTTGTTCTCCTATAGCTGACAATAAAGCAGAAAAATGAATAATTGTATCAATTTCATTATTTACAACAGCTTCTTCAATAGAATTTTTATCAATTATATTTAAATATTGAAATGGTGCTATAAAAGAAAATTTTTTTTCAAATATATATATTGATAAAGAAAAATAATTTACTTACCTAAATGTCTATTTTCATAACCAAGTTTATTAATATCAGAAAGAATAATATTATTATGACCAAAGATGTCTCTAAGTATAGTAGCTAAATTTTTTCCCAATTGTCCTAATCCACCTGTTATTAAAATTCTTTTTCCTGTATCCGTACAATTTTTTATTTGCACTAAACTTTTTAATTGCCCAGTAAGGAGTGAATAATTTCTTTTAAAAAAAATATTATTCATTATTGATAAAAAAAATAAAAGAATAAAACCACTAAAATAAAAAATAAAATTTATAAAATATTTTTTAATAAATAATAAAATATATAATTTTTTTTTTTTGATATATTAACATGTGCTAACTAAAACATCATGAAACTTATTGTAGAAAAATTTTCTAAATATAAATATTACTTTCAGAGATCAAATGATAAACGATCTAATTAACGAGGGACTAAAGTTATATAAAGTATTTCTGCCCCCATATATTACATCTTAAAATAATGTAATTAAATGTACATTAGGTTGAAACTTGATTTTAATTTGTATTCAGACTATTTTGATGTATGGGTTTTCAAAATTTTTATCTATACTGATATGTAAATTAGACAAGAAACAATAGAAAAAGTGACAAACTTGTTTATTTATATAGGTACATGCATCAAGTTGTATAATATTTTAAATTATTTCCTTCAACTTTAACTTTATTAATATCATATAAATTAGAAATGCACGTGCAACTTGATTTTAATACTGTTTCAAATATATCAAAAAAAAAGGAAACATTATTATTTTAAAGTTTATTTAATATTTCAGACATACTGAATATTGTTAAAGTGATAAAAATTACAATTTATCAAATAATTTGTTAAAAATCTTTTTAAAAAAAAGGTAATAAAAAAAATCAAGGAATGTTAAAAATTCAAACATTTTAAAAATTGTAATGAAATATTTTTTTTATATTTACAAGTTTAATATCATTCTTATGCAATCCATAATTTTGCAATATAAATTTCAATTTAACCAAATAATTTTTGAAACATTAAATTATTTCTATATTCTAAATTTTGGTTACTACTTCTTTTTCCCCATACACCTCCTATTCCAGCCCATGATGGTTTGGCAATTGGTACAAATGATTCATAATCATTACTTTCAAATTTACGTTTCTCAAAAAAATTATCATTCTTAAAAAATTGCTTATTATCATTCATATTCTTTAAATATTGTAATCCATAATCATTATAAGCATTTGAAAGAAAGTTTTCATCTTTAATACAAAAGAATTTTTTTTAATTAAAAAAAAAGAAATTTTTTGTTATAAATTACCTTGATATTTGTTGTTGGAGTCAAATGGCAAAACTAACGTTTAAAAAAAAATTTTTTTTAATAGAAAATATTAAATTTAAACAAACCTTCATTTTCACACAACAATAATAATACAATTAAGAAGAAAATTGTCACAAAATATACTCTCGTCATAATTTAAATTATAAAATTTATTATAATGATAAATATATATGATATTTTTTAATACTAAAAAAAAGATCTAAATACATTAATTATTTTAGGAGGAGATAATTAAAATAAAAAATAGAATAATTAAAGTTAAGAATATATTTTAGTATACTCATGAGAAATATTTGGAAAAAAAAATATCATATAAGAATAATATTGTTGTGAAAAAAAAAAATTTATCAATTAAGTTATATTATTTTATGCATAATATATAAAAATAGATGTAAAAACTTATTATATTAATATAATATTTTTTTGTATATACAAAACAATTTAATTATTATTTATATCTTTAGAATTTCTTTTCAAATGTAAAAATTTAAAATACTTTACATGAGCATAATTTTTTTTCTAATAAATTTTAATTTAAATGAAAGTTACCACGGTTTTAAAAAATTTTTATATAAAGTTAATTCTCAAAATAGAAAAACGAAACAATCATTATTTCATCACGTAGAATGAGAATATTAATATGCATACGTAATCACATAATGAAATATGATAATGGATATTATTTTTTTTATTCAATGTAATGTTTAATTAAGTATTTAACCAAGGATTTATACAGAAATACATACTTTTGACATAAATTAAATTTTTTTATCTGTTATTGAATGTTATTGTAATATAAATGTTTTTTTGATTTCATATTCATTCTTTCAAAGCTTCTTTTATGTCTACAGTCTTTTTCTTCAGCATTCCTAAATCCAATTTCCATATTAATAGTACCAATATCAAAGTATAACTTTTTACTAATATCATGAATATATTTAGGTGGTATATGAAATGTCGCTTTTCTAGCACAAGTATTTTTAGTATTTCCACAATAATGATAAATTTTTAAAATTGGTTCAATTTCCATTTCTTCAATTGTTGCACCACGAATTTCAAAAAAACCATCTTCATCAGTTACCGTAACACCCAGTAAATCATTTTTATCAGGATCTTAATTATTTTTTTTTTCATTATTAGAATTTTAAAAAAAAAATAAAAAGCTTACATATATCTACGTCAACAAGTTTAATTTTCGCATTAACGATGGGAAAACCAGAACACATAAGTTTTCCTTTAGCCCCAACTGCTTGCAACTTGGTAAAATTATTATTTGAAGAAGCATTAATAGAAAAAAGATATATCAAAAAAAATACTAAAAACATTTTTAACTGGAAAAATAAAAATAAAACTTTTTGCTTAACATTATATGTCAATTTAATGATACTTTAAATTATTTCATGGATCGTGAGAAATATTTCCTTGATATATATAACGATATTACTTTTAAATTTACTGATAAGAGTCATCCATAACATAAAAATGTACCATATTTAATACATTGAATTATATATATATATACATTCATTATTTACTTAGCAAACACCAATACTTTACAATTTTTTAATTTCAAATGTAAAACAACAAAAATTATTATATTATCAATCATGGTTTAACTATATTATAATGATAAGGAAAAATAAAGATGATAAAATGAGACCGCCTTGTTTCATCAAGTAAAAAAATCTACAACTTCTAAATATTTATGTGTGGATTCTTGATACATTGGAAAAATTATTGTTTGTTATAAAAAGTAAAGAAGTATTTAATAATTTTCAAGAAAAGATAATATTCTTATTGAGGATAAAAGTTTCTCCCCATCACTTTTATTTATTTATTTTTTGTTAAAATAAAAATTTTTTTTTGTTTCTCAAGGATATAGATAATACAATAGAAAATGACTCGAAAATTATGAATGATATAACAAACAGTGAAAGTAAAGATATAATCTGTAAAAGATATTCCCGAGTTTGATAAGAAATATGATATCTTAAGAAATTTTAAATGGAATATATTGAAATAATAGTGCTATAAAATAAATTGAGTATAAGTGGAATTGTCGAAAGAATACTATACATACTTCTGAAGGGAAACTTTACTAATTATTAATATGATTTAAATAACTTTTTAATTTTAAAAATTTCCACTATATTTTGTTCTTTATATTAAAAAAAGTTGTTTAATAAAAAATAATTTTTCAATGTTTTAATTTTGTTTTATTTGTATTGTTAGTTAGTTTGTTATAGACTATAAATAAATATATATTCTTTAAAAATTTATAATTAAAATCAAATACTAAAAAACATTTCTAATACTGATAAGTTTTTACTAGAATATAATTTAGATATTTAATTGTAGTCTGGTATAATGATACTGTCAATTTAAAATAATAAAATTCTTGATTATTTTATACATCAATCTCTACATACTTTAATAATTAATAACTTTAATTTTTTCAATAAATGAACAACACTCTTTTAATTAAATATAATATTACTTTTATATAAAAAAAACTTTTATTTCTAACTTTGACAAATTAAAAATTATTAATCATTATAAAATACAGAAAAAAAAAACATTGATTTAACAAATTGTACAACAACAACATTTGCCTTTTTTACTTTTTAATTTCTTCTTTTGATTAGGATCATCAACAACTGGAGAATTTTGTAGTGGTGATCTGTTTGTAGAGTCATCAAGTAGCTTTTTGTTGTCTACATCATTTTGATTAAGTGTCGTTTCCAATATTTCTTCACTTTTCAATAATAACTTTTCTTCACTTTCAACATTTGTAATGACGTCAACTAAATTATCCTCCTTAATTATCTTATCATCCTCTTTAAGATAATTAACTATAATAGACTTATCATTAACATCATCATCCATTTTAATATCAATGGTTGGGAGAGACTCTAATTTTGTATCATTATCAAATACATTCACCATTTTAGCAGAAATTTCCTCAAATTTTTCTTTTCTAGATTCTTCAATAGAAGTTTGAAGGAGTGTCTTTTCTAACATATCATTTTCCTCATTTAAAATATCAATATCACCAACAGAATCATAGTCAGATGCTGGTGATACATCAACAAAATGTTCACCAGAATTTTCAGTTGTAGAAGCATTACTACTATCAGAGGCTGAAGAACATGAATAATCAGATGGAATTTTAACATGTTCCTCATAAATTTCTGGTGTAGTTGGATCTTTCAAAACTAATCCTTTTTTATCTAATGTGTAGTAAAAGAAGTTTCTTTTAACAAAATTTTCTGCAACTTCTCTCCAACTACATCCAAATTCTCTTACAGGGTCAACTTTCATTTCAAAAAATTCATTAATTAAATTATCTAAGTTATCAATTGGAATACTTTCCATACCTTCTTCAATAAGACTTTGAAGTCTTGAACAGATAAAAATCTCTAAAGCATCACCTGGATCTTCAGTACCAATTGCATTGAGATGTTCAGTAAAAGAAAGTTCTCCATAAACATTATTAACTTTATTAGATTCATTTTCTTTATCACTATCATCAATTAAAATATCACCACCAGCAACAATTGCTTCTAATTTATCTTCAATTTCTTTTTCATGTTCTAAAGTACATGGTTTATCAATAGATGAACTATCTTCAGAAATATCTACATTAAACTCAAGATCTTTGGAGGATAAAAAAACTTCTTTTGTATCAGAAATATTAACTTTAAATTTTGTAGCAATCATACTAATAATAATATCTCTAGATTCTTCTGTATTATAATTTATAGCATCAAATATTAAAGCTTTCATTCCACAATCATTAGTAAATTGTTGAGCCAAATCAGCCAATGGAATTTGACTACCACCTCTTAATTCAATTTCAGTTTCATAAAATGATATCTCTTTCATAATAAGATCATGATTATTTTTTACATAATCTAGTGGTTGTTTTAATTTTTTAAAATTTTCATTATCATTCTCAATATTGGTAGGTAAATTATTAACAGGTGTAACATTTTCTTTATTAAAAGATTTATCACCACTTCCAAGCATATGATTTATTGTAACATTATCACATTTTTTATCATAAGGTGAAAGGAGTCCACAAAATCTTGTCTCAATAATAGCTCTTCTCGTCAAACCATTGGTATTTGCAATCTTATTCAATTCATCTAAAGTTAAACTTCTTCCTGTTACTTTATTATATTGAGTTCTTATTTTTGTCCATGAAATAGGTCCACCATTTTTTGTTTTAAGTGTTGACAAAACTTTAACAAAAGCATCAAATTCTGATCCATCAAATGATATTTTTTGTTGTTGACGACGTGATAAAGAACTACGACTTCTAACTAGACGATCTGTATTAATGGTGTTTGTCGGCATATTTTTCGGACAAAATCTAAAAAAAAAAAAAAATAAATATAAATAATAATTATATATATATATATATATAAAGAGAGACGATTATTATAGAAAATGAAAACATAATAACAATTGAAAATGTATATATAAATATTATTTATAGTTTCAAATGTCCATTTATTTAAGGTAATAATATATAATACAGACAAAATATACTAAAAGTTCCTTTAATCTCTATTTAAATGAATTGATATATATTATTTATATACGTGCATATATATATATATATAAACTACTGATCAAATTTGATAACTCTCTTCCTCTTAATTATCTAAAAATGTTAACAATAATATTTAAAGTACTTTAAATACCTAAAACTGAGACAAAGTAAATGTGCCTATATATATTATAAGTCAGTAAAAATAGACTTGCCCGCGCTAAATACTACAAAGAACTTTTAACAAAGTTTGATAAAAATTTTTAACACCACAAATTTACTTTTAAAATAACATTTCAACTTAAGAATCATCCAAATTATAGTTTCAATAAAAATTAGATTAAAATATTATTACAATAATTTAGTAAAAAAAAAAAAAACTCTTAATAATAATAATAAATAATAATTTTTTTTTTCCTACCGAGAACTTTTTCAGTATTAATATATATATATCTGACCTTTAAGTGTATATGTAATAAAATAAAAAGAAGAGTTACAAATGTAATCAAAGTGATGAAAATTTTTTTTTCTTTTCTATGTTAAAATTTATTATAACCCATACCTGTAACTATTTGGTAATATATGCTACTACAATACATATATTTATAATTAATTATATATTTTAGAAAAGATTAAATTATTAAAATTAAGAAACAAATACATTGGATTAAAATTTGATATAATACTAGTAGTAGACAACTTTTTCTATAGTTTAATTAATTTTTAAATAACATATTTAGAGATTACTAAGTATAAGTTAAAAGTGATAATTGACATATTAATAAAATAATTATTAGTAAATTTTTAACTAAAAATTGGGTTAATTATAGTGATAAAAAAAATATTTATAAGGATAAGTAAAAGTTAAATAGTTGAGTGACTTATATATTTTTTTCATATAATAAAATACCAATTATTTATAAAAATAAATTTAATAGTTAAATTATTATAAAAAAAAGTACAAATAAGTTATAAAATAAAATTGAAAGAACCTACTAGTAGTAAAATGTGTTGTCATAACTCACTTTTTGGAGTTAGTAATTATAACCGCCAATCAAATTGTGAATGTCTAACATACATGTGACAAAATGTAGAAAAATGAAGTTTAATGTTTTTATTAAAGTATAACAACTTATACTATGCACTTACACTATAGTACTTTTATCGTTTAGATTTGTGGATAAATTTTCACACAAATCAGTAGAAATCAAAATTTCACTTTGTAAATGCCATTTTATAAAATTAGTTATATAATCTTCTTGGTATCCGGTAAAATTTTTATTAATACAATTGATACGATAATGAAGTTGTGAAGATGAAATAGGATAATGTTCATTAATTGTTGACAAAATGACATTACGAAGTTTTTTATGCTTAGATTGAGATTTTTGTTTTGAATATTGTGATGGCATAATATTTAACCAAAAAATATATTTTATAGTGAGAAATATTTTATCTTAAAATTTTAGAATAAAAGTTAGAGAAATAAAAATTTTATTTTCTGAAAATAAATTTTTTAAAAGACATGATGGAGTTTATAAATTGTGCAAAAATATTATTTTTATAAGATATTTATATATATTTGTTAAGTTAAGAAGCTTGAAAAATGTATCAATAAAAGTATATATATGTATATATATATATATTTTTAAATTGCCGAAAATGAGTAATAATCAAGTTTATAAACTTGAAATGATATTTTATTAATTTATTATAAATTAAAATAAATCTTTTTAATTAATTTCTTATAGTAGTAATTAAAATTTAACATTTCAACAAAAAAGATAATAAACAAAAAAGAAAAACTTAAATTTTATAATTATCAAAGTTATATATATATATATATATAGACAATAAAAAGTTTAAATAAATTAACAAAAGAAGCGATAAAATTTTTATTTAAAATACTATGAAATGCAAGACTTCTTTAGTTTAAGATAAGATATATAAATATAAAATTCTAAATAAAAATATTGTCTTTTAAATTTGAGATTATGTTATATAAAAGTAAGCATAAGTTTGTAGGACTTTAGTCAATGGAAGTCTTATGTTTCATTTACAATATATAAATTATTTATTGAATTATACTTCTTTTTTTCACTATATAATATCATGATGTAAAATATTTAATTTTTATAAATGATGTATCTTATTTTATTTAATAAAATAAATATACATTAATAATTATTTATGGTAAATTTACAATTATATCTTTATTAATATTATATTATATATTGGATAGAAAATATAAAAGAATTATATTTGCCAGGAGAAGACTTTTTTGTATTAATATATATATAAATATATATATATAACATAATAAAGAATGTAAAGAGAATAAAATGGTACCCGTTTTATATCATATTATCAAAAAGATTTTTACAATATTTATGTTTCTTTTTTCTTTAATTATCACTACCAACAATTGGTTTTCTAGAACCAGCTTCATATCCAAGTAATGTTGCTTCTTCATCTCCTTTTTCATTACTTGGTTTATAAAAAACACTTAATTGTGAATTTTTTTGATCAGATGTTTTAATTTCTGATAATCTTTTTATTGACTGATAAGGTGGGAAAACATTTAATGTCACAGAATCAACTGGTATTTTTTCTTCATATGGCATATTAATAGATCCTGATGTTGTTGACATTGTCATATTTGAAATTGACTGAGGCAACAAACCATCCTCTTCACTTTCATGATGAATAGATGATGACATATGAAAATTTTGTGGAGCATTATATGTATTTATTTCATTTACTTTATGCATCATTGGAGGTAAAGGTTCATGTTTTAATGATTGTTCTGATAAAACATCCTCAAGAACATAAACAATTTCAGAAAATGTTGGTCTATCATCTTGATATGTATTCCAACATTTTAACATTAAATTATAAATTTGTTTTGGTGTTCCTGTTGGTGGTTCTAATCTTCCACCAGAAACAACCAATTGCATAACTTCTTGATTATTTCTTCCTGGATATGGTAAATAACCCATTGAAAATATTTCCCATAATAAAATACCATATGCCCAAGCATCACTTTTAGAAGTAAATATACCATCTAAAAATGCTTCACATGGCATCCATTTAACAGGAAGCATAGCTTTACCACCTTTTCTATAATAATCAGATTTGTAAATATCTCTTGCCATACCAAAATCTGCTATTTTAGCAATTCTATTATTTCTATTACAACCACCAATAAGACAATTTCTTGCAGCAATATCTCTATGAATAAATTTATTTTGTTCTAAATATTCACATCCTTTAGCTATTTGATAAGCAAGATAAACTAAATCATACATTATTAATGGTTCATCACTTTTATATAATAATTTTGTATTATTTGATATTCTTTTATCAGGACGATTATCTCTTAAAAAACTTTTTAAATCACCACCATCTAAAAGTTCAAGAACTAAACATTTAGGTGATTCATCTAATATACAACCAAAAAATTGAACAATATTAGGATGATTAAAACGACTCATAGTAAATCCCTCCAATGCAAAATCTTCTATACCATCCTGTGTTGCTGTTGGAAGGAGTGTCTTTATAGCAACTGGTATTTCAGCTTTACCAACAAATAAAACACCTTCATAAACTTCACCAAATGCACCTTGTCCAATTAATTGTTTAAATGTTAAATCAGATCGTTGAATTTGTGGTATAGTTGCCAGAGCAGCTGGAGGTAATCCACCAATAGATTCATAAATTGGTGAAAGTTGATTTACAAAAAAGTCTAATGATTGTGAATTATTTAATGTACCATTAAAAATAAGTTTGTTATCTTTTCTTTTTTTTGCAAAACAATATTTTTTTAAGAAAAGTAATATTAATATAAAAAGAAGCATTCCTGTAATAAGAATAAGAATAATATATTTCCATGTTGATATTATACTATAAAAAAATGTTTCAATATTATTTTCTATAAAATATTCTCCATTACAATCACCAATTTTTTCTTTAACTTCTTTTCCATTATCACATTGACATATTTCTTTAATACCATCATTTCCATAATTTTGAACAAATCTACAAACAGCTGGTTTTAAACAATCTAACTTACATGTATAAACTAATACATATCCATCACCATTATTATCACCAATATCATTTTTATATTTTAATTTTTTATCTAAAATAAAACTTAAACCACCAGAACCATGAGTATTATTTCCAGATGGACCACCTATAAAACCACCACCACCAGCACCAGATGTTGCACAGGATGCTCCACCACCACCAAAACCTCCATAAATATTCCAATGAAAACCTTGTGAACAATAACCACCAGAAGAATTTTTTAAATTTATTATACCATTATTTGTTGGGCATATTTTATCTTTACATTCAATATTAATTTTATCAAAAATACTACCACCATGACCTGCTTTCCAATTATTATATGAAATTGTTTTTAATAATTTAAAATGTTTATTTTTATCAAATAAAACACCTCCATCTGTTCCAATTGTATCATCTTTTTCTAAAATAACATTAGCATAAATTTCTGGTACAATTCCACCACCACCACCAGCAACAGCAAAAACTTTATTACCATCAAACATAACAGTTCCTCCACCACCAGATGTTGCAGGAATTTCAAGAATTCTTCTTAAATTTTCATCCATATTTGAGAATAACTCTTCAGCTATTTTAGGATTTCCAGAACATGCAATTTTTTTTCCTTCATTAATCATTTCAGAGGATAAATTTGTTGAAATATTACTAATATTCATACATGGAGTATTACCTTTTTCTCCAATAATAAATGTTAATACAGTATTTATGGTATAATTTTTATAAAATGAAATACATCCACCATTATTAGAATATCTTTGAAATGGTAATTTACCACCACTACCACCACATAATTTAATATAATATTCTGTTGTCATGGGAAGTGTTAAACTTTTAAAATTATTTTTTTCAACAATAACATTTTTATAAATATTTTCATTATTAGGATCTTGTTTTGTTGAAATATTATAAACAAATGGTATATAATCATCTTCTTCATTTTTTGTATCAATAAAACAACCAGGTGTTAATGATATATCATCAAGTGCAAATGATATTGCCATATCAAGAACAGGAGAATTAGTAAATGCTATACGATAAGATTTTCCCTGTCTAGGAATTTTTATTGATGCCTTCTCCCATAAACAATGTGATGATGATGATGAAAATTCACGATGAAATAAGGCATTCCAAATATCTGTTGTATATTTTGGTATTGAATTATTTTCAATAAAAACTTTTAATGATGGTACTGTTGTTCCATAGTAACAATAAAAAAAATTTAAACGACAACTTTCATATAATGGAGATGTTGGATCATCTATAAGTGGAGACATTGGTGGAAATAATGGTGATTTTAATATTGATTTTGTTTTTGATAATAAATCTGTATTTTGATATGTTCTCCATAAAAAATGTCCTGATTTATTAAATTTACTAAATGTATGATCATGAAATGGTATTCTTTTCATATCTCCTTCTATTTTTAATGCTCCATTTATGTCAACTAAACTATATGATGGAGTACTATTAACAATTAATTTTTTATCTTCATAAAATTCTTGAATCCATCCATCACATCCAATAATATTATCAATTGAATTACTTGATATCTCAAAGTTACATCTTCCACCTGGTGGAACAATAGTACAATTATGTAATACATGATCTTCATCATCACCCTCTGGACAATCAATTGACATATCACATATCTGATCATATTCAATACATTTAACATTTCTTGCATGTCCATTAAATGAACTTTTACATTTATATTTTTTTGTATGTTTACTTTCACAATTACCTTCTTCAAATGTTTCTTCATCACATTTATAAAGAATAATATCATCTATAAAACATTCTGTAGGACCATTTGTATGACATTCTATACGTACTCTTGTTGGATGTGATATACCACCAATTTCAACAATACCCTCTTGCCATGAATCACGTATACTACTTTTTGAATGAAAAACTTTATGTTGAATAGGATTAGAATATATCATATCATCATCATAAGTATAATCATCAAAAATATTATTATTATCAATTGTATTAACATTTTCTGAAGTTAATGTTTTTTGTTGTGTTGTAACAGTAATACTACTTCCAGCTCTTCCAATAATTTTATATTTAAATTTTAATTCACATTTTGGTGAAGTATATTGAAAATAAGGTGAAATAATCATACCAATATCATTTTGATTAGTAAATGTTCCATTAAAATAAGCAAAATGTGTTGTTTGCCTATCTCTTACACCAAGTATTTTTAAAAAATTACTTTCTCCTACTCCATCCTTTTCATTTCCAAATACCCAAAGACATTCTTTTTCAAAATTACAATTACCTTCTAAAAATAATTAAAAAAAATAATAATAATATTATCAATAAATAATATATAATAGATAAATTTTTTATAAAATTTATATATTCACAACATACCATCACTTCCATGAATAGATATAACAAAAAAATATAAAATTATAAAACAACTAAAAAATATGTGCATATCTCTTCATTGATCTTTTTATAATAATATATAAGTTATTTAATGTAATATTTAACTTCAAATTAATTAACTAAATATATCTAAGCTTATAATATTAGTAGTATCAAATATTAAAACAAAGTGTAATACACAAGATCTATTTGTGAATCTCTATATCTGTTCATATCAATACACTTTATATCTTTCTACATCTAATAACTTTACAATATAATAAATAATGCCATCATTGAACAGTTGTCTATAGAAAAATACATCATTATCAATAAATACTTTAGCTTAAGTGATAAATTTAACAAAGCTATTTTAAAAAGTAATAATATATATTATGATAAATATTGTGTTGAAAATTGAGTTTATCGAAAAAAAAAAAAATAGACAAAAAAACTACATATAATTTTTTTACCTACCATCTGTAAATAATGTCGGAGGTAAAATTGTTGAATTATCCTCACAAATAATTAAACTTTTTTTCACTGGTAAAGAGTACCGATACCAAAGTACTTTATTTTCTTTAACAAAATTTTCAATTAAATTATCATTTCCATTAATTTTATTAGTAACATTACCATTAACCTTAATTTTTTTATAAATTGTTATATTTTTTTTAAAAAATTGTGAATAACAGCACTTATCTTTATCCTCCTCCTGGCACTCTCCAATAACATCAATTTTCCATCCATTATTATTAATATCTAATTTATTATTACAAGTATCTTCTAATTCAATCATTTTTTTCATAATATTGACATCATCCATCTTTTTTTTATTACCATTTGTAAAAATATAATATTTTGAATTCAAATTATTATCATAGTAAATATCATCATAAAATATCTCTGCATTATCCGGGAATTTGTTACATAAGAAATCTTTGTCATGTGAAGATGAATATCTTCTTAATAAGGAATAAAATATAAATATGAAAATATTTTTTAATTTCATTGTAATATTTTTTTTATAGTAAAAAATATATATATTTATATATAAAAATTAATATATATAAATAAGTAAAAAAATTTTTAAATACCTTAAATAAATTTTTATTTATATAACTTTATAAAAATATATAAATATCGTATTAAAAGTACAATATATAAAAAAAAAATTATTTCAAAATGTTAAAAAAAGAATAATATTTCATGTTAACAATAAAAAGAAAAAAGAAATATTTTTTTTTTAATAAAAATACTAAAGATTTTAATTAAAAAGAAAATTATACGACATATAAATATATAAATATTATATATTATATTTTATATCCGTATAAGCATAACTCTTCACCACCTTTTTTTTATTAAAAAAGCTTAAAGCATAATATTAATTATAACATATTAATATATTTATATATGCATGAAAAGATTTAATAATTTGCAACATAATATATGTATATATATATATATCCATGATAAAGTTTTATATTTATCTCCTTTTTTAAACTACAGTATAATTAATTATATAAATATTAAAGAAATATTTAATTTTAAATATATTTATAAAAAAAAAATTAATTTTAAAATGACTTAATATTATTAATTATTATTGATACCATTTTAAGTGTTGCTAAAGGTGAATCATATGCAACCATATGTCCTGCTCTCATAATATACCAAAGTTGAAAATTAGAATATTTTTTATAAAAACCTGCTGTTTGTTGAGATTGTTTAAGTAAATATGGAACTTTAGGTGTACTATAAAAATTTAACATACCTTTCCATGTTAATTTTTCTATCCATTTATTTACACCTAATGTGTCACATATTAAATCCATTTGTCCATTATATACTGTTACATTGACATTATTTAATAATAAATAATCAACAGTTACATAATTTGGTTTCATAAAATCACCAGATTGATTATCAAATACATCACCACTTTGTCCACCAAATATGACAGATGTTGGAATAATACCAAATTTTTTTCTACCTTTTGTATTCATAAAATCAGATAATGCATCATTTTGAAGGGGTGAAACATAATGATTATATAATTTTTCAATATTTTTATTATTACTTGAAAGTTTTTTAATACTTGTTGACCAGTCATCAGTACCAGAATTTTTTAATATATTATACCATGAAACACCATTTGTTAAGTCACCTATAATATTTTCCATATCACCCCAACAATTTGTTGCATCAGAAAATTTTCCCCCATCAACTAACTTTTGACATTCATTAGCTTTACTTTTTGCTATAGATAAATCTCTATCATCAAGAAAAGATAAAGAATAAAGGTATTCAGGCCATGTATTAACAAAATCCATTGCACTTATCCATGAATCACCTAAAGCAACCCCACTAAAATTAATATCTATTTCTTTATTTCTAATTGCATTAAAAAGGTATCTTGAAAATTCTGCAGCCATCTTACCACCATAAGATTCACAAAAAATATGAAATGGTCTTTTTTTATATTCTGGATGTTGATTATTAAAAAAATCTTTAGCCCATACTAATAAATCACTAGCAATCTCTCCAACATTTTTTGTATATTTACTAGAATCATCAACATATGAAAAACCAGAACCAACTGGATTGTCAACAAAAACAACATCCGAAATTTGTAACCATGTATAATTTCTATCATTTCCATTTAAATCTTTTGGTCCTAGCTCTTCAAGATTACCAAATCCTGTTGAGGAGGCTCCTGGACCACCTTGTAACCATAATATTAATGGTCTTTTACTTTCTGGGGTATCATTTTTTGCTGCAAATAACCACCAAAATGTATGTGCACCATCTCTTATATCAGTATATCCCCAATCTTCAAAATATTCAACAACACCAGATAAGGTATTAACTTTATCTGATGATTTAAAACCATTAACAATTAAAAAGGGTAATATAAAAAATTTAATTAAAAATTGAAAAGTAAATATCATCTAAAAATAAATATTATTATCATTATAAAAGAATATTCAATAAAATTAAAGGTATTGAAATATAAGAGTAATCAAAATATATTGTAGTGTCAATCAAAGATGTGTAATATAATCTAATCGGTTAATAAATGTTCATTAACCTGAAGTATAATAGGCTAATTAATTTTAACTATACTTAATATATTGATATAGATAATAATAAAATGTTAAAAAAATAGAAAAAAAAAACTCTAATTTTTTTTATCATATTTAATTTATAAATTATTTTAATTTATATTTTTTTATAATAAAATATATTTATTAAATTTTGATATCTAAATTTCATAAAATTATTATTAATTAATAAAAGTTAATTATTTTATTATCTATTAAAATTACATATATATTATGGTAAATTTATATTTCAATCTTATCTAATTTTATAATTTAAACTCATTCAAATTATAAATATAATTTTCCCTGACATAAAATGAAAAATAATTCTAGTCTTTTAAATTATTATTATTCTTATATAGAAAAAAAAAATATATTAAAATAAATTATTTTATAACAAAAATCATTATTTTAATAATACAATAAAATACTTAATGAATATATAAACTAAACATTACTTTAAATAAAACATTTTTATTTTAATTAAGTATATTTATAATATATTAATTATTTCAAGTTAATGAAAACAAATTTTTAATTAACTTTAATAAGAATATATTAATGATACTAAATTCTATTTAAAATATATATAGAAAACTTATACTTCAATTGAGTGAAAAAAAAAATTTTTTTTTTAAATATTAATATAAAATATTTAATTGGGTAATTATAATTATTTGTAGAAATGACACAAACTTTATATCAAAATTATGCTTGATAAAGGTATTTCTTTGTTAAATTATAATTATATACATATACATTAATAATAATAAATTTAATGTTAATAGAAAGCATTACTACATTTTTCATGCCTACCTGTCACAATTAATATAAATGTTACATACTTCTAACTGTTTAATAATGCTATAAAATGTTAGTTAAAACATACAATATTTAATCTATAAATAAAAGCATTCTTGAGATCAAAAAGATAATACAATCAACAATCTTAATTAGCATCAATAAAAAAAGCATGCTGTCATACTTTGTTTTTTTTTTCCTAATTTTTTTTTTTAAAAAGATTAATAATCTTATAAATATATATATTATAATTAAATACAATAATAATTGTACTTACTTTTAATTTTGTATTAAAAAATTTGAATGATTTATTAATATAAAAGTTATCTTATTTATTGTAAAAAAAAAAAAAGTTATTACTACAATATATAATAATATATAATGATGGATCTCTTATTTTTAACTGGTATAATTTTTACAACAATTATTTTTGGTTTATTGGCAGGAATGGTAGTTGGATATTGTATGATTATATTAAAAAAATGGTGGATAAATAAAAAATACAAAAAGTAAGTAAAATATAAAAAATTACCAAGTAAAAAAGTAATTAATTATTTATTTTTTTTATTTTTCTAGATCAGTAACACCTTTTAGTGGTGTACCATGTTCAATAAAATTACAGGATAAAGATATTATTGAATTAGAAATGTTACCAGATAATTATTTTTCATTTGGAAGGATGTCAGAATCTTGGCAATTTACTTATGATGATGATGATATTTGTAATGATGATGAAGATGATGATGATGAAAAAAATTTGTTTAGTGGAAATTATAAAATTTTAAAAAATTCTTTTATTGATATTGAAAAGAAAGAAAAAATTGGTAATCAAGAAAAATGGATAGGTGAATCAAAATCATCTGGACAATCATTTTTATAGAAAAAAAAATGTCAATCAAAATTGTATGTTCAAGTATTTGTAAAAAGTTGTTAAAAAGAAGTAACGACACCTACTGATATATAATTCACAATTCTTTTTTATACATACGTAAAATCTAATATCTTATCATTTAAACAATCATAAATGACATAAGCCATTTTTGACTATTTAATAAACCACTTTCTTATTTTGATATTATATATTCACTCTTATCACATAGATATTTTTTCATCTTAAAATTTGTCAACTAGTGTATAATTTTTTTTTATTTATATAAACATATATACATATATATATATGTATATATATTTATTTATAAATATATATATATACATTAATTACCGTTAAAAAGATATCTTTCACCTATCTCATTTAATAAATAAAGATAATTGAAATGAGATGTCTATTTTAAATTAGTATATGCCATTCATTTGTTCCATTTTTAATAATAATAAATATTTTAATAATATTATAAAAATAATTTGATATTTCATTTATTTTTATAATTTATTTACTTTTAAGATGGTTAGCAAGAATGAAAAAATTGAGGAATGTAAAAAAGTTCTTGCTATAACAAAACGTATTCCTAAAGATGTTAAAAGACATTGTGGTGTTTGCAGACAACATGGTTTAATATATGAAACTAGAGGCCATCTATGTGAATTTAAAAATTGTTCTTGTGATAAGGTAATTGACAAATGTAACATACTTATTATTTATTTATATTTATTTTTTTTACCTTTTTATTCTTGAAAAATAATTATATAATTATCTTATCTATATTATAGTGTAAACTTATTAAATTAAGAAGAGATATCATGTCAACACAAATAAAAATAAGGAGAGCACAAGATAAAAGATTTCAAAGAACAAATGATCCTGAAAAAGCTGATATTATTATTGATGATATTGATGATGGTAAAATGAAAGGAAAAAAGAAAAATACATGTTATTTTTGTCAAAAATGTAAAAATCATAGTAAAATAGTATGGAAAAAAGATCATAAAAAAAATTGTCCATATAATAATTGTACATGTGAATCTTGTGAATTAATTGAGACACGACGTAAACTTGATCAAGAAATTAAAATAAAATTTAACAATAAAAAAAAGGAAATGGATAGTGTTGTAATGTTTAATGGTAATGAAAATATTTATATGAAAAATGAAAATATTACTCCAAATATTGTTTCACATTATACTTCATTACCAAATAATTATGGAGAAGAGGTGTTATTTCAAAATTATTTTATTGCCTTAAATAATTTTAATATCCTTCTAACTAAATATAATCAAAATTTTAGTATGTGAAAAAAACAAATATCAATTATATCGGTAATTGTTTTTTCCATAAAAAATTTTTTATCTATTTCCTCATCATACTTTTTATTAAGGTTACCGCTTAGGTCAATTAATGCCATAGCGGTAAATGTTCCTTTTTTCTTTGCGTAATCTTTACTAATTACCACATTATATATCTCTTACACCGGTATTAGATAAAATGGTTTTTTTTTTTTTTTCTGTTAAAAGAAAACTTTTGCTTTTGTCTTTTTTTAAAGAATATCTATGACCTGTTATAGGAAGATCAAAAGAAGTTTTTTTTAATGACAGTTGATTTGTTAATCTTTAAAATTTTTAATAAAATGATATTGGCAATTCATCAATCAATTTCTTTATCTTGTAAACATGTAATATATAATAAAGTTATTTATATTCAATTTATATTAATTTAAACAATACAAATAATCTTCCATCTGTCGACATACATATAAATAAATTTATTTTCATTAACACAAATCATGTTACTTTTTCAAGTTAGCTTTTCATATCATAAAGTGTCAACATAATAACTCTAAAATAACCAATTACCTCTTTTTATTTAATAATTTTGTATGAATAATTTTATAGAAAATTATGATGAAGAAGTCAATTATCATATAGATATGAATGATATAATCTAAATATAAAAACAATAGTTAACCTTTTTTATACCTCACTTTAATATAATCAACATAATCTTGACAGTTAATTATGATGTAATGAAGTATAATCTCCAGCTTCAACTCTATTTTTGTTGGTTATTGTTAATTTGTTGAAAAGAAATTATCAAATAAACACCTGTTATAAAAATAACATTAGATGTGTAAAAAGAAATGCTTTCTATTATATACATATATATATATATATATAAGTATATAAAAATGATAAATGTACTTGTTGAGAAGATAACATTTTGACATGTCAACTACTGTAATGGAAGGTAAATTAAATTTATAGACATCATGTTATTTTACTTTTTATCTTGATATTTAATAAAACTATCATTAATCTTGGGAGTTAATGTTAAAAAGGTGTATATAAATATATGTAGATCAAAACAAATATTTATATATATAAATGAAAAGATCATGTAGTATTATATTCTTTTTGATAGTATATTAAATATTTTATTTTGTCTAGTTTCGGCACACCAAAAAATTTCACACGCTATGTAATTTTCGGAAAAATACAAAGTAAAATTGTTTATGAAATAGGTAAACTTATTAGACAGTTTAATTTTTGTTATGTAATTAAAAAGTGTTATATTAATAACTTAAATGTTTATTTTTTAGATTATTTAAAAGTTAAATATGTTAGGACTCATTTATATTCAAAATGAGGATAAAATTTCATAAAGAGACTTAAAGTTCATAGGTAGAAATGAGGATTATATATAATACTTTTCTTTTAAAATAAAACTTTAATATTTTTATGATGTATTAATTAAACTATAAAATTTATATAAGGCCATTTTCTTAGTAAAATACAATTATATATCTATATATATATATTTTTTTTTTTTATTAATATTAATCATAAAAATGTTAAAATAAATATGTTATACATATTATTTTTATTTATCACCCCCCTCCCCACCCAAAATAATTGTAACTCTATTTATTTACAGTAACTTTGATCAACCCGCTCCATTATGCAACAAGTCATTTGGAGGCGTTACTAATTTTTAGATGGACTTCATAATATATAAAACAACTTTCTTCATAAAAAGATCATCAAATTATATATCTTAATATAATGACTTCTACCCAAACTACATGGCCATATAATTATTCTAATAATCATCATATGCTACCAAGTCCTAGTAATGCTAACTTTAATGGTATCAGTCCAAATTATCCAATGTTAGGATTAATTCCTGATTATGGAGGTTCTAATAATTCTAATACATTTCAAAATTTTCCAAAATTTACACCTAATTTTAATCAAAATATTTATGGAATGTATGGAAATTTTAATAGTGCTCAAAATAGTCCAATATTTCCAGTATCTGGTAGTGATTACATGAATAACAGAAGTGGAGATAGCTATGAATGTATAAATAGCTCATCGTAAGTAATATCATTATTAAATGAATTTTTTTAATAATAATAAAAAAAATAATAATTTTAGTGATGAAGCAGGTGGTTCAATTAAACCTTCTAAATGTGGATCTCGTCGCTACAAAACACCATCACCTCAAATTCTTCGTCACCGTCGCCAGGCAGCAAATGCCCGTGAACGTAGAAGGATGAATAATTTAAATTCTGCCTTTGAAAAATTAAGAACAGTCCTCCCAGAAATGGATAGTGGTAGAAGATTAAGTAAGTATGAAACATTACAAATGGCACAACATTATATATATTGTTTAATAGAATTATTAAATCAAACAGATACTGATGATATTACCATAAAAAAAGAAGAAGAAAAATGATAATTAATATTAAAATTAAATTAATTAATATTTATTAAAATAATAACGGTTAACTTTTCTTTTGTTTTATTATTGTACATTTCATACTTTTTAATTACTATTTTTAAAATAATAAAAAAATTTATTTTAATTTATTTGATTATCCTTCACTATTATTTAATTGTCAACAACAGATATCATCTATTAATAAAATAAAAACATCTCAATTACAATTTGAATTTAAAATTTAGTATTATTCTCCATAAACGTGACTAATATCAAGTACCTCTGTCACCAGCTGTTATACATGTGTTAGATTAAAAATCTTCAAATTCCCTAGTATTATCTTTCTCCTCTACTTTTCATCATCTTTTTTAAAATATTGAAATTTATATTTAAATATTTCAACATTAAATTTAAGGTATACTTATATTATTACCTTTTTATTAATATATATAATCTTATTTAATGTACTGGAAGGTTGTATTAAAAATTAGAACAATATATAGATATTTTTTTTTTATAATTTCAATTTTTTTTTTAACTATAATCTTATTTCCAACTGGTAAAATAGGTATATTTTAAAGTGTAGGTGAAAGATGCCAAAATTAGATAATGTCATTTAATGATACATTTACTTAATAGTTTTTTACTTATAGTTATAAGTAAAATGACATTTAAAATTTATTATAGTATTATCTATAAACATCTCTTTAATTGTTATACCATCATGACAATTATTTTACATAAAAAAAAAGAATTTTTTTTTTTTAACTTTTTAACGGCAAAAAATCAAATAGAAGAAAAAAAGAAGTTACATCATAATAAAGGGTATGTAAAAATTCAAAACATCTGTAAGCAACTGGTAATTATAGGAGGTTATGACCGGTTGAGGAATGTTAAAACATTTCATCTTTTTTTTATGTTATCGGTACTTCTTTTAAGGAAAGTTAATAAAGTAGAAAGTTAATTTTTTGCGCAATATTGTGGGTAATTAATATATGTTGTTATGCAATATGTAAGAAACGGCATTGTTTGAAGGTTTAACCACAATTAACAAAAATCATAAACAGGTGGTAATTGAAAAATTAATTAAGGTTATACAAGTTTAATCAAAGTTAAATTTGATAAACTTATTATATAGAAGACTTTTGAATGGAATACTTGTTTTAAAATATGTACAAAAATTATAAATAAATATTTTTTATTTTTTTTTGAAAAATATGCAACCTGATTTCATTTTTTATGGAATTAATGGTGGTCCAACAGCTTTATATCAATTACCACAACCTAATATTTATTTATTTTGGTTAGTAGGATCAGGAAATGGTAATGTAATTTTATTATCTACTAAATTAAAACAAAATTTGGGTATTATATATAATGGAAGTTCTATAAAAGGAGAAAGTGAAATTTGTCCAATTAATGAAATTTCTAGTACTTTTGTTAAAGCTACTACTAATGATTTATTATATGATGTTTGGATTCATCAACGATCATATGGTTTAATTAATATAGAGTTAACAATTACTGGATCAACAGAGACATTCTTTACATATAAATGTATTGAAAGAAAACATATCAATATAAAATGTTATGGTTTTTTAAAATTTTTAACATTTAATGATAATATATTTGTTATTGATCATCTTGACAATTTGTGTATATTTAATTCACTTGATGATAATTTAGATTTTGACAAAACTTTAGTTAATTTAAATAGAGATAAATATGGAATACCTTTAGTTATGAAAAAGATTAGAGAAAATTATTTGATTATTGGAACAGATGGTGGATATCTTCTTTTTATTGATATTAAAATTAAAAAAATTATATTTTTTATGAAACAAGAGAAGATATCACCAATATTTGGTATTGACATTTATAATGATAAAATAATTGTCGGAACAAGAAGTCAAAAATTTTGGATTGGGAATTTTAGTGATATATTAAATAATATTTCAGATGAAATATTATATACAACAATACCCTCAGAGATTCCATCTAAATTGACAAATTTAATAATTGAACCTAAAAATGGAAAATTTTTTGTTGTTACATGTACTGATGGAAGATTTTTTTTTTGTAAAGAATCAAAAAACAACGAAAAAAGTGCTAAACCATTGAAAGAAATTAATTATAGTAAATCAACAATATCTTCAATATCTTGGGAATCAAACGACGACATAAGTGCTTTTAATTTATTAGTTGGTTTGAGAGAAGAATCCAAACTTTGTTATTGGAAATTTTCCTAGATTTTATAGTACTATATATATATACATATATATATAAATGAAAACCTTTTTAAGCGTCTTTATTTTAATAAAAACAAATTTAAGAAAAAAAAAATTTATTTGAAAGAGAAAAAATGAAATGTAAATGTACTACTTGTTTTTTACTTTAATTATTTTATTACAGTAAAAAACTGAAATGTAATTTATTTATAACTAAAGCTTCATTGATTAGATTAGTTGGAAAATTTTCTTAATAATATGCAAATATATAATATTAGTTTTATTAAATTTAAATAAAAGTATGTTTTTGGATCTGGAACAAATAATTTTAAAATAATTTCAAAATAATTTCAAAAATTTTGCAAGTTAGTTTGTTAAAAATATTATTGATTATAATTTATTAAATTCTAAATTTAGCCATTAAATTGTATGTAAAAAGTTTGTTCTTTTTTTTAACTTCCTAAACTTTATTAATAAAAAAAAAATAAAAAGAAAAAAAAATTTACCATTAATTTAAAAGACACAAAAGAAATATATATATATTTATAAAAGTTTTCATCTAAAAATTAATTAATTTCTTTAAAAATCATTAAAATTTTTAATCCATTATAATTGACTAATATTATTCATAACATTCATCCAAGGATAAAAAAAATTTCAATAAAATTTTGCACATAGATTTATTTAAAATGTGGTGTTGTTGATGAATTAGTAAGAATTATGGATGACGGTATAACAAAGATTATTTTTTATCTTATGACTTATAATATTATTATAACAAGGCAAAAAAAAAATTAAAAAATATTTAAAATAAAGTATATGATAATTTTTTTTTTAGAAATAATGTTATTTTTTTTTCTCAGCTTTTCTACTTTTATTTTAAATATTATATTACTAAAACAAAAAAGTAAACTAATAATATAAATAGTAAAATTTTTTTATCATAATTCAGTTACTTTTCATTAACAAATGAATATTGTTTTTTATTATTTTAGATATTTGTTTTAAAAATTATAATTTTAAGTTAAAAAGTTATATTTTTTATAAAATTAATATTCTGAAATAATATGTTTGTGAAGACATTGTTGTTTAATATTTACATAAAATTATTCCTAAATTTTAAGCAAAGTACATAGTTCAATAATGAAAAGAATTGTTAGTGACAAAACTTTTTAAATGTACTTTACAATCATTTAAATTAATAAAGTAGATTTTTAATATTATATATTTTTAATATTAACTAAAACAATTTTATTTTATGCAAATTTTGATATTATCTAAATTTGCTATATTTTTCCTTCTAAATATAATTGATAAATAGTTAAAAAAATAAATTGAAAGTAGTAAAAAAAGTATTATATAATTTAGAAAAAAAAATGATGTCTTATTTTTTTATTCATAAATGTTGATAGTCCTTTTTTTCATAATCTTTTATCTTCGATCACTTTAGTAATTTTATGTTTATACATGCAAAAACTAAAAAAAAAAGTTGTTACTACGATTGTACTTGAGGTAAAATGAACTAAATTATTATTATTTAATGGTAATTATTCTCAAATGAATTTTTAAACTTGTTTTGCCTTTTAAAAAATATTTTTTTTAAAAAAAGAAAAGATTTTTCTTTTTATAATTAAATGTTTTTATAACTATTTCTTAAAATTTTATAAACATAAATTTTTATCTAAATAATTTTCTAGTTTTTACCATATAAATCCTTTTTTTTATTGGTTAAAAAAAAAATAATAAAAAACTAAGTACATAAAATATTTCATTATTAAAATATGCTTTTAATTTGCTTATAGAGTTAATGTATTTTTTTTTTTTAAAATATATTTTTATATATAATTTAATATTCCAAGTTATTTATTATATTAATAATAATTTTTTATAATTTAAAATTTATTAACAAAAGGAGTAAATAATTTTTTAAGAATCACTAAAAACAATTTTTCCTATTAAATTTGAAATGATTTCAGTTTCTTTTAGTTTTACTAAAACATCGCCACCTGACATATGGTAAATAGACTGATGATTTTTTGCACTTTCTACATTTCCTGTTAGCAAAATTACATCATTATTTGATATTGACATACATTTAACATTTGAATTATTGGTTATTCTTATGAAAATATTAAATATGTTACTAAATGAAATTCTATTTGATTGAACCTTTAATTTCATTGTAAAATTACGATAATCTTTATACTCTTCAACAACACTTATATCAATAACTGAAGCTACTAGGACAAATTTTTTTGTATCAATAAGATCTTTATTAAATGATCGTTTTATTCTATCTGTCATTTCCATTTTACATATGTCAGTTGATGTTCCTTCACCACAAAAACATTTTTTTGTATTTGGTAAACATAAATATTCTATATCTGAGTCTTTTTCTTTTTTGTCTCCTTTGTTTTTTAAAAATCCAGTTCTATTATCTACAATAATTTTTCCTAATATTCCTTTAGTTGGATGTCTAAGTATTATTTTAACACCCATAAGCTTAATATCATTTGCCTCAGCTTTAATAGCTCTTTGTGTTAAGTTATATGACAATGTATCTTTATCAATAGGTATTGGTCCAATTAAAAAAACAACAGAATTGTCAGTTCTATATGGCTTTGTTTTGTACTTAATATTATTATTATTTTCAAATTTAACATATCCACCCTCATTATTTAATATTAATTCATATCCAGCATTATATAAACCATGTTCAAATTGTATCATATCTAATTTTTGTTTTTTTAAATTTTTTATTGTTATTATATGTGTTAGATCATTTTCTTGTGAAAACATTTTAACTTCTATTTTTAGAGGATAATCATTTTTTAGTGCATTTATTTTTGTTAACATATTTCCTTCAACTAAAACAACTTTTTTTCCATTACCCTTTGATTTAAATAGTATAGTTTTTGTTTGTGATGGTATATGTATAACTTTACTTCTTCCATCTGAAATATATTCCTCTTCTGTAATACTATGACATGATGGTATACATTCTATTATCATATTTAAATTTTTATTTTTATTATTATTATAATTTCTTTTTTGCATATCAAATATAACATATTTATAACTTTCTTGTTCCAAAAATATTTCATTAGCCAAATTTGTTTCACTTCGTTTATTTCTTGACATCAAAGTATAATCTTGTAATTCACTAGTACTTACACTAGGATAATTTGTAGGTATTGAAAAATTATTTGTAATAGCAAACAATGCTAATAAATTAATTAACATATTTGTATCTGGATTTGTAATATATTTATGACTTCCCTTAAACATTAATTTACATTCTTCACTAACTTCCTGTATCCATGGTAGTTTTTTAAAATTATCATTAAAACAAAATAATATATCATTCCATGCAAAAATTCTTCTCAAATCTTTTTCACGTTTTGATGATGAAATATAAAAAAGTGTTGATAAAATATCTTCTTTATCTCTATCTTCAAATTGTGTAGAAATTTTATTTATTTCATTTTCAATTTTCGTTGTATTATATAATCTACATGAATTAAGAACATGTAAATATATACCATATAAAAAAAATTGTTTATCACCTTCATCAATATTAAATGGTAATGAAATTGTATTTTTAATTACATTAACTTTTTCCATACTAATCTTAAGATAATTCATTAATTTTTTTATATTAAAAAATAATTCATCATCATTATTTTGGTTTTTATCATATTTATATGAATCACAAATCATCATTGTATTTAACATTGTAATCCATATATTGTCATCCTTTATTGCATCTTCAATTTGGCATTCTTTTAATTTATTTGCATTATCAATTGTATCAGCAAAAAAATGATATTTATTACATTCAACAATATATTTTTTTAAATTTATTAAAATTGACCATAATTCATTGGAATAATCATTATTAGTATATAATTCTTTTGGTAAATTTTCTTTAATTATAAATTCAGTTATAAAATCATTTTTCAATTTTTTATAAAATATATATGATAAGTCACTCATAATCCAATAAATATGCGAATCACTATATTTTGATAAAGTATAACGTTTCCTTCTAACAATATTATTATCACTCATATGATATATTCTTGGTTCTGATAATGTAACTATTAAATTACCAACAACTTCATCTTTACTCGGAATTATGGTAACATTTGTAATAAGTTCATTTGTTATATTATCTCTTGTTTCTATAAGTAAAAAATTTTTATCTTTAACTAATTCATTAGTTTCATTAAATAATTCTGATTTTTTACTAGGATTTATAATAAAAAAAGTACTTTTAAAAGACATTCTTATATCAGGTAAAATAACTATACTTTTTTTAACAATATCATATATTTCATTTGATTCACAGGCAAGTGTTATGTCATCTTCTATATGCCTACGCAATGAAAATGATATTATTTCATTATTATTCTCTTCAAAAAATATTACTTCAAATTTTTTTGTTGCTACTTTATTTATTGTGTTACTTTTAAGTGAAAAATGACTATTGTCTGCTAAACTGCCATCTCTTCCACGATTTTGACAAGAATTTGTTGTTCCCTTATCCATACATATATATAACTATAAATTATTTAATAATTAAAAATATATTTAACAATGAAAAAAAAAAATAAATTTACATTATTAAACGTTGTATCAGATAAACTATGTACTGTAACCGTTATATCAATAACTTCTAAAGCTTTAATTGTTGGGGGAAGATTTATTTCAATAAAAAAATCTTTTTTATATTCTATTTCTTGAGTTTGGATTATAGGACAAGTATAAGTAGTTGATGGTTTCCAAAAATCACCATCTACTATCCATGATGTTATAGAATCTGGTGGTGTATATATAAATGAAGCATGACCATTTTCATCTAAAATAAAATCTTCAAAAATCCAAACTTCAGGAAAGTAATCTCTTATCTCTGAATTAATAAATTTTTTATCAAATTCATCATTTTCATTATCTTTTAATATATTTTTATTTGATTTTGATAATAAAGAATTATCCATTTTTTGATGTGATGGTTTTTGTTTTACCATTAAATAAATAGAACTATATCTTACATCATATTTTCCTTTATTTCTTTCATTTATTACTTCATTAATAATTTCTACACATTTATTTGATATCCAACATGAACTATTTCCAAATTTATTTAAATTATTATATGAATAAAATGTATCAATATTTATAACATTTTTACAAACATTTGAAATTTTATTAAAAAGTTTATTAACAGGTTTTAAATGTCTTATAATATCTCCCTCCATTTCCTGCATTAATAAATTAAGTATATTTTTATAAAAAAATTTTTCATCCATGTCTAACAATTTCTCTAAATTCCAATACACATTTGTATTATCATTTTGGTTTTCAAAAAACTTAAGCCGTTTATCATAAACTTTTAACAAAGCTAACCCATTATTTGGACCTATAATATTTCCTTCAAAAGTATCATTAAAAGATAGAATTTTTTTCTTTAAATAGATAGAATAATTTGTATTTTGACAAAGATTATTACCAATAAATAATATTATATCTATTATATTAGTATTTGTTGTGCTTATAACGATTAAATAATTTGTACCCACCATATCTGAAGTTATTTTTACATTAATTTTCTTATCTTTCACTAGACCAAACACCACTATACGATTATGTTGATTCATAATTATATAGTTTAAGTTATTTTCATCACTTTCAATATCAAATTCTACATTTTCCTCCAATTGAAAAATAGATGTTAATGAAAAAGATTTTATAATTTCATTATTATTTAATACTGGTACTAGTATTTTTATTATGCTTTGCATTTTGGCACTCCTTCCTTCAACTAACAACATTTCACATTTTTCAATATTTTGTAAATTTATATATGATTTATTACTGTATTCAGTATTAAAACTATTAATTGTAATAGTATTAAATATTTTTTCATTAAAACAAATAACAGAAATATTAACTTGCCCAGTATAATATAATGGATTACCATTTTTTAACTAAAAACAAAATAATAGTTTAATGTAATAAGTTTTTATAATAAATATTAAAAAATTTTTTATTCCCTAAAGAAAAAAAAATATTTAAATAAAAAACTTACAATAAAATATAATCTTTCACTTTTTTTTGTAACAAATGGTTTTAGAAGAATTATATCAAAATTTTTTTTCATTAAATCAACAGTAAAAATTTTTTCTATATAATTTCCACTACTTAATTCTGTAAAAATTCCTTTTAATTGTATAGATTTTCCATGCCTTCCTTTTTCACAAGAATCAGCTATACTTTTAAGATTAACTTTGTTTGTTTTTATTCCATTTATTACCTAGAGTAGTGATAAATGATAAATAAAATACAAAATATTTAATATTTTTATTAACCAAAATAGCAACAAAATTGTTATTATATTTTTCTTTACATCATTTACTCTTTTTTTTTCAATTAAAAAAAAAATAGGAAAAAAAAATATTTTTACTTTATTATCAATAATCTATCTACATGATACTTTTTTTTTATACAAATTTATGTGATAAAGAAAAACAAATAATTTGATATATTTTTTAAAAGTTACTCTTATTAAATATTTAAAACTCTTTATTCTCATACAAAAAAATGATACTTTCCTATTGACATTAGATTAATTTTCTATACGTAATTTTTGAAAAAAAAAAGATTTAAAATATAAATCTTAATATGTAAAAAGTATTATCCATGTTATTTTTTTGGCTATGTACGCAATAACTATTTTGTTATATTTTGATAAAAATTTTATTAATGATTTAGAAAAATATTATTGTGCACATCTTTTTTTTTTTTCATGGCTTTATTATAACTTTGTCTAGATATTCATCTGTATTCACAACTAAATACATATTAAAAATATTTAATTTTATTATATTTCGGTTGTTACATTTAAAAATATCATTGATTAAATTATTGCAATTTTTAAAACAAATAAATATTATAAGGAGGTAAAGTTTTTACTTTTCTTCTTATAAACATAATAAATTATTTTTAAATATATTAAATATATTAAAAATAATGAAATACGTGTAATAAATTTCTATTTTTAAAATTATAATTAATACAATTTTCAACTAAAATTATCAAAAACATCTATTGTTTTCGTATATAAAAAAATATTACTTAAATTTTTTTTTTCTTTGTTTTAATCTTTTTATGTATTTAATTTTTTTTTTTTGTAGTTTTATAAAATATATCAAAAATTTAATTATACAATGAATAAAGGTGAAGAAATAGAAAATTTTTTGTTAAATAACACTGATATCATAGATGATGGTATTCCTCCAGCGCCTTTACTTAGTGACTATGTTGAAATGATGTATCTTGGTTCTATATTTATAATCGGCATACCATTAAATTTTATTGTATTAAAAAAACTAAGACAACAAAATGATAATATACATCATAGTTCTAAGGTAATTTTTTAAAAAAAAATAATAATTTTTTTTTATATTTCTATATTTTTTTAAGAAAGGATTTATTTTAATGAAGATTCATTTAAATATTAGTGATTTTGCAATTCTCCTTTGTAATGCCTTTGGAAAATTTTGTTGGATATTAACATATCAATGGAAAGGTGGTGATTCATTATGTAGGATATTTAATTTTTTAAATATGTTTACATTATATTTAAATAGTAATATTGTTGTTTCTATTGCATTAGATAGACTACGTAATGTTGTTGCAGCAAAAAGAATTAAGGTTCAAAAAAAAGAAATAATTATTATAAAATGGTATATGATAATATCATGGACATTTGCAATATTTTTTTCCCTACCTCAATTATATGTATGGGAGGTTAAAAATATTTTTTCAAATATTGAAAATGGTTGGTATCAATGTACAGATATATGGACATTATCTAAATATTTTCCATTGGAATATAAACATTTTGATAATAATTTTACAAAGTTTATTTTAGATGAAAGTGTAGAAACATTTTATAATATTTCTCATCTTATTCTTGTTTTTTGGTTACCTATTTTAATAATGATTTTTTGTTATATTATTATAGCAATAAAAATAATTCATTTTTCAATTAAAAGTCCATTAAGACAAGAAGGAAAAAAACAACGTTATGAAATGTCAAATTGTGAGGGTGAAATTTACGATAGTACTTATTTATCAGAATCATCTGTGGCAAGAAATGTTCATAAATTTTTAATTACAAAAACACAAAAATATTCGGAGACATCTGGAGGATATGTAAAAGATGAAAAAGAAGAAATTGAAAGAAACAGAGAATCATTAATAAGAAGAATATATAATAATATTGATAATAGAGAAAAAAATTTAAGTGGTAATAAAAAAAGCTTTACATTTTCTCTTCCAGCATTTAATAACAAATCTTCACATTGTAATAATGGTATGTTCATTATACTTAAAATAATTAAATAATATTAATTAAATTTTTAAATGATAACCCCTTTTTCATTTAATCCTAAATAACATATTAACAGAAGAAAATTAATTAATTGATTTTTAATTTTTAGTTCCTTGTATTATTATTATTAAGATTATAAATTAGCTATTAAATTTAATAAATATTTAGCAATTAAAATTAACTTATTAATTTTAATTTGTAGTTATATAAAAATTTGTCATTATAATTGAAAAAAAAAAATAATTATCTTATAATTACATTTTTTTTTAGCATACGCAAAAAGAAAATTAGGTGCATCTAAATCTTTATTGGTTAATGGAACTGATAAATCATTATCTAATACTAATATTAAGACGCATAATAATTCAACTGTCTCGACTTCAGGAGTACCATCATTTGGAGATTATCAAGTAACAAGAGTTCAAAAAAAAAGTCAAACATGGCATCGTCAAATAAGAGGTAAAATGTTTAGAACTGCCTTTCTTGTTGTACTTGCACATATTTTTTTTTGGTTTCCTTATAATACGATCTCATTAATGAAATATGTTAATAGTGATCTTCATGAAAAATTAAATGAACATGCAAATGTTTTTAAAGATATGCAGTATTTATTAACAATTATTAATCCATTTTTGTATGGTTTTAATTAAAAAAAAAAGTAAATATTTAAACATTAGTTAAAAATAAAAACTTTATTTATAATTCTCTCATTTAAATAAAAATATATTTACTATACATTTTTTATAAATATAAGGTCTTTTTGTTATGCCATTATGTAAAACAAAAATGTGTGGTAAAAATGAAAAGAAATTCTTATATAATATTTTCTAATTATAATTTTAAAAAATTATTTATCATCTACATTTTTAAAAATCTCCTTGAAAAGGATAAATTACTAAATAAGAATTCTCATTAAAAATAACATAAAAAGTCAAAAAAAAGAACATTTGGTAAAAGATTATAACTTGAAACTAGTTTGCTATTTAATTATCATTAAAAATAACGACATTTCTTCCCAACAAAAAAAAGAATATATTATGTATTTAAAATCTCAAGAAAAAAGTACATGCATTACTTTTAATAATTTCTACAATAAATTTTATAATGAATGTCAAATAAATTAACTCCCAACATTTTTTTTATTACACTTTATTTATTGTTAACTTTATAGTTAACTTTTAAAAAAAAATATATTTTTTTAATTAAATTTGCATATTATTATTATTATTATTATTATTTGAATTTATAATAATCCTTTAATTTTAATGATATAATTTTAATATGTTAATAGAAATAAAATATTTTTATAAGTAAAGTAACATTTTAATGTTTATAAAATATATATAAATATATTTTTTTTTTGTTACTAATATTTTTAATATAAAATTTAATTTTAACATTATTTATAATTTTTTGATTAGAAAAATTCTTTTCTTTTTTATTAATTAAAAATAATTTTTTTTGTAGAATAGAGGATAAAACTATATATAAATATTAATATAAAATGTATTTAAAGTTATTTATTAAAAATTTAAAAATTGTAATTATATTTTAATTAAAAAATTCTTTTTTGATAGTTGAAAAATCAAAAATTAATTTTATTATTATTTTAATTTATAAGTGGAGGAATAATTTAAAAAAATTACGTCACTTTAACATTCATAATATATATTAAAAAATTTTTTTCTAATTATAAGAAAAATCTTAATTATGATCCTAGTACCGGAAAATAATACTGTAGAAAATTAATTTTAATAAATTACTCTTGAATAAAAAAAATTAGGGGATAAAAAAATTGTTTTATTATAATTATTATTAAAATTAAATGCTATATTATATATAAATAAATTTTTATAACTCTACATTATATATTTTATATAAAAAAAATTTTTAAAAATTTAATCAAAATTTACTCTTCCAAAATATAATACAATAATATTTTGATAATAACTATTTATTATTTACAAGATTATAAAAAATAAAAATTAATTTGTATGCTACTAAATTTTTTTTGTTTTATTTTTTTTTCTTTAAAATTCTTAAAAAGACATCATTAATTTATTGCTAAATAAAGGCTATTATTTTTCAATTAACTTTTTTTTTTATAAATTATATAATCAGGTGTTTATTTAATTTTTGGTTTCATGAAATATCAAACAGATGTTACATCGTTAAATTCATATATAAGAAATTATATATTAATCCCCTCAACAAAAAAAAAAATTTATTTAACAATAAAAAATTAATTTTTTTTAACAGTTATGGAATTATATAAAAATGATTTATATCAACATACTATTTTTGATTTTGCTGAAATTGCTTTACTTATTATTATTGTTTTTATTGGAACATATATGAATATTAAAGGTCATCTTTATCATTATCATGTTAGACAATTATCAACATCTAGAGGTAAAGTTAATGGTAGATGGAGTAGTCAATTAGGTAATGGAAATTTTACAATTTTTATGATACATCTTTCAATTACTGACTTTTTTATTATGTATGCACATGGACTTATTGAAGCTATATGGATTTACACAAAAAGTTGGGAATTTGGTAATATTTTTTGCAAAATTTTCAAATATTTTTCAACATTTTCATATTATGCTAATGCATACATGGTAACTATGATTGGAATGGATAGGCTTATCTCAGTTTACACAAGATATAATCAAAGTAAGTTTAAAATAATATATATTAAGTATTATTATTATAGAATCAACATCTTTATTGAGAAAATATTTAATGAGTGCTTCAGCCTGGATGGTAGGAGGTATCTTAGCTATGCCGCAAATTTTTATCTGGCAAACATATGAACCTTATAAATATTACACTCAATGTGTAACAATTTTTGCAATTGCTGAACATGAAAATATCACTCAAATAGATGGGTATAAAATAAAAAAATTAAAATATATATATGAATTATATCATCAAATATTTGTTAACTGGTTTCCATTTGTTGTCCTTTTAATTACCTATATTTTAATACTTGGAAAGATAATGAAAGTATCTTTTAATACATTAGAAAGATTACTACCACAATTTATAAATAAAAAAAAGATTATTGAACAATCTAATAAAGAAAGTAAGAGTGGAATAAATGAATATTTATCTAATGGTACATCAGCTTCTGGTTGTGATTTTTCATTAGATTTTAAAAATAATGATAAAATTAATAATAAATATAAAATGATTAAAAAAAAAAGTGATTGTGAAAAAAAGTCAATTGAGATGAAAAATATGGATGAATCAATTCCATTTATCAATTATAATAAAAAACTAACATTAATACCTAAAATAAAAATAGAAGAAAGCTTGTCAAATAATTTTGAATCTGAAAATAAATTTTCATTTTCTAGTCTTGAGATACAAAATGTCTCAGATACCTCAATTCGTAATGCAATCAATTCAGAGACATCATTAACAGATTTTGCTATTTTAAGATCACCTACTAATAATAAAAAATATTTTATCCCATTTTGGAGAAGAAAATGGCATTTTAAAATTTTTACAACAGCTATACTTATTGTTTGTGTACACTTTTTGATATGGCTTCCATACTCAACTATTAGTATTATACGATTTTTTGATGAAGAATTATATAATTATTTATCACCTAATATAGGAAGATTTTGTGAAACATTAATATTAATTAATTCAATAATTAATCCTATCATATATCAACTTAATAAATAAATAATACCTAAGAAAATTTATAATGATAGATTAAAGAACTAAAAATAAAGTTTAATCTTATTAAAAAATTATTATAAAAAGAAAATGTATATATAAAGATAACAAGAAATAATATAATTATTAAAGAAAATAACTTTTAAAAAATATATATTTTATAAATGGCCTTTTTTTTTGTAGATTGTATATAATTATCAATAGAATTTTTATAAAAAATTAAACTTACATCTGGACCAATTAAAGTATTACTATGATTATTATCGCAAATTCCTTCAATTTCAATATTTCCAATAGCATCTTTTCCAATACTATGTCTAGCAATAGTAGTAACTTCATATATCCATTCATCATCAGTAGATTTAACATCCATAAAAAAATTATATAATGGTAAAATATAATCTTGAACATAAATAGTAGTTTTAAAATGATGTGATAAAATTTTGTATGAAGATGATGGATGAACTAATATAGTCCACCTTCCAGTACAATTAAATTTTGGTAACTCAAATTCATAATGATAAAAATTTTTTTCCCAAGAATAATATATTTTTTGTATTATAATTTTTACATTTCTTGAATCCTATAAAAAAAATATATTCAATTATAGAAATAATACATTTTTTTTTTTATTATTATAATAAATTATTATACTTACAAGGATAGAAAATGTAAGTGGTTTATTATATAGATTACCATTAATTTTTATTGGTAATGCTACAATTTTAACTTTTTCACTTGGTCTATATATTTTTTTATCACTTTGAATATAAATATGTTTTATACTATTACCACCATAAATTTTAAATTCTTCTTTTTTTTTATTTTTTATATCGAAAATAAAAAAATATAAATCAAATATTGGTAAATTTGTTATACTAACTGTTAATAATTGTTTATTTGATAGTGGAATAGATGAATTTCTTAATAATATATCATTATTTTCACCACTATAAATAGAATAAGTAAGGTAATGTACCTCATCATTCAAATCCCATCCAGGTAAAACTATAAATTTTGCTGTTTCATCCCATGGAATGAAATCAGGAGCAACAATAAAAAAATTGTCTTTAGATAAATTGTCATATCCATTTATAAAAAACACTTTTGTTAAGATCGTTAATAAAATAATAAAAATTTTAAAGAAATTCAAGAATAGTAAATTAATCATATTTTTATTTTAAAAATCTTATTCTTCAAGGAACATTTAAATATACTACTTAAAAATAATCAATAAAAAAAAAAAGTAAATAATAAATTATTAGTTTCAAAATTTACCAATCAACGGCAACAAAAAATTGTGTATAATAAACGCCAAATGACATTTGTTATTAAAATAAGAATAAATTAAATAAATTACATCTTTTAATATATAACGTTATAAAATCATAACAATATAAAAGGAGGACCCTTGATTATAACACATAAATTTATATTTGCCGTCTACTTAAATATAAATTTTCAAATTTTTTATATCAAGAAACCTCTAGATGTTTTACTTTTCTTAATTTTGTGATAAATTTATTTGACCTATGTTACGAAAAGTATTACTTTTAACCTAATAGTCGTTTTATTTCAAAATGTCTATACATATCTAATTTTTTTTTTTGCGCCACAATGAACAGGAATGCGATTTAATTACCTTTATATGAATCATTTTCTAAACATTATCTTTTTATATAAAAAAAAATATCAAGATTAAATCTATGAAAGTATTATATTGAACGTTGATTTTTAAAATAATTATTTTATCAATAAATAAATCATACTTTTTATGAATTATATAAATCAAAATACAAATATACAATTTTTAAATATTATACTAGAAGATTAATAAAATAATACAATGATACCCAAAAAATGAAACACTTTTTTTTCTATTACTTAAATATTTATTTTACATGTAAAATTATGTTATAAGAAATTTTTATGATAATCTTTATTTTTTATAAATAATTATTTTATTTAATATCATTATAAGGATATACAAAAATTTAGAGAAAAAGTAATACAAGTAAAATATTAGTACGATATACTTTAAGTACCTTCTTATCTTCAAATAAAATTCATTTAAAATAACATCATTAAACTCTTTTCCCATAAAAAAATATTTTTGAAACCTCAATGTAGAAATTTTTTGAAAGTATTCTATTTTCAAAAGTTTTTAACTTTTTTTATTTCCTGGTTGCAGCCGTTTGGCCCCTACTTTCCTATTACTTTAAATCTAGATCTTAAAACAATGAAAGAATAAAAAAATATTTACTAATTAAAAATTACAATATTACAAATAAAGATTAGAAAGAGTTTAAGAAAATTAATCATTTTAAAAGCTCCCATTCAGAAACCATTCTCTTACTGACTTTTATAAATCTTCTTTATATATATAATTATTTTCTTCTTCTCTTTTCCAATGCCATTACATCTTATTTAAGGTCCTCCTCATTCTCAAATGTAATACCACTGCTTTCAACACCATTAGCATCTGGTACTTTAATTTTTTTTACCAACCTTAAATATTCATTATCCATTGAACGAATAAGACCATTTTGAAGTAACTTTTGAAATAAATCATCATCACCATCCTCGTATGCTTTTAGTATACTACCACATAAAGCAGCTTCTTGAGACAATTCAAATCCCTCAGCTTGGAAACATCTATTAAGTAATTTTGAGGTCTCAACTGTATCTTCCTTAGCCAGACCTAATAAAGTTAATGATAATGATAGTTGACCAACTTTAAGAAAATCTTTTGTTTCAAGATACTTATCAATTTCACTATTAACAATTTTAATTGCTTTGTCATATTTTTCACTTCTAATATATAAATGTGCCAATCTATTCATAAACTCAGCAGCCATCTTACTTCTATCTGTTTGTTGGACTAATGCTAAACCCTTTTCATACATTGTAATAGCTGTCTCCGGGTCTGAGTATTCAAACCATTTTGCACATTTATCAATGGTTAATGATGCTGTATCCATACTACCAGAAAGAACATAACTTTCACAAGCCTCCTGAATATACTTGGCAGCAATTAAATTTTCTTTCAAATCCTTACATATTGATGCTGCGTTTTCTTTTGCCTTAGCTTCATGAAAAAAATTTCTATTTAAATTATGATTTTTAGATGCATTTAAATAACAATCTCTAGCATTTTTTAAATCATTTGCATTTTTATAACAAATTGCAGCACGTTCATATTCAATTGCAGCCATATCATAATCAGGTTTAAATTTCATCTTTATGATAGATGTCTTTAAATGCTCTTCAGCTTTTGCTATACATGATTTAGCTTCTTTTATTTTACTATCATTACCACTCATCGTTTTTTATTTTATGTAATTATATACTATTTATTTGTTTTAGACAAAATAGTAGGGTTTTTTTTTCAAGTTGCTAATAAAATCTGTAAAAATAATGTCAATTTTAATTTACTAAGATACAAATGATAGAAGATAATCATTAAACAAAAATAAAAATCGTTTAACAAAACCTACAGCAAAATAATAAAATAATAAACAAATTTTAAAAACATATTTTTTTGAACTATACAAAAATATTATTTATTATATATTTTATAGAGAAAAAAAAAAGTTCTTTTTACCATTAAATGTGTACCTCCCATAATTAAATGAAAGTGTTAATATAATTATTAGTGAAAATTTTACATATGAAGATATAACGATATTAAAACAAGAACTCAAACATATATAAATATATTTCATATATGTTGGTCTGTTTTCACAAAATTAAAGAAAATAGAAAATCAATATGTACACTATTTAAAAAGTTATACATACACATTTTACCAGTCCAAAAACTGTATATGAGAAAGTTTAAAATTAATATTTTAGAGAAATATTTATGAAGGAAAATGAATACTTAAATATAAACATAATAAACACAACGTGAATTGGTAATGAAAATATAATTATTAATAAATAACATAAATTAATAATTTCTCGATAACATTTGTTAACTTTACATAAAGCATAATGTAATAAGTGTATCTCGGTATCAAAAACTCTTCGCCAAAAACGGCATTTTAAAATATTCCTCATTCTACAAATTCTGTTGTGTATATGCATAATTTGATATATCAAATGAAGAATGTTTTTTTTTAGGTAATATTCCAAATTTGTTAAAAGGTTACCGCCCTCTGATGATACAGACTGATGATGATTAGGTAATTTATAATAATAGCATCAAATATGAAGCAGCAGGAAATATCATGTATATTATGTCGAATGATTAACGTAAAAAGTTGTATAAAAATAAAAAGCATTAAAAAGTATAATGAATAAAGACGGCACCACAGGATTGAAGGTGATTATAATGATGAATCTATATTTAGATGAATTGGTAAAAAGTTGATAAACATAAAGTTTAGATTGAAAAGGACTTGTGTTTTTTTTTATAGCAAATGCATTCTGAATAAGATTCATGTATTGAAATTACCATTGATACTGAAAAGGCAGAGTGTGGAAGTAAAAAAATAATAAAAAAAATTTTTGTTGTTTTGAGTTATATGAATGAGTAATGCTATGTAGATAGTTGATAACAAAAATCGTACAATATGACTTGGTGAATAATGAATGTACGTTAAGAATATGATAATAAAACATCAAAAAAAAAATAATTACAGTTACTCGTGAAAAGTAAAATGATAATTTTTTACGTACTAAAGTGGGATATTTATATTAATAATCAATCAAATTATAAAGTGTATAAAATCAACTTAACTAAGGATATCAATTAATATATTATATATATAGGTATAGTAGTAACAATTAAGAATCTCAGTAAGAATTATACCTATATCCTGAGTTTTGCAAAAAACTTACACTGCTACCAGGTGCCTGATTTATACCAGGTCCGTTAGACATCATGTTTCCTTGTGGCATAGTATAGCCGGGCTGTTGCATTGGAACTGGTTGGCCCATCATACTTGGAGCAACATTTTGCATATTTTGTTGTTGTTCATTTGATCTCATTAATCCTATGCTAGCAACACCCAAACCAAGTCCTAATCCCATTATATTGTATTTAGTTAAAATCTGCATCGCAGACATAATTTCAGCAACAGCTGGTTCATTAAACCCATGGCCACGAAGTGTACATTGAAGTCCTTCAAGGAAATTAATAACATCCATATTTCCGAGTCCATTCATTGGATTAAACTTTTGTTGATTAGGTGGAAATTGACCACCATCTTTATTTCCTTGCCAATTATTCATATTTGAATTTGGATTACTAGAGAAATTACTAAAGTTTTGTGTTGGAACTTGAGCGAATGATCCATTATTATCATTGGAATCTTTGTTATCAAATGGTTGATCATGAAGAGGATCCTGGGCAACTTTTTCAAGAACCCTTTTAACTGCATCAAGAAGAACCTCACGGTTGTCATGACCAATTGTAACTACACGTTCAGTAGATGTCTTAGCTTCAGCACTTCCAGCTTTTGGATAAACTTGAATATTAGCACCAGTGTTATCACGAATCTCTTTAATATTACTTCCACTTTTTCCAATAACCATACCTGCTGATGTATTTGGTACAAGAAGTTTCATCATCTTTCCTCTTTCAACACCTTTAAGATCATAGTTATCAGAAGGAGCATTTGGATCAGATTTTTCTTTAATCTTATCAATAATAACATTCATAACTTTCATTGATGCATCAATTTTGCCTTTAACAAGACATATTCTTTCATTTGTACCATGATAAACTTCTTGGTTTTTGGACATGTGAACTCTACAACCAGAGTCATTCTTTAAATTACGCATAGTTTCTCCTCCTTTTCCAATGATAGCACCAACTGCTGAGGCAGGAATAAGAATTTTTATTGCCACAGAATCTTAAAAAAAAAATACATGTAAACAACAAAAAAATAAATAAAAAAAAAATACCTTTGTCCATAGGTAATGAATTACCTCTTTTTGCTGGTGGACCTCCCTTATCATTATTTTGTCTTTTTTGTGCGTTTCCTGACATATTATTAGTTTCACACTTAACAAGGTTATTTGACATAACTTACTATTCTATAAATAAAACAAAACCTAAGGTTGGAATCTAATAATAGGGGAAAAGCGATAGACTTAATGAGTAGAATGACCTAATTATAAAAAGTATATATACAGCAATCGATAACAACAGATGTTGAGAAAAAGCAAACTGTCATATTGTAAGATGACACACTAAACGCCTAAACTTTGGACAACTCATCTAGTATTTGTTATGGATTGTGTTTTGTGAGGTGTGGATGAAAATGACAGATTTTAAACAGTATGAGGAAAGAAAAAAAGTAATTGTTCGTTTTTTTAATTTATAATTATTAAAATGTGTAGAAAAAATAATAAATATTTTAGAAAAAAAAAGTGGCAAATGTTTGTGCCAATAAAGGGGGCGCAATTACTCTTGTAAACATGGAAAGTGATTTTATCGTTATGGGACTCGACCACTCCGCCTTATTTGTTGGTAAAATTTATCTATTAGGCCCATAGTACCAAAAAGTGTGGTTGGAAAATTTTTAAAACTTTACTTTTATTACATGTTTACAATAAGCATATTTTAAAATATTTATAGAGATAAGTTATCAGGCAAAAGGGTCATGATCAATTATCCATGTAACTTGGGTACCATTTTGTAACTTAATTGAAGATGGCGGGTATTCTTTATTATGGTTTATTAGTATCTCTTTAATAGCATTCTTCTTATTTTCACCAGTTGCCAGAAAAACAACTTTTTTAGCACTATTTATAACAGGAATTGTTATCGTAACACGTCTTGGTGGTGGTTTAGGAGAGTCACTAATTGGGGCAACCCATTTAACATTTTCCTCAACTAATTGATGGTTGGGAAATAGTGAACATGTATGCCCATCTGGTCCTAGACCAAGAATTAACAAATCAAATATCGGAAAACCTGTTTGTGAAATTTCCAGATTTTTGTCTTTTTTAAGTATCTCTTCAAATTCCTCTGCGGCCAATTTTTCATCACTAAAATTAGTTATTGGAATAAAGTATTTCTCAAAGTTTTTTGGTAGTAGTTTTAAATATTCACCACAATTTGAATCTTTGTCATCTAGTGGGACAATTCTTTCATCAACCATAAAAAATTTAACATTTTCCATTGGGAGATTTTCCTTATTTAGTTGATTAAGTGAGTCACTGACAGTTTTAGGCATAGAACCTCCAGATAATCCAATGTAAACTGCAGCTTTATTTTTTCCATTTTCAATGGTCTTTCTAAGCAAGTCTTTTATGTAAGGAACAATTTCATTTGAAGATAATGTGATTGTTGCCATTATATATGATGTTTAAGATTCTGGAATAATAAGCTATTTTAAATAAAAAAAAATAAGGTAATATATGGTAGAATCTATGAATAATTAGGTTAACGTGTAATGAAATCTTCTCAACACGATGTTGGTATGATCAATAAAATAATAAAACTTTGGTACTATTCAGTTTTTTGAAGGGCCATGTTTTTCATTAAAATATATAACTAAATTCTTGTTTATTATTTTCTAATGATTTATTAAAACTTTTACTAATTGTTTTTTAACTTTTCTATGAAAATTTTTGTTTATTATTAATTTGTTAATATTTAATTATATTTTCTTTATTTTTGGAAGAAAATTATTTATTTTAAAGACAAAAAAATACTCTTCACAAAAAGAATGTCAATTTTATGAGATAATATTTTAAAAGTGTATTGTAAAAGAAAAATAATAATAAATGAATATGTTTAATGAAATTAGCAACATTTTTGAAAATAAAGTTAATAATTATACCACAGATTAATGATTTAAAAAAATATTAAATTTTATATTAAAATAGCAATCAAAAAAGATTGATAATGTAAAATAAGTACGATAACAGAAGTTTTGTTAAAAATTTTAACATCTTGTCAATCATATAAAATTTTATTTCAAAGAGAATAAAATTAAGTATAAAATAAGCTGTTTAATGATAACCTTATGTCGTTGTTTCTTTCAATGGTAAAAAGTATAACGTATAAAATGAATATAAAGTAATAGTATAATAGTAAGTTTTATTCTGGTATAAAATATAAACAAAATTTAAACTATTTTTTTAATTCATCTTTATTTTTTATCATTTTGCAAGTACTTTCATTTGTGGTAATATTTATAAGATAAATATATTGTAGACTGTATCACCAATTTTCTTTATAATAATATCAATGTCACTAACAAAAATAATTTGCAATTATCTGGCCACTTTTTTATTTTATAAATACATTTCTGTAATTTGATCATTTTTTACACAATTTTAAAGATAGATTAATATATGTATTGATAAAAGAGAATTGAACCATAAATAATTTGCTTTTTAAAAAATATTGTTAAGGTAATCTGAATTTATAAAATTGGTTAAATTTAAAAAGATTTTGTAAGGATAAGAATAAACAAATGTTAAAAAAAATAAAAATTTCTGTTGGTATTTTTAGCCTTTTAAAAGTATGTTTGATTATATGCAATACACGAAAGTTATCAACTATCAAATTAAGAATTTGAAATATTTTTTGTTAATTTCTGAACCTTTGTAGAAGTTGAAAATATTTAAACACAGAAAGAAAAAAGGCTCATTTTTTATGATAATAGATTAATTTTATTAATAAGCAAAAAAAAGCCAGAAAAATTATTCAAATTTTCGAGTGATAATTTTTTTATATTTGCAAATATAAAAGCATCGCGCATTATAATATAAAGACGATAATTTAATGGATAAAATTTTTAAATTCAAGAATATGAATATTTATGAAAAGTGATAATAAATCATTCTTTTTGCCAAAATGATCTAAAAGAATTCAAAATTAGTGTTTTTTATCTCTAAATAAATCGTCTTTTAAACTAATTTTGAAAGAAGAAAACCATTATTCAACTTCATATTCATATGATAAATTTTAATTGTGATGTTAAAGTATGGAGAACGATGAATATTTATGAAGAATTTTTGTCTTTTATTATATATTACTTCAAAATAAAAAAAGAAGAAAAATTTTGCAATCAACTTCTAAACATTTTTATAAAAAAAATATCTTTAGACTTTTTTTTTATCTTTAACCACTTTCGAGATATGAAAAATGATGACAATAAATTGAGCGCGCAAAAATACCACATATCATATCTCAAAAACTATTAAAAATAAAAAAAAAGTTTCAACGTAGACTATGGTTTAAAAGTTAAAAGAAGTCCAGCGCATATGGTTTCATACTCATAGGAGCTCATTTGTTCGAGTTATAAGTTCATGCTTGAAAATTTTTCAAACAACGTTTTTTCATCATATCTCAAGAATGATAGGTCGTATAAACTTTAGATCACTTTCAATGAATTTCCCGTAAAAAACTGATCTAGAATCATTAATTTAATTTTAATATTTTTAATAGTATCACAGAAGTCGTATTTTTGTTAAAAATATTCCCTACTTTCGCCTTCAAATTTTGGATGGCTGTAACTTCTTAACCATTAATTTGATTATGGTCATGATTATATGCAAAATTCATTATTTTGAAAGGGCTATCGAATGAGTATAGTGACATTTTAAAATTCAAAAAAAAAGTTTTTCGTATGTTATTTTAAAGGGCCAGGTCGGAAGTTTAGAATATTTTTGAGTAACTTTTGAACTCTGTCAAAATTCATAAAATTTTTGAAAAAAAATTATATATTCTGGAATAATTTTTCAAGAGAAATCGAATGAATCTAATCTTATGGTTATACGATAAATTTCAGCCTAGATATTAAAGAGTCGAGAACAATGAATATTTAGAAAAAATTTCCGTTTTTCATTATATCTCGCTTCAAAATAAAGCTACGTAAGAGCAGTTTTTTGCAATCAACTTCTGAACAAATTTCATATAAGGTCTACCTTCAAAACTTTTTTATATCTTTAACCATTTTTGAGATATAAAAAAATGATGACAAAAAATTGAGCGCGCAAAAATACCAGTTATCATATCTTGAAAACTACTGAAAATTAGAAAAACTTTTCAACATAGACTATATCTTAAAAGTCAAAAGAAGTCCAGCGCATCTGGTCTCATACTCATAGGACCATTTTTGTTCGAGTTATGAGTTCGTGCTTGAAATTTTTCAAACAACGTTTTTGAATCATATCTCAAGAATGATTAGTCCTATAAAGATGAGACTAGCTTTAATGAATTTCCCGTAAAAAACTGATCTAGAATCATTAAATTAATTTTAACATTTTCACTAGTATCATAAAAGTCGTATTTTTATTAAAAATATTCCCCACTTTCGCCCTCAAACTTTAGAAGGCTGTAACTTCTTAACCGTTAATTTGATTATAGTCATGATTATATGCAAAATTCATTATTTTAAAAGGGCTATCGAATGAGTATAGTGGCATTTTGAAATTCGAAAAAAAAGTTTTTTTTTAGTGCACTATTTTTAATGGTCAGGTAGGAAGTTTAGAATATTTTTGTGTAACTTTTGAACTTCGTCAAAATTATAATATTTTCTAAAAAAATTATATATTATAGATAAATTTTTCAAGAGAAATCGAATGAATCTAATCTTATAGTTATACGATAAATTTCAGCCTAGATATTAAAGAGTCGAGAACAATGAATATTTAAAAAAAATTTCCGCCTTTCATTATATCTCGCTTCAAAATAAAGCTATGTAAGAGCAGTTTTTTGCAATCAACTTCTGAACAAATTTCATATAGGGTCTACCTTTAAAACTTGTTTATATCTTTAACCATTCTTGAGATATAAAAAATGATAACAAAAAGTTAGGCGCGCAAAAATACCACATATCGTATCTTGAAAACTACTGAAAATTAGAAAAACTTTTCAACGTAGACTATGCTTGAAAAGTTTAAAGAAGCCCAGCGCATCAAGTTTCATACTCATAGAAGCTCATTTGTTCAAGTTATAAGTTCATGCTTGAAAATTTTTCAAACAACGTTTTTGGATCATATCTCAAGAATAGTAAGTCCTATGAAGATGAGACTACCTTTAATGAATTTCCCGTAAAAAACTGATCTAGAATCACTGAATTAATTTTAATATTTTTGATTGCATCACAGAAGTCGTATTTTTATTAAAAATATTCCCCATTTTCGCCCTCAAACTTTAGATGGCTGTAACTTCTTAACCATTAATTTGATTATAGTCATGATTATATGCAAAATTCGTTATTTTGAAAGGGCTATCGAATGAGTATAGTGGCCTTCTCAAATTCTGAAAAAAATTATTTTCATAACATTGTATTGTGGAAAACTTGAAATTTAGTTTTATATCTATAAGAGAATAATAATTTTAAAAAATTCCAAAAGTTATTTTGAGTATTTCTAATTAATAAAGTTTTTAGAAAAGAATTTTTGCTAACTTCTGATTACCGTTAGAATTTTTTATGAAAAAAATTTAAACCTATAAGTACTACTAATTAATGTGTGCTATTATAATAATTGTTTTGCATTTAAAATTGTAAATCATTATTTGATTATTAAAATAAATAATAAAAACTTATGTATACTTTTAATAAAGCAATTTTAATAAATGTTAGCAATGAAACTTTTATTATTAATACAATAATTTTCACATTTATTAAATTAATTAACCTTAAGATAGCTTTTTAAATCTATTAATTAGTAATCAAGCATACTTTAAATTAAAGATTGAGACAAATTACCCTTTTGTAAATTTGACATATTAGATTGAAATTTATAAATACAAAATAAAAATGTCATTCCGTTTTAAGTTTCTAATGATTGCCGAAAGACAGTAGTTTTAAATAATAGTTTGCTAAGAGTTTTTGATCTGAATGTTATAAAAAGAAAAAAATATTATTATCTAACTAGTATATTCTTTTTCTTCATTTACAGATGTTTAGTATTAAAAATATTAAATCAAAAATTTTAAAAAAAATTTCATTTATAAAAAAGTTATTTAAGCCTTCTCAAAAAGGTATCTATTTTTTTGTTAGTACAGGAGAAAAAGGACAATATTTAAATGTTATCAATACAGATGATAATTTTTTAGACTTTGATATTCAAGGAGAAATAAAAGAATTTATTGAAACATTTTTTCAGGAATATTCTTATCTGTCATGGAGAGAGACAACTATTTTTGAAGAAATAAATGAGAATAACAACACTATATATTTAGAAAATTCTTTTTAATTTAATATTTAGTTTTTTTTTTTAAATATTTTTTTAATTAATTTTTGAATTATAGATTTTAGCAATTTGAATTTCATACAAATATGGATATCCAATTGTTTGTATACCAATATAAACACTACAATAATTTGGATCAAAGAAAACATCTTGTAAAAGTTTTGCTGGATTTTTTGTATCAAGACTAATTTTCAAAACTGTAACAACAAAATTTTTTCTTTCATTCATATCTTTATAAATGTATTTTGCTGTTTCTCTGGCACTTCTATACAATAGGGCATTTTTTGTTGCAATATCTTGTAATGTTGAATTTACGCAAAGAGGAAAACAATAATGAATCTGATCATTTTTATTGTTACATGAATTAGCTTCAAAAAATTTATTTATTTAATTTTTTTTTTACTTACTTATATTACTATCTTTAGTTATTTTTTCATTTTTTATAAAAGACATTTTTTCTTTTTTTATATAAGATATTTTTTTTGAGGTATTAAATAAATCAATATGATATTGAATTTGTACAAATGTAGATGTATTATTAAAATCAATGCAATAATCAGGTCCATCAGGTGTCATTCCAGCAGTACCAATATCTAGAATACCATGACCTTCAGTCCAAAGCCATGTTGTAGGAAGTTTTGATTTATTACATGTCAATACATTTGGTGGCTTTTCAGCATTAATAAAATTTAATAAGTATAAAAATAAAAAAATATAAAATATATTATTAATTTCCATTATTTAAAAATAAAAATATCAATCTAAATGTTTCTTAATAATGTATTATATATAATTTTGATAAGCTTTTGATTTTATTACTGATAACAAATGATAAAAATATTTAATAATATTATTTTAAATCTCCTTTTTTTGATTTTTTTTTCTTTCCATATCCATCTCTTGTTAAATCTAAGTAATCCTCATCACTTGATAAATGTTCATTAGATATTTGATTTTCAGTATAATTTGGATTTCCATATGAGTATACTTCTTCATCTTCAACGGTAAAATGTATTTGATTTTGAGGCATGATTGTTATTGGATGTCTTGGTTTAAATTCAACATTTTCATTTTCTAAATAAACATAAGTTTTAAGAATAACTTTTAAACAATAACAATCAACAATAAATATACTAAATATAACAAATAATCTAATATATTCTAATGTATTTCCTATAAAAAAAGTTTTTTATTAATAATAATATAAAAAAAAAAACTTACCCTCTTTATATTCTAATAAAATATTTTCAGGCATTGATGGCCATATACATCTTAAAATATCAAGAAATAATATAACACCATGAATTGTTATAAACATTATTTGAATAATAATATATGGAATTAAAAAATTTTGATCATTTTTTATATATCCAATATACATTAATAATATACTAATTATTTCTAAAAAAATACCAAAAAGCATTGTTTTTGGATCTGATGAAGAAATGTATAAATATTTATCATATAATAAGCATCCTTCAATAAAATTTCTTAAACATGTTATAATACATATGATAACAATAGCATTCTATAAAAAAAAATTTAATAAAATAATTTTAAATAATTATACTAACCTTAATATGAAATCTTCCACCACAAAAATAATTATTTGGTTTATTAAATGATTTCATATTTATTCCTAAACACATTTCTTCAATATTAAAACTTGACATAAAAGGAATCGAGAACATTTTTCTTTCTAATAAAAAAACGAAACACTTGTCTCAAAATGTAAAAAAGCTATCTTATCAAATTATTAATTGATTTTTTTTTTTTATAAAATCAACTACTTTGTCATCTATAAATACATAATAATAATACATTAACTTTTAATAATAAGATAGAAATAATATTAAATAAATTAACCAAATATAAAATTAAAATAAATAAATAATAATTTATTTTTAAAATAATGACACAAATATAATGATTAGTCAATCGACATTTCTATATTTTATCACCATTTCTTTGTCTCTCCAATAGGAGTACCTCTATTAGTGATAAGAGCATTGTATTTTCTCAAGAAATTATTCATTATTTCTTTGGATTTTTCTACTTTTTTACTATATTTACTGCTATTAATGGTATTTAATTGTTTATATATTGAAAAAACACAACGTGATATACTTTTATGTCTAGCTATAGTTGAATTTTCAATCAAAGAAAGTTTATGTATATCATGTTTTAATCCAGAAATATCAGCTTCTGCCTCTTCACAATCATTAACTGTTACTTTAATTTGTTTTTCAATTAATGTTTTTTGTTCATTACTATGTGTTCGTACCTTACCAAATTGTGCCCGATATTTTAGTGAAGCTTTAGGATCACAAGCTAAAATTCTTTGTGTTGGAAATGACATAATAATACCAGAAATTTTATTACGAGCAATTTGATTATCAATTCCTATATGAATTAAGTCAACTTCTGTAAGATGAAAAAACATTTTTAAATTAATATCATATTTGACAAAATTTTGAATATAATGACTTAACTTAAGCATTTCTAAAATGTCTTTTGGTTTTTCCATAGTTCTTCCCTTTGGATTAGCATATGGTGGTTTAACATAACTCTTCTTGGTATATTTAAATGTACCATTTGTATCAGTATCTCTTTCTTTTTTTGCATCATTTATCAATTCTAACATAACATCATTTCCATCAACTAAATTTTCGCAACTTTCTCCTGCTTTATTAACAGAGTAAGGATTACCACCATATTGTAACATTACTCTAAGAATATTTTCATTATCACACTTACATGCATATAAAGTTGGTGTATTTCCAGTATCATCAACAACATTTGGATCAGCCCCCTTTTCTAATAAAACATAAATACAAGAAATTTGATTATGAAGAGTTGCATAAACCAAAGCAGTTCTTCCATGTTCATTTTGAAGATTACAATCACCTTTATTATCAATTAACATTTTAACAATATTATCATGACCACATGCAGATGCTAACATTATTGCTGTTTCTTTTTTATTATTTACAATATTACAATCTACATTATATTTTAAAAGTAAGTTTATAGTATCAATTTGATTTAAATATGATGCATATAATAAAGGACTCCAACCACCATTATTTTTTTGATTTAAAAAATTTACCATACTACATATTTCTTTTTCATTAAATTTTATTTTACTAACCAAATCCTATAAAATAAAAATTAAATAATAATAATAATAAAAAAGATATAATATATATATTACTTACACGAAATGTATAATAATCTACTGATGCAGCAGTAAAAATATCAATAATATAACTATCGTCAATTTTTAATTCAGGTAATGGTAATTCAAGAATTTGTATAGTATTTTCATTAGTAATTTTAGTATCAGCTTCATCTACACTTAGCTTGTCCATCGTTAGTTTAAAAAACAGAGAAAAGTGATTACCATTTTTGACGTTAGATGTCATTTATATACTTTGTTGTAATCATTTTCTTCATGACAAAAAGTTCTATTTATATTTTTAAAATCTTTCATAAGTATTTTATCTTTTGGTATTATTTTTAAACTAAAATATTATACATAGATTTTAAGACTAAAAATAAATTTAGATAATAATTATGGATATACTATTTATAATTTATTGTTTCACTTATAGCATATAAATACTACTTTAATTTTTTTTTTTTATTATTAAACATTTTTTTAAATAAAAATATTAAAAATAAAGAATATTAAATTTTTTTTTTTTTTTTGAGTAAAACAAAATTATTGGAAATATATTTAATTGTAATATTGTATTTAAATAATGTTACACTTATAATGATTTTTGATTAAAATGTTAATTCTAGATATATACTGTAATTTATAAGGATATATATATATTTTTTTTTTTAATTTCTAAATTATTTTTATTCATTTTTGTAATGATATATAAACTAAATAAATATTTAAAATGTGAGTTTAATATTGTTTGTTTAAATTATTTGATGTAAAAATATTTTTTTTTTTTGTAATATATAAGGGTATTTAAAAATAATTTTAAATGTACTAAACTTGTAAAAAAAATCTATATATATATATAATTATAAAAAATAAATTAACAATATTAATTACAATTTTATGATTTTTAAATTGTGATGTACATTTTAAAAATTATATTTTTACTCTAACTATTTCCTTCTTTAACTTAATATAATTTGAAAAATATATATATAAAAACTAAAATAGAATATATATATAAAAAAATTATTAGATTAAACATCGTATTATCACACTTCTTTTTTAAACTTTTCTTGTCTACTATATTTATGTAAATGTCAATTCCATGTTTTTATTGAAATCAAACATCTTATATATATATATATATATATGTATATATGATAATTTATTACTTTCATTTTTTTTTTAAAAATTTTCTTGATATTATAAGTAGTTAATTTTATCTAAGCTATTATTTTTAAACATTTACCCTTATATATACCAATTATTTTTATTATTTTGTTAGTTGAAAATAAAATGTAATGCTTTTTTTATTAATTTAAAATACATAAATATTTTATTACAATTTAATATAAATTGTAAAAAAAATAAAAACTTTTTATGATAAAATAGTCTAAAAATATATATTAAATTCTAAGTAATCCTGTATTATTGAAGGTGTTAAAAAAGTTATTTTCTTCTTAAATGGCATAATAATTATCCTTTATTCTGGTAAATAGATAGTTTTTTACATGATATTTTATATAATTATACGTTTCAATAAAGTTAATTTAAAGTATCAAAATTTTATTTTAGTGATAATAACAAATTTTTTTTTTTATAAAAAAAAAGTTGATATATAAAGATAACTTAAAAGTATTAACTATTTTAAAGGTTAGAAAGTATGTTATTTGAAAATGTTAAATGATAATATATTTATGTTTTCTAGGAATCTTTTGTGCTTTTCTACTTAAAGTCTAATTACATAAAATTTTTTCCCTAACAACAAATTAGAAATTTAGAAATAACTAATTAGAAAATGGTTGATATATGGCATTAAACAAAACTACACTTAGAGCATAATTTTTTTTTTCAATAAATTATTGCAAATTTTATTATTAATAAACTTTTACTGTAAATAATAATTTTTTTTTTTAAAATAAAAATGTACATTATAAATAACAAAAAATATTATATATATATTATATATATAATAATCAATAAAATTTAATTTATAAAAATGTATAAAATGTTTATCATATTTCAATTTGTAGACTCAATGATCGAAAATTATTATTACTTATATACTTTTTTTTTTTAAATTATAATATTATTGAAATTTATCTAATTTAATCAACATCTACAATGATTTCCTTTTTTTAAAATCTTATCTATTTTCATATTTAAATAATAAATTTCAAGAGGAAGGTGATCTTTTATTATTTGACTAAGACGATAATTATATTTTGAGCGCTTTTCATAACAAGCAATCATCTTAATTTTCTGTCTTATCAAACACCAAGACAAAGGACAAAAGTATTCATTTTCACATGCTAAAAATTAAAAATTTATAAATGACATTTATTATTATAATAAAAAATAAACTTACTTTTTAAATTTTTATATAATTTCTTAGCATTTACCGTACAACCTTCACATAAAGCATGACCACATTCACCAAAATAACATAATTTATTTTCTTTATAAATTTTTTTACATGGTCCCTCACAACGAACATACTTAAAATGATCATAACCATCACTTGTTTCATGTGGTGAAAGAGGAATATGATGAAGAGAGTCTAATAGATCAATAGGTATTTCACTTATATGCCCTTCTTGTAAGGTATCTTCAGAAGTTGAACAACAAATTTCATGCTTCATTTTATTAATTGTATACAATAAGTGCACGTGTTTTCCTTTTTATCATATATGTATATGCATATATATATATATATTAATAATTTGCTTATATTAATATCATTATTTATATTTTACATTTGAATTTTATTCACCATATTGTATTGTCAGTTAAAGTTATTTTTAATATTAACATTTCACTCTTTAAATATTATTTTTTAATTTTCGTTTCACCTATTTTTCAATTACTATTTGATCATATATTTATTAATTCATCTTAATCAACAGATTAATGTCAAAATTTACTTTTATTTTCACTATCATTTTTTTTTTCTGTTTACAATAATAATAATACAGTTATGTAAAAAATTTTTTTCTATCCACTTATCATTATTTCTATTTTTTGATATCAATAATTTGAATATATTAATAATTATAAAATCATTTGGACAGTATGGCACCATTGATTGTAAAAATTAGATTTATAATATATTTATAAAATTACTATATTTGTTAGTTTTTATATTTTATTATAAATTTTCCTATATAATTTAAAGAAATATAACTATTTTTATCTAAAAATATTATATTTAAGATATTTATTATATAATAATTTGTAGAAAAAAAATTTTTTTTTACTTCATGAAATTACCAAACATTATTTAAAAGTTAGATTTAATCATTGATAAAAAAACAGTTACCAACAACTAATTTTATCAAACTAGCCTTTACTCTCACATTTAAAAATGTTAAAACAACGTTAGATAAAGATGTATCACCTATGTGTAAAATGTGAACATGTATATATTTTATTCTTAATTGACAATTGTCATAAGCACTTTCTTTATTCTTAAATTTAATATTATTATTTTTTATCTAAAAAAATGTTCACATAATTTTTTTAAGATATATAATATTTTATTTATACAATTATTTAAAGACTTTCAGTGTTTAAAGCATTTTCCCTATTATTCTTTTTAAATTTTATTATAAAATACCACCAATAGATGATATTTTAATTTAAAAATATACCAAATATTTGTTATATGATTTTCATTATTTTTAACTATAAACATTATAACTAAACACTTTAACTTTATGTTATCATTAAACTTAACTAATTGCTTCTATATAAATTAGTATTATAGTAAACCACACTCTATTAATGAAAAAAAAAAAATATTACCAATAGTTATATTGTTAACATTAAAAATCAAATTTTTCTCTTACATACTAGACTGTTAAAAATTAATTTTTTTTTTATTCAACTTCCCCAAAGATCCAAAAACCATATTATTTAGTTGAGTTATATGCGTAAATTAAATATATTTTTATCAATTTTATGTAACAAAAAATTTTTTATTCAATTTTCTGTAAGTCCATTTATTTCGCCTATGAATATCTTCCATATTTAAAAGATCAAAAACCAAACATGTAGGAAATTTTTTTAAAAAAAAATATATCTTCCCTCATTTTATATATATGTATAAACAAATAAAAATACCACGGTGGAATTCCTTTAAATATATATATATATATATATGTATTCTACTTAACTATTTATAAAGTGGTATAGCTAGAAATTTTAACATACATATTTATATATCATCAGAGATTACAATTTTTACATGGTTAATTATTTTAAACTTCCATATAAAAATATAGAATAAAAATAGAAAAATTTTTTTGATTTTATTTTTGCAAAAAGCCATATGACATTTTAAAATAAAAAAAAAATTTCTTTGTGTTACTTAATTTGTAAAATATTTTTAATTAAATATTTCATTTCTATTTTTCTTATTGATACCATCAAAGATTACATTATAAACTAATTGTATTTTATTTTAAAATGTTGCAAAAAAAAAAAAAATTTTATAATATGTATATATACTTAATTTTATCAGCACCTTACAAAATAAATATGTTTGTGATATTCTATTGAATATCAATCAAAATTGTTAAAATATCATTTTAATTTTTATTTCTCATTACCAAACAAAGTATCATTAATATTTTTATTTTATCACATTTTTTTTTCCAAACATTAATTTTCAACATACTTTAAAATTAAACGTAGCAAGTTTAAAGAAGGGCATCAATTATTTAACAAAAAGTAATGAATAATGAATAACAATTGTCTGATCATTGATATAACTATTTTATTATATATATATATATATATATATATATTTTATCTACACTAGTAGACATTTAAGAATTAATAGTATAAAACAATAAAACGTAAAGAGTATTTTTAATGATACCTAACTTTGACATTATTAATGAAATTATCTACCAAATGTTGTATTACTTTTTGATTAATAGTTTTATTCTTTTTTAACTCATCACAAAATAATTTTAAAATATCATATAATAAATATATACATTTATAAAAACTTTAATATAATAAAATATACTCTTTTTTTTTTCAAATATAACAAAATAAATAAATAAATATATATATATATATATATATTTATATAAAACATTTTTATTTAATTCTCATGAGAATTAAAATCTACATATTTTTATCATAAAAAAGAAAAAAAATATATTGGTTCCTATTAAAATAGTTGGCCACCCATAACCTTTTTAAAATAAATTTTGGCACTTATTTTAACATTACTCTATACTATTATTGAACCCATTTTTATATATATATATGTAACTTCCTTTCTCTATATATATACATCCTCTCAATATATTATATTATGTATGAGATGTTGAGTATTTCAATAAAAAAAAAAAAATCTTTTACATTATATCTACTTATAATATTACTACTGGATAAATATATTATACGTCTTTCCTAAACCCCATTTTATGGTTGATGAATTTATAATAAAAGTGAAAGGGGTTAGCAATAGCCATGGATAAAAGGGATACTTTATATTTTTTTTTTTAAAACAAATATTTGAACAATCCCTTTTTGTATATTACATACTTTCTTCTCTTTAACTTAAAAAATTTTATAATTAAGAAATATATGTTCGAAGTAAAAGTTTAACATTGTAATGTTAGATTACTAAAGTTTGTAAAGATAGAGAAAGTTCTTTATTGATCAAAAGAAATCATATGTTAAATTGATTTAAAATTATGTTTACTTAAATACTTTTTAATACTACTACATAAATACATTACTACATTTTTTTGTATAAAAAAAAAAGTTTAATAATATCTAGAAAAGGAATTTTATTTTTTTAAAAAAAAAAAAAAAAAACAATAATTAAATCCATTCACATATATTTACTATTGATATTTTATACATATTAAACTTTTATAAGAAAATATTTTTATTTGATAAAAATCTTTCTATTATTATCAACATAGATTGATGAAGATTTTAATTTATTTAGAAAATATTTTAAATTATTTTATGATTTTTGTTAAATTTATATGTTATCTTAAAATAATGATACTACAGTTTTAGTTTTAAAAAAAATGTAGTATAAATTATATATACTAATAGTTTTATATTGTTATGATCTATTAAAGTAAGATGCTTCAAAATATCGAAAAATGTTACTAAAACTATAGAATATTTGAAATAGTAATAAAAAAAAATCAGGAATTTACTATATATATATATATATTTTCTTTCACTTCTATTACTTCTAATATTTCTAGATTCATTATTTAAAGAAAAAAAACTATTGACTACGATTATTAATTTATATAGTTTTAATAAATTATGATATTAAATGTTAAGATTTCTTAATAAATGAGAAATCTTACTTTAATTTGTCATAATTTATGAAAAAAAAAATTAGTTATTTTTTTTTTATTGTTGTCCTATTTTTCTACATAAAACACTATTACTCTATGCTTACAAATGACATATATTAAAAGTAATATTTATTAAAAAATTTATAAAGAATGTAATGTACCCATACATTTTTGGGACACCCTGTTTATATATATATATATATATATATAAATAATAAATTTAACTTATATAATTATTTTACATAATATAATAGATTATTTATTATTAATATTTTATTTTATTTTATATCTTTGAAAAAAAAAAAAAATTATTTAAAAAAGTTGTTAGTGTCGAATATATATAAAAATATTTAGTAGATAAACTTTCCATGACGCATAAATATATATATATTTTTATTATATTTTCTTTTTATAATAATAAATAATAAAAATATCAAAGACTATCTTTAATTGAACCTTTTTATTGTGTTATACCTTTAAATTATCTATATATTTAATTTATTAAACCATTCTACTATTCTTAATATATATATGTATATACATATTTATATATATATACATCTTATCATATAAATATAAATAAATATATTCAAGTATAAGAAAAAATTCTAAAAATGTTTTCATAATACTTTTTAACAATAAACAACAAAAGCACAACCAATTTCCGCATGTCTCTTGTTAAAGATAAATGAATATAAGAGAGAAAAAGATTGCGCAAATGATATTTATAAATATGCATATAATCACAAATATACAATATAATGATTTACTTAAAGTTAACTGTAAGTACAAAGAAATAGTTAGTTCCTTTTTTTTTTTAAATTTATTATCAATTATATACTCATATTATATATTCATTTCTGTATCCTTATCTCAATTGTCGTCATTTTCTTATGTATAATGTCTCTGGTAGTTAGTTATGTATACATATATATATATATAAATATGTATGTAAGTAATGATGGGAAGTTTATCAATTTATATTGATGTGGTCAACGATCAATTTTATAAAAAGAGGTATTGTTAAGTTTTTTTTTTTTAGACTGTTAGTGCTTTCATATTATATATATATATATATATTATATATTTATGCGTATACATATCTTATTAGATGTTATTTATTTATTCTGCATATATTTTTTAAAAATGCTTCCTCTTCAACATATTTATATTTATTATTTTTATACAACTATTCCAAAATGCTTCTTCATAATACACTATACTATTTTATTTTTTTTATCTATCATCATTAAGATTTTACATATATTAAAGTTTTATCATTACCCTTTTATATATATATAATATAATATATGTAATATTAAAAGTAATAAATTTAAATGATTATATAAAAATATGTTTTTTTTTTTCAATTGATCAAATTTAAACAAAAAAAAAAATTTTTTTTAAATAATATGTTAATATTTTAATTGAATATATATATAATAATAATAATAAATATATATATACATTTTAAACTTATGTTTATAATATTTTCATAAGACACATGCTAATCATATGGTTAATAATAGTGTAAAAATTTAAGCATAGACCGATGTTGATTAATAAAAGTGATTTTAATGTTTATATGTTATAGATAAGTAGGAAGTATTAATTCTATTGGTGATTGATACATTAACGATGCATTTTACTATATTTTTTTACATATGATTTTTGGTTTATTTATTGATTTGATATTTTTATAATTTATTAAATTCAATCAATTTTAGTATTTCACTTAGTATATTATATTTGAATTTCAAAATTCTTTAAATTATCTAAATTTTTTGAAAATATTTATTGCCTATTATTGGCTAATATAAACTCCTCTGATGTCTTTTATATCAAATGAGGGTTTAGGCTCAAATCATCCATCTATTCAATTAAATCAAAATCAAGATTTTTCTGCTCTCCTAAATTCTGGACAGGTTTCTGGAAATTTATTAACTTCATTAAATAATGGATCAACTTTGCTTCAACCAACAAATAACAATCAACATACATTGAATGATTTAAGCACAATATTTTTTCAACAACAACTATTGAGTCAGTTACAACAAAATAGTGGAAATGGTAGTCAAAGTAGTTTCATTGGGACTGGTAATGGACAGGTTGGAAATATAATAACAAACACAAATTCATCTAATAATGCAACGATTTATCAACAATTATTAAATCAACAACATCAACAACAACAACAACAACAAAATAGTTTACTGTTAAATGCTGCTGCGGCACAAAATCAGCAACCATCATTATCACAATTATTACAATTACAACAGGCTCAAGCTCAAGTTCAAAATCAATTACAAAATTGTGGAAATTTACAAAATTCATCATTACAAACACAAAACATTCCACAATATAATTCTGCATTTAAAACTCAAACACCAATACCACAACCAACACAACAACAAGGAAATATTAATCCAACACTTCTTCAACAATTAATAAATGCAGGTGTATCACCAACAATACTTGCAAAATTAATATCTGGAAATAGCCAACCAACTAATCAGATAAATTATTCACCAGCTACGGCAACTCAAACAAATTTATTACTTCAACAACAATTACATTTAGCTAATCAACCACAAATGCAACAAAATCTTCAACAACAAATTAATAAAATGATTGAAGCACATAAACAACAACAATTAGCTGAAAAAAGAGCTATGGAAGAAAGGCACATGTTAAATCAATTATTAGCAGCAGCAAATCAAAGTAACACTGTTAATGTTTCATTATCATTACCATTTCCAACTGGTAATAATAATATAACACAACAATTACAAGGATTATCTACAGAAGAAGAAACACAAAAATTAATAAAAGAATATATGCTTAAACAATCTAGTGGTGGTCTAAGTACACCTCTAATAACACAAAAAAATCATCAACAATTACAACAACAACAACAACATCAAACACCTCAGGTATTAGTTAGTGCTGGAAATGGATTGATAAATGGATTACAGCATCAATCATTATTACAACAACCTTCACAACAACTTTCTGCAACAATAAATCTACCTCAATCAATTTCTATTCCACAATCTACCTCATCAACAACTCCATTACCAAAAGATCCAAATTCTGTTCAATTATTAAAAGATCCAAAATTTGTTACAAATCATATACAACAAATAATTAATAGAAATGAAGAAATTATTGAACAAAGTCCTGTATTAGCTAGACGACGACCATACTATAGACAACCATCAAATACATCAATACTTGATAGTCAAATGACAAATTCATCTAATCGTTCAAGTTTTAGTGATAAAGAATCACCAACAAATCAAATTAATTCAGGAGGAATAGAATTTAATCAAACAATAAATTCTAATTCAATAGATTCATCCATAAGACAGACATCCTCAATAGAAATGGTTAATAATATTCCTGTAACATCATTACCATCTGGTACAAGTAATGGAAGTTTAACAAATGGTCAACCATTTATTAGAAATCTTGATAAAATTCATCCACGAGGTTTTGCATGTGAATTTTGTAATCTTTTATTTCCTAATAAAGCTGGCCTTCAAGCACATTCATTCCGTTGTAGTAGAAATGAGGAAGGTGAAAGTAGTATTAAAGATTCTTCTATAAGTATGTTTTAATTTTTATAATATATATTTCTTTTTTTTTTAAATTAAAATTTTTTAGATTCAGGAAATGTTGTATCATCAGCGAATATATCACTTTCAAATAATAATAATAATGATAATGATATACCATCATCTACTTTAACTATTAATTCAAATCCATTAAAACAACAAGAAAATGATAATAAATGTTCTTCAAATTTAACTACACAATCTTCATTAATAGGAAATTCATTAAAACGTTCATTTCCTACTATTGATTTTATGGCTGAAGATGTTATAAAAAATCTTCCATTTAAAATTTTTAAAATGAAAGATCTTCGACAAATGAGTGAACAAAGTTTTTCTGAATTTGCAGCAGAGGCAAAAAATATTATTCCTGCTATTGATCAAGGATTACTTAAACCAGGTGATGATGAAAATGTTTTAATTGAATTACGTACAAAAATGCTTAAACATGCTATAAAAAAAGCTGCTGATTATGATACAAATATTGATGAAAATACATGGAGTAATTTATTAAAATCTAATAATAATAATATTCAACAACAAACATCTTCTGGTGATTTAATTCAACAACCAATACCAAATATAATTGATGAAACAAAAAATGATAATAATAATAAAATTAATGATATTAATAATATTGTTAGAAATAATGGATTATTATCAGATAATGATACAATAAATCAACCATTAATAGATACATTAAGCCTTTCACCTTCAACTCATCAAAATATTAAAACGGCTGTTGAAACTGCTGTATCTTATGTTAGACAAAATGTCTCATCACATATGCCTTATGCTGTTACAATAAATAATTTACCTACAGAAAATGATGGAAATAAAAATTTAAATGATTCACAAGATGGTAGAAATTCATTGTCAGGTAAACATCGTTTAAGAAATATTACATCAGAAACTTATCTTTGTCTTAATACTATTCCTGTTCATGAGGAACAATTAGATACACAAAGTAGTTTTTTTTCTAAATGGAAAGTACCACAACCTGAAGATAATAATTTTTCGCAATATTTAAAATCATGTAATTTAAAAACAAGAACAGGAAATAAGAATACATATGAATATACAACTGCAAAAGGTGATATTAATTGTTTAAAAATGACACATAGTACTTATTGGTATCAATCAAAAAGTATTAATGATAAAAATATTAAAAAAGATTCATCAGAAGATAGTTGTATTAAAGAAGTAGTTGAATTAATACCAGTAACAGAAGAAAATAAGAAACAAGAAATATCTATACAACCAACTAGTAATGGATATACTTTATCTTCAAATATATCACCAACAACATCAGAAAGTAGTGAAAAATCTTTTACAATAACAAAACCACCACCAACATCAAATGATAATAGTAAAAGAATAAGAATTGAAAGTTCAAATGGTTTAGCTGGTTATAAGACAGATGAAGTTTATGTTTATGTTAGAGGACGTGGTCGTGGAAGATATGTTTGTGAAAGATGTGGTATAAGATGTAAAAAACCATCAATGTTAAAAAAACATTTAAATTCACATACTGATATTAGACCATTTAAATGTATACAATGTAGTTTTAGTTTTAAAACTAAAGGAAATTTAACAAAACATTTACTTTCTAAAGCACATTCTAGAAAATTAGCTGAACAAAAAAGTGGTATTGAATTACCAGATCAACCAACAACATCATATAATAATGTATTATTTTGTGATGAAGGACAATTACAAATTATTACAGAAGATCCCTCTGAAGCTGCTGATATTGTTAAAATGGGTAAACATGAGGCAGCTTTTATGAATATTGATAATGAATCTGATGATGACGATGAAAATCGTAATGCTCCTGTTTATGAAAGAAATATTTATCGTAAGTATGGGCAAGAAGTTATTATACAAGATCGTCGTGCTCATACACCACCATCATTATGGTGTAATCCTGTAGTACCAGAAGATACTCCAACATGGGGTGAACCAGAATTTAATAGATCATGTCAATCAGCACCACCAGCATCATTTAGTGAAAATGATGTTGAAGTTGATGAAGATAATAAAAAACAACAAGATTTTCAAAGAACAATACAACGTATTAGAAATGAATCAATGTCTATGACGTCTTTTTTAGACGATAAGTCTTTTGCTAATACAAATAATATAATTATTCGTGAAAATAACAAGCATCAGAATTCTTGTAGTATTAAAAATAATATTAATGATGGAAATAATGAATATCAAACAAATGGACAAATAAATAATATTAAATTAAATGTATCAAATAATTTAACTACTACAAATGATTCTTTTTTAGTAAAAGACGTTAATGAATATGCTTGTGATATATGTGAAAAAAAATTTAGAAAAGAACAAGAATGGATATTACATCAACATACACATACAATTGAAAAAAATTCACATAGAGTTAAAAATTATTATTGTCCAAAATGTAGAACATGTACAAGAAGTAAAACATCAATGATAAAACATATTGAAGCATTTCATACATTAAATGCATCAAATATAAAAAATTTATTTTTAGATAAATTAGGAAATGGTGATGATATATCAATGAGTGGTCATGTATCACCTAATGAAAATTCATCAAATTCATCAACTTCTAGTACCCCAACATATAATATAAATAATGGTAGTAGAACATTTTTATGTAATGATTGTAATAAAGGTTTTCGTACACATGGTGTATTAGCTAAGCATTTACGATCACAGCAACATATCACAAAAATGAGTATATTAGGAAAATTAAATGAAGATCAAACATGTGCTTTAAGAAGAAATCCACATTGTTTAACAAAAGTTGATACTAAAGATTGTGATGCAGCTCGTCAAAGTATTATTTCTAAAGCAAATGAAATATTAGAAGATGAGAGAAATGGAACAATGCCTGTGATGACAGTAATTGCTACTGATAACAAATGATAAACCAATTTTTTTTTTTATTTTATGTCACACATTAGTACTGCACTAGTCAATTTTTTTTTCTTTTTTACAATTTTCAAAGATATAATTTGTGGAACGAATGTATCTTTATTGTATATTGTTAATTATATACATATATGTAAAAGAAAATTTATGTTTATAAAAAAGAACAAAATGATTAAAAAAAAACAACATAGTTACTGGTTTAATTAAAGAAAACTGCTATTTTCAAATATATAAATATATATATTAATATATATGTCTTATTAGATTTTTTAGAAAAAAAAAAGAAAAATTTACAACTGTCAATTATTTTGATCTCTGGCGTCAAAGCTTAATTGTAAATGAAAATTTATAATCGTTAGAATATTTTTTTGTTATAAAATTTAAATATTTTTATTAATAAATTGTTATTAAAAATCATAATTTTTTTGAGACAAATATACTTTTTAAAAATTATCATAAAGTATTATACTTCAATATGATCATCTGATTCTGAATAACTAAAAATACTAAAATTATCTCCAAATATATAAGCATTATTATAAGCTTGTAAATTAAAATGTAAAGTTTGTTGGTGGAATCTTTTACAAAATAAAAAAATTTCTTTTGCATCTTTCTTAGATTGGCATAAAATTTCACCACAAAAACCATCACTACTTTCAATCATAATCTTATCTTTACATAATAATATTTTACAAATTTTATTCCATTTAACTTTTTTACACTCCACTGACATTTGTTTATAATTGGTATTCCATAAAACTATTCCTTCATCAGATATGGCAAATGTTATATTTATAATTTCATTTTTTCTTATTATCATTCTAAGAAAATATAGATGAGCATTTAAAGAAAATGTAGTATTATTTGTAATTTCTTCACAAAATTTTTTCATTGCTATTACTTTATTATTTATATTATGTTGTAAATTTAATTGATCGAGACTATTTTTAATAAAAAGTATACCACGAAATTTAAGAATCCATGCTGGAAAATATTTATGATAAGGTAATTTATTTGAATCATTTCCATGTCCATCAGCCAAAATAATATGATATATAAAATACCAGTATAATTCTTCATTACAAAGTGAATAGATATGTTGATTTTGGAGAAAATTATTTCTTAATTGAAGATAATAGTGTCGTAAGACAATTTGACAACGAATTAATGAAATATTTTGAGTAAAATATTTTATTCTCATATATAATGTTATAACACCATCTGAGTTTTTACCATACTTTTGCAACTAAAAATATATGGTATTATTTATATTATAGAGTATACTTAAAAAAAAAAAAACTTACATCTAGTAAATGTGAATACATTTTTAATGCTTTGCATAATTTTATTTCATTTTCAATAAAATAATATTCATATTGCTTTTTGTTGGCACAACTTTCATCACTAAATATTGTATTCCTTACAGATAATCCCATATATGCTAAATCTTGAATACCTAAATAAGTACAACATTTCTTGTAAACTTCAGTAACAAAACAATTTTCATCAGCAACAACGGGAATGATTTGTTTATCACAAGTATAAATAAGAAGAAAAATACTATTCTCAGATAATCTATCAATATCTATATTTTCAACAATTTCAACATAACTATTCCATGAGATAGCAGAATCGGCTGATGAAGTAGATGTTCCTTTCTTATATTTAGAAAATAAATTAATCATCCTAACAAACAATTATCTTTAATTAAAAATAATACTTTTTTTTTTATTTACTTTTCTTATATTCTAATTATATACATATTAGTATGCCATAAAAAAACATCTCAGTACCCAGCAGGAGCCATTTATTCAAATCTCTAGGAAGCATACTCATTTTACAAGACTGAATTACACAGCCCGTATCCAATAACAGGTTGATTGTATCTCAAGTTATCTTTGCGCTTTGTTTTTATCGATATTTCTCAGCCTTAAGTATTAGTTACTATATTTCTTATCGGTAAACAAAAAGTTTTGTGTTTTATGAGAAAACACCTTTTTTTTTATAAATGTTTTGACAATTATAATTGACAAGTTTTATTTTTGATAATTTATCTTACTCTATTTTATATTAGTGGTTGTCAGTAAAAATTTAATAATAAGAAAAAAAAATAAGAAAAAAAAAATATTAATTAAATTATGGAAGTATTAAATTTATAAATATATATAAAAGTTTAAAACTTTTTAAATGTAACATTTTTATCTCTTTTCAAAACTTTATGGTATCTTATTTTTAAATTAAAAAATTATATATAACATTTAACACTATTTGGTATTTTAAAAATATTTACTATAATATAAACATTATATTATTTTTATTATTATTAAATTTCTCTTTATCAATTTTTACTTAATATTTTAATTAAAAAATATTCTTGAAATTTATTTAATATTTATAATAAAATAATTTTTAAGTAATTAAGAAAAATATTTTGAATATTTTTATACCATTTTATAACAACTTATTACTAATCTAGTGATATCATTATGATAACATTATTGCTATGTAAAAAATTGTAGTAAGAAATTATTTAATGTATTAAGATAAAATGAATGCTTAACATTAGCAAAGTGGAAATTTTTCTAGTATATAATTATTGATCTAGTAATGTGATTTAAAAGCTATATTTTTATTAATTTGATTTATAAAAATTTAGAGTATGATGAAAAAAATGCCAACCATAATAAATTTTACCACTTATAATAAATAACCAATGGTAAAAATAAACTAACTTTTTATTTAGTAGTATGTTAATTAAAAAAAAAGTTATAGTTATTATCAAAAGTTTATAATGTTTTTTGTCATTCTTTCTAATTGTTATAATCAATGTTTTGAAAAAAATTTGGTAAATATTATTTTTGTATATGATAACAATCAAAATATTTTATAAATTTGTATTTGTTAAAAACTTTCTGTTTTTCAATTATATTATATTCAAATTTTTTAATTTATTTATTGTAGTATTTTGTCAATATATTTTATATCATATATATAAAGTTAGTTGATATATTCATATGACTGTTTTGTTACTAAATGTTGGTTTATTGTTCAACTAATATTATTTTATTTCCATGATATTAAATTAATCAGTTTAACAAAAACATTCCTTTTTAATTTTATTTATTCGACATTGGAATTTTTTCGTTATTGTTAAAAATAAAAATGCCCCACAACTACTTTCAAAATATATAGATATATTAATATATGCTATGCTGCTAGAATTGTCAGACTTCTTTAATAGCATAGACATACTTTTCACATTATAAATACATTATTTAATACGAAATCTTCATATAGATTGAAATATTTATTTGTCCTGAGGTAAAAAGTTGCATGAAAAAAATAGCTTATGACATTGTGATATATTAAAATAATAAATTTTTACTAACACAAAGTTGATAAGCATATCTATTTAACATTTTACAAAGATCAAAAATTTCATTACCCCTAATTAAAAAAAAACAAATTACAATACTTTTATTTTTTAAATTTTTTAGGACAAGTATGCTGGTGTTTTGAACAATGGTGGTGTCTTCGATGATGAGAACATATCTTATCTTTAATTGTACTTAATTTTGATGGATAACTATCCCAATTTTTTTCGTACGATCTTGAACGAGAACGATGTTTTTTGTCATCTTTTCTAGTGTCATTAGGACTACGACTACCACGACGATGTCTTTTTGAGTGACTTTTTAAATCATTAATCTTTTCTGAAGTTGAATATTTCCCACTTTTATCTCTTGCATAATTTCCTTTATCACCAATTCCAATTTTTTTATCAATAGATGTTTGTATTGGTATTGGTATTCTTGGAAGTAATGTTCCATAAAAATCAAGGTTTGTTAGTAAATTCTTTAACATTTCTCCTATTGTTATTTCACCTTTATTTCTGGATCTTATTAATATAACATCTTTATCATGTAAATAAGGTTCAAACCAATCATACAAATCCTTAGGTGGTTGACAATACCGAATATATAAAAATCCGATAGCTCTTAGATAAGTATTTTGATCATTATTAATCATGGAAACGATTTGTTTTCTAGTTAATTTTAAAGTAAATAATTTGTATAATAAACAAAATGCAGTAGTTACTCTTCCACCAGCTGAAACACCTCGTACTCCTATACATGAAGAATTTGGATTTCGAGAACCATGTTCCCATGGTTCTAAATATTTAACTTTTTTAATTATTTCATCTTGTACTTGATGAAAAGTTGTTAGTGAGTGAAGATACTCTTTCCAATATACACTTTCTATTATATTTGTATAGAGTAAATTATTGAGATTCATTGTTTGTCTATTACCATATTCAGGCAATGTATTATTACCGCGTGTTATCTTCTAAATTATATACTTCAATTATTTAAATTTAATATTTATGTAAAAAATACCTGTATATTTGGAATAGCTGAGTCATTTGGATCATCTTCATATTCTACTTCATATTTGTCCATATTTAAAAAAAATAATTTAATTTCACAATAACATGAAAATGTCTTTATTAGTAATTGTCTTCAACTTTTCTATATACTTTCACCATCTTCAGATGACGTAGGCCGCGCCGTTATCAGTATTTTGGAATTATGTATAAACTTTTGATGCGATGCAAATAATCGTGAACTTTATATTTTAAAGTCGATTCCCTGTATTTTAGGGTTGCCAAATGTTTCATTACTCATCCATTTATTTGTAGTTAGCATTTGATTAACCTTTGGATATATAAATTCAATAAGCATTTCTAAATTTTTCTATGTATTTTTTTAATAATGTTTCTAACAATTGATTAATGCTAAATTTTAATGGTTGACGCGCGTACGTTTATTATCTATAAGATTAATATGCATATGTATATATGTGCTTTTCTTCTTGCTTTATACATAAAAATAACTTTATTTTTTTATTGCTAATTTAGGAAGTGGAGTTAAGAAGTCAAAAAAAAAAAATTAATTCTGTCAATATTGACATAGTACTAGCGGTAATATTATTTAGAAAAAAACCTTTATTTGTATGCTTGTTTTCCTACTTCATTTGTTTTTTTTTTTTTTTTTTGAGTTGTTTCATCAATACTATATATCCATCGAAATGTGTATATGTATTTTAACGCTTATGAGGATTGTATCTTTATGTTATTGTTATTATTTATAGATAGGATATTATAGAAAAAACAAAATATGACTGCTGCGCAAGTTGCTAATATGGAATCTGATGAAGAAAGTCTTTATCCAATTGCAGTATTAATTGATGAATTGAGAAATGAAGATGTTCAATTAAGATTAAATTCAATAAGGAAATTATCAATCATTGCTTTAGCGTTAGGAGCTGAAAGAACAAGACTTGAACTTATTCCTTTCTTGACAGGTTTGTTTAGAAATATTTTTTTATAAATATTAGTTAAATTATTTTATTAATTTTTTTTTAAGATACTATCTATGATGAAGATGAGGTTCTTCTTGCTTTAGCCGACCAATTAGGCAATTTTACAGCTCTTGTTGGTGGACCAAGTTTTGTACATTCACTCTTGCCACCTTTAGAAAATCTAGCTAACATTGAAGAAACTGTTGTTCGTGAGAAAGCTGTTGAATCTTTAATAAGAGTAGCTGAAAAACATTCACCACAATCGTTGGAAGAAAACTTTATACCAATGCTTCTTCGTTTAGCTACAGGTGAATGGTTTACCTCGAGATGTTCTGCTTGTGGACTTTTTTCTGTTGCTTACAAGAGAGCATCACCTGCAGTAAAGACAGAGCTCCGTGGAGCTTTTAAAAATTTATGCGCAGATGATACACCTATGGTAAGAAGAGCTGCTGTATCAAAATTAAGTGAATTTGCCCGTGTAATGGAAGTTGATTTTTTGAGAGATGAATTTTTACCTGTATTTTTGAACATGTCTCTTGATGAACAAGACACTGTAAGATTATTAGTTGTTGAAGCTGGAATTACTCTTGCTGAAATATTAAAAAAAGAAGGAAAATTCCCTAATGGTTTAAAAGATGCTCTTTTGAGTCTTGTTGGTGATAGATCATGGAAAGTTAGATTTATGGCTGCTGAAAAATTCCCAGATCTTCTTAGTTCTGTTTCTGTAGAATCTATGAATGATTTTATGCGTGCCTATATATTACTATTAAAAGATCAAGAAGCTGAAGTTAGAGGTGCTGCTGCTAGTAAATTAGAAGCTGTTTGTGGTAAATTGCCAGAGGAAGGACGTTTAACATTTCTTCTTAATGATATTTTACCTGTAATAAAAGATTTGGTTGGAGATTTAAATCATCATGTGAAGACTAGTTTGGCATCAGTTATAATGGGGTTGGCTCCATTATTTGGTTCACAAAATACTACTGATCATTTATTACCAATATACTTACAATTGCTTAGAGACGAGACTGCCGAAGTCAGACTTAACATTATATCATCTCTTGATAAAATTAGTAATCTTGTTGGTATGGGAGAATTGACTAATTCTTTACTTCCTGCAATTAATGAATTAGCAGAAGATGGTAAATGGAGGGTCAGATTAGCTATTGTTGATTATATGCCATTGTTGGCGGATCAACTCGGAACAAGTTTCTTTGAAGAAAAATTACTTCCACTTTGTGTACAATGGCTTAGTGATAACGTATTTGCTATACGTCAAGCAACTTGTAACATACTTAAAAAACTTGGAGAGAAATTTGGAGCAGAATGGGTTATAACAAAGATTCTTCCAACTGTAAATGATTTGTCAAAACATTCTAATTATCTTCATAGAATGACATGCCTTTTCTGTCTTAAAAGCATTTCATCTGTCCTTGATCAAAATCAAGTAACTCAACATGTACTTCCAATGTTAACTAAACTTTCAGATGACAAAGTATCTAATGTTAGGTTTAATGTAGCAAAAACATGTGTTCCTGTTGGAAATGTAGTTGCAAAAGTAAAACTAGATACTGAAATTAAGTCTATACTATCAAAACTTGTAAATGATGAAGATTTTGATGTACGATACTTTGCAGAAGAGTCAATATCTGCTTTAAATCTCTCAATTTAATATTCAATGAGTATAATATAACACATTTATTAACATTAAATTATAAATAATTATTATTGCGTATATCTGTCTATGAGATGTGCTCCTTCTGATATTCATATATTTAAATTTTTGTTAATATTATTTTTTTTTTTAAATACGGTTTATGTTCTATTTTTATAATAGATATATAAGTACCGAGAAAGACTACTTCCTTTTTTTTTGTTATAGAATATCAATAATGTCAATTTTTATGTAACATATTGGCACTATCTCATTGTGGAGTTTTATGACGGGAATTTAATTTCCCTTTTAAGTCTTTTTTTTTACATATATTTCAATATCCCAGAATAGGTTTTTTTTTCCTGAGATATTTCTTTTTTAGTGTATTTTAATTTTTAATGATAATTTTGTAATTAAAATAAATGGTTTTTGTATATGTTTCTATTTTTATTCTAATATTTTTTTTTTCGATTCAATAAGAGATATTGAAAATAAAGATGTAAAAACTAAAGCTATAATACATTTTTTTTTATAAATTAGATAAATAATTTTTCTTTTTAAATTGTTTTTTTTACATAAGGATTAATATTTGAATAATAACTTTGAAGGAATTTATGAGTTTTTGGATTATCTAGTGATTCGAAATCTTCATTACATTCTTTACATAGGAATTTTGCTGGGAATTGATATTTCTTAAAGTTAGGATCTTCTGAATCATGTCCCTTAATTCTGTTATTGACAATATTATGTGCTTTCCATAAGTACAAATATGTATCTTCTTTTGTTTTCATATGATCTTCAATTTTAAATTTTCTTCCAGTCATTTCAATGAAATGTTTTTTACAATATTCACAACCAAAGAATTCTTCAACCCAACCCCTAATAGAATATATAATTGGAATTGGATCAAAATCACCATTTACAGGTGCATCGTTGTAAGCTGATACAGTAATTGTATGGAAAAGTGTCCAAAGACCACATGTATAACCTCTGTATCTTGGTTCTGTACCTTTACAATGTTCCCAATCAGCATCATCAGCAAAAGGATTATCAAATTTTTGTTCATATTTTTTAAATTCATTTACCCAATCATCAAGTGTCAAAGAATTTTCCATCATTTTAATTGTCAAAAATTGCTTAAGATTGAAAAATATTTGTTTTGCCTTTGAAGAATTTTCGAGAATTTTAACACTAGTGTTATCTGATCCATTTTTTGTATATCCTGGATAATAATCATTAAGCATATTAACAAAATTATATAATGCCGTCAAACTATTGCCTGTCAAATTTTGCCCAACCAACTCAATTTCATTTGTTAAAGCATATTTGATAGCTTTCAACATATCACTTTCAGAGACAAAATATTTTGGTTGGCAAAGTTCAGGGGAAGTGTTACAATCAACAGAGGAACGATTAATACGATCTGGGGTATGATTAATAATTGTGTCAACCATATTATCAGCATTAAAGAATGAATCAAGTTCACCAGAAATCATTTTTCTAAAATCTGATACAAAAATAGGTTTTTTATCACCACGTTTAATTATTGTTACAGCTGGAAATGTTTGTACATCAAATGCTGCAGCAAGTGGATGACTTTTATCACTTCTTTTAATTATTACTTTATTTGAATAATAACTAAGATCAAGGAGAACCTAAAAAAAAAGAAAGAAAATATTTTTCAATATGAATATAAAAAAAAAACAACAACATACTAATGATCCTAATAAATCATTTTTTTCATTATCAAAAAGAATGGCCATAGTTGAAATATTTTCATTTAAGCCATTCCATAACTGACTAAATCTTGAAATTTCTCCAATATATTCAAAATTTGGCCAATTATCATAATTTTTAGTATGTTGTTCTCTTATTACATATTCTGTTATTTGTTTTCGCATACTCGCAATATTATGATATGCTTTAAATTTCATACCATTATCAGAAACTTTTGAATTTTTTTCAAAATATTTTATTGTTGGTAATGATCGTATATTATGTATAGTACAAATTGGTAAATTATAACTATCAGCACAATTAATAGCAGCAAGTTTAATAACATTTTTCCATTTTTTAATATCATCAGCCAACTCAACATACATTGGAGCATAATTACGACAATGCCCACACCAATCAGCATAAAATTCTACAATAAAAGCTGAACAATCTTCTTTTCCATCACAATAAATTGTATCATTAAATGTTGCAGCATCTAATTGAATAACATAATCTTCATTTGTATATAATGTAGCATGTGTTCCTTTTGGTTCAGTTGTATGATCAGCTACCTCTGCTAAAGTACATGTTATATGTAGGAAAATTAAGTGTAAAAATAATTTTATATAATACACTTGCATAATAAAAAAATTACAATAAATTAATTAAAAAATTTCTTTTTTTTTCCTTTATAAATGTCTATAAAAATAAATATTATTTTGCATATTTATTAATTTTTTTATGAAAAAAAAAGAAGATACATAAATCTTATTTTTATTATTAAAATAGAAGTAAAGTAATAAATATTTTTATAAAAAAACAAAAATAGATCAACATAAAAAAAAATGTAGTAACATTTTGCAAATGTTAAATAATTTAAAAAAATTATTATAAAAATTTATTAAAGTAAATAATTATTAATTTAGTCCTGTAATTTTAATAAATAATTATATTTATTAAACTATTTTATCACGAAAGATAAATAAATAGTAAAACTAGATATTTGTTTCAACAATTTTAATTATCCATAAAATATTATGAAATGAAATTATTTAAAATATCCTATTTTTCTATAACCCTTTTAGAATATCAATTTGTATCAAAATCTTAACTTAAAAATAAACTAATGTATAACTTTTTCATTGTATAAGATGAGGACATTGATAATCACAGTTAGTTTATGTCTTAAAGTTGTATTAAAAGATATAAAAATCATTGGACATAGAGGGATACGTGACAGGCACGTCTTGTCTTTAACCTTTAATACAAAGAAATTTATAATAAATATATTTTTAAATATTAGAAGTTAAAAATTTATTAAATTAACTTAAATTTTACAAGTGGTATCACTAACCCCTATAAAAAAATAAATTATAATAAAAATTACAAAACTCAATTATTTAATAAAAATATTTTTTAAAACACGTATCACAAGACTCAATAATTTTTAAAACTGTAAAAAATCTCTAATTTTTTACATTTAATATTTCATAATATATAATAGTCCTAAGCGCCAACAATCATATAACTATTAAATTTGAGGTCGCGATTTCAAAGATTACAAAATAAAACCAAAAATTACAATAAAAATATTTATTCTTTTACACTTGAAATAATACTTATTTCTAACATTATAAAATAAAAATTTAATGATGTTATATTTAAAAAAAAAAAAAGAAAAAAATAGTAAAAAAATTATTTTATTAAGAATATTTAATAATCTTTATCTAATAAGAGTTAAACTTTTGTGTAATAACATAAGGTTAGTGCAAAGTGTTTGATAAATATTTGAAAAGTAACATGTTTGATGATAAATAAATGTAAAACTAAAAGAAGGAAAACAAAAAGAGATTTCTGAATAATGTATATTTATACTCATATACTTTAATATAGTAATTTATATGTACGTGTTAATTTATATTTTATTATATTATGGTAAGAAGTAATATTTATATATATATTTATAAATATTCTAAATATCATATATATATTTTAAATAAGTTTCATTTTATAGAAATATTTTTATAATAAAAAATTTTATATTATAATAAAAATGTGTTTAGAAATACAGGTGATCAAGATGTAACAATAGATTATTCCATAAATATTACACCTGTAGATTAATATTTAATATAGAGATCAAAAAAAGACAATATTATCCTTATATTTAAAATATAAAATTTCTATTTACAAAGCTACAAACAATTGTTAGTTGAAAATAAATTTTTTTTTATATCTTATTTAGAAATGATTTATTGTTATTTTATTTATATTTTAATGAGAAAATTTGGGATAGAAGAAAAGTGTTTAGTCACAATATTTTGATTAGATATATTATCTATTTATTCTTTTTAATTCTATAAAATCTAATGTGTGTGTTATTGTAAAAGAGATTATTATTCTAATTCAAATAATCATTATGTTCCTTCAATTGAAAAAATTTTTTATTATATAGTTAATAATCATAGTCAATTTATTTAATTCTTCAATATGTTTAATTAAAACCAAAATAGCAACTAGATCCCAGTTATTGACATTTCACTCAACTTATCATGCTTATTATTTATTACAAATAATATATATATATCTATATTTTTGTTGATTTATCATATAAAATTACAGATGTAGTAAATTAAGATACATTTTTAATGTATAATTTGTAAAAATTAATTTACTACAATTTTATGAAAAAAAAATTCTTGGAATGAAAATATTTTATAAAATAGGAATGACTAAATTTAACTAAAACCTTTAATATATTTATTATTTATTATTATAAATTGAAATAAAACTAATTAATAAAGAATATATTTCATTAAGGAAATATATTTATTAATTTTAATATATTAATATTACAACAAGTTAAGCTAATTATTAAAATTTTAGTATTACTAGCTAAATAGAAATTTATTTTTACAATATTAATTTTACTATTTTCATGATTATATTTTTATATACATTGAATTTACTAAGAATTAATAATGTAATAATAATAATTCTAGAAATACAAGCACTTTTAATATAATAAATCATGTTAAAAAAATATTATTTTTCATATTAAAATATTTAGACTTTTTTTAATACCATAATCGTCTTAGACAAAATTTATCAAATTTCTAAAGTTCATAAATAAAAAGAAATTTATTTTATATAAAAAAAAATTAATTAGAAATATATTATTTATGTCAGATGAAATAATAAATATATTTATTCCAACTAACTCTTTAAAAATTATATGGATAATCAATTAAGACAAATTTATATATCATTAGAAAAAGATTAAGAAAAAAAAAGTAGAATAAATAATTGCACTAAATAAAAATATTTTATCTTAAGCTTGTTGCTTATGTTTTATATAATAATAAAATTATAAAATATTTTTCATGGAAATATTATTAAAATATTAAATAATAAAAATATTAATTAATTAATTGAAAAATTCAATTAAAAATAAAGTAATTAAATAAAAACTAATTTTAAAACTTGTATATTTTTAGAGAAATTTAACTACTTAAAATAATTTCATTAATAGGTTAAAATAATTATTTACAATATTCTAAAACATATTAACAAAATTATTAAATACATAATAAATTCTGAAAAAGAAATATATTTTCTATTTTTAATTAATTTATCAAAATAAATTAGTATATTCAAGAATGAATTAATAGAATTTTATCTATCATTAAAAAAAAATTTTTTTTTTCTTTAAAAATAAATATATACAAAATTACAATCAAAATTTTTTATATTAAAATTCCAGTAGAAGGAAATAAAAATACAATTCAAAAATTGGTTGAAAAATTAAGTATTATTATTTTGTAATACTACAACAATAACACTTTATATAAAAATGCTTTAATTACCTGCAAACACTAGTATGTTTGTTTTTAAAAATACAATAGACAAGAAAACTGATTTTTACTACTTTTTTTAAATAATTTAAATATCATAATTATTTTTTCTATAGTATAAATAAAATAAAAATTAGTAGAATGATAAATAAATTTCTGCTCTAAAATTTGAGATTAGTTTATAAGTTTTTTTTTGTCAACAACTTCACTATATTGTTTTTATACTTAAATAATAAATTTAAATATAATCCTGAATAGTTAAGTTTTAGGAATGTATATCATATAAAAATTACATATTTGTTTAATGGTAGTAATTTTTAAAATTCTTATTATAATTGTTAATATTTAGAAAAAAATTTTAAAAATATATACTAATGATAAATATTTTAACCTATTATTAATGTTAAAAACTTTAAATTTCAAATTGTTTAAATAGTATGATTCATCAAAGTTAATTAAATAAAAATAATTTTTTGTAAGAAATAAATATAAATTTTTTAAAAAAAAATAATGAGATTTTATTTTTAAACTGATTGAAGTTATTTTTTATAGTTAAACAATTAAAATACATTATTTTACATAAAAAATAGAACACTCTTTTTCTATAAATATTGAAAAAAAAATAAACAAAAGTTAGATATAGTAAAAATCCTATTGTAAATAATTAAATAAAGTACAGTAATAAATAAAATAGAAATTTTTATATGAGATGATAACGTTTTAGATTTTAGTTTTAAAAATGTTAATTTTTAAAGTAAGACTAATTAATTAAAATAATTAGTATTAGACATTAAATTAGACTATTTTTTTTTTCAACACAAAACAAAAAGTATATTTTTCATAGAATGAGAAAATTTTTAAGATTATTTGTATATAAATTTTCTTGTAAATAGGGTTAAATAATTTGTGACATTGACATTTACTTAAAGTTCAAATATTGTATGAATTTTACAAACAATATCAAGAAAAAATGTTGTCTTTTCTATTTGAGATCATGTTCTAATTTTCACGTTTATATGAATATCAATTTTACAAGTTTTTATTTACCTTAATTTATCTTAAAATCATATTTATTGAAGAGATATGTTACACCCATACTCAAAATGATAACTTTCTCTAATGCAATCTAAGAAGATAACGCATACATTTTGGTGTACTGATTTTTATGTTGTTTTTAAAAGAATTTGGAAATATGCACTTCACCACAATATTCGGTATAAGAGAAAGATTTAAATTTATTTAACGTTTTTTTTGATTTTTTTAAGGCTATTTTTGAATCTATATTTATAAAAATTAGAAAAAATATATGTTAAAAATTATTTAAAAATTATTTCTTTCGTTTTATTTATGTTTTTTTAACGTTAAAAAATTTGATTTACATAAAATGATTTGATATCTTATTATTTGAATGGGACATTAATTATAAAAATTTTTTAATATAATATTATGTTATAGGGATTAAAAAAAATGGCTGAGACCGCTCCACTTGTCCAACCTGTCCAAGTTTATGGTCGTAAGGTTTGTTTTATTAAAAAATTTTTCAATATCAATTTAAATTAATTTTTTTTAGAAGACTGCTACCGCTGTTGCTTTTGCTAGAGCCGGAAAAGGACTTATTACTGTTAACGGACGTCCACTTAATGAAGTCAGACCAGAAGGACTTAGATTGAAACTCCAAGAACCACTTCTTATTGTTGGAGAAGATAAATTCAATGGAATTAATCTTAAAGTTAATGTTAGAGGAGGTGGTCATGTTTCACAAGTATATGCTATCCGTCAAGCAATGGCTAAAGCTCTTGTTGCCTTCTATCAAAAGAATGTTGATGAACAATCCAAAACTGAACTTAAAGAACGTTTTAGTGAATACGATAAAGCTCTTTTGGTAGCTGATCCACGTAGACGTGAACCAAAGAAGTTCGGTGGTCCATCTGCTCGTGCTCGTTACCAAAAATCTTACCGTTAATTTCCATTTTTGTTGGGTTTGTTGTTGGAGTTTATATTGAGTGTTCTTTAAATACTCTTATAAATAAATATGTTAACATAAACATTGTTTTATCTGTTTTCAACATAAAATTTGATTTATTTGCTACAAATAATAATTAGTACACTCTTGACAATCACATAATTTTTTTTTGCATATATATTGATAATTAATTTTCTAGTAGTATATAATTAGGTATCGTTTAAAATTTTATAATATCGTTTTTTTTATAAAAAAAAAGTATTAAAAGAGACAGTTTAAAGTTTATTAATTAAAAATAAATACTTTTTTGTAAAAATTAAATAATAGAAATTATGTACGAACTTGAAAATTTCCAGCTTTCGTTACATATTTAACTCCTTTAAACGGTTTATAATTTTCACCGAATATATCAAGACGATTGACTTTTAATCCTGATATCGCCAACTGACTAATTTTAAATTTAACAGTTATAATAGGAGATTCAAGAGTTGATGTACCACTGATACTTACAGACCCTTTTATATTTGGTGGTTTTCCAGTTTCAATTTTACCAATATTCCATTGAAATAAATGTGTAATTGGATCATATGTATATTTACCATGAGTTGGAGTAAGATTACAATTTACCAAGTTTTTAGGCATAACAATTTCTAAAATGACATCTTCTAAAATTTTCCCCATAGATTGTTTTGGACCTACTGTTAATTCTAGACGTCCCAAAGTAGGAGTTAGATTAATATTATGTTTAACATATATTGGTATTGCTACTAAACTTTGTGAACCAACACGATATGACAATAAATTAAAATTTCCATCTGGAGGTATAAAAGATAACACTTTTTCATTTTCCCATTTTCTAAATCTTATACAAGGATGAAATGATACATCATCTAAAATTCTTGGATTCATTAATGTCATTGATAAATCAGGCATTCCACTAAGTTTACAACATACTTCAATGTGCCCAAGAATTTCAGCTGATACAATTGAACCATGTTTATCTATTATGCAATCTATCTCTTCAATAACATCAAAATAAGTTTCATTATTGTTATATTTTACATCAGCTCTCCTCCATGGAACATTTGATAATTGTCCTATTGGTAATTTTTCAGATATATTAGTTTTTCCAGTAACAGTATTTGTAATATTTCTAAAGAAATTTGGTGGTTTTATTAATTCTTGAAGAATATTTAATTCTGTTGCAAGTGGAAAACCATTATCAAGCATTTCATCTAATAATTCAAAAACAATAACTATGTTTTCTTTTATCACAGTATCAGAACAATCATTAAAATATTCTTTAAGTGTTTGAATAACTCTATGCAAAAATTCAATAACCATTAATGGTGGAGTTTCTGTTGTTGTGACAGCAATGAGATATAAATTATTGTGGTAAACATTAATTAAATAATGATGAGGTGTTGCAATTACTGGAAGGACATCTTCAGGACATGACACTTTTTTTTGTGCTTCATAAAAATAATCACAAATAGAACGATGAATAACTGATTTCCAATGTTTTTCAAGAATTATATCACTATAAAAAATATATATATTTTTTTAATTGTTAAACATACCATACATTATTTACAATGAAAAGAGAATTTAACATTTTATAATTAACTTTTATTTCTGTGTATATCTGTTAATATAATATATTTTGTGCCGTACTTAACCTAGTCATATGACGGAACACCAAAAACAGATATTTTAAAGCAAACAAATATTCCAAATGAGAAGCTTTAAAGATAGATTGTTCTTATCAAATATAAGATTAAATTTTTCCTTTAAAATGATAAATTATTAGATACTCAACAATAACTAGCTTCAATTATTGATTACTCATATGTAAAATTTTGATGTAACATAAAAATACTATTTTTGCAATTAAAAAAACTTTTTTTTTGGCAAAATATTAATAATTTTCATTTATAATATTTATAAGCATTACAAAACTTTCAACTTTTAATAATATCACTTTTTAATATTAGATAAGATTATTACTATCTTAATTAAAATATTTTTTTTCATAATTAGATATTGATAATTTTTTCATAAAAAAAATAAATTAAAATTGCTATAAAAAAACATAAGATTTTATGTATATTTGAAAAAGTTTTTATACAATATTTAAAGTAATCAAAGAAAAGAATAAAAATATTTTTATATTTTAATTTTAAAAGTATCATTAACTTTGTAAAAACAAATTAATCAGTTTAATTATTTGTTAATATTATTTTATAATAAAAACAACTATTATTGATATATTTTCAACCGGATTTTTGATTAAAAAATTAACTTGTCACTTAAAATTAATGTTTTTTAATTTTTCCACAAAAACAGAATTACTTTTTAATATATGATAATTATTTTTAAACACATAATTTTGTATTATTTGTTGTAAAATTAAGAAGGAAATTTGAAATATATAAAAAAAAACAATTTTGTTTGTACAAGAAATATTTTTAAAAAAAAAGGTAAAATTATTGTAAACCTATAAGTATTTCATTTTTACTTGAAAATTTGGATACTAAACTTGAAACACTTTATATACATTAATCGTACCATTAATATATTTTAAATAATAAGTTATTTTTAAAAAATTATGCTATCTATCATAATATATATAAAATAATTTGAAACTTATTATAATTTATGCAACATTTTTTTTTCTAATATTTTTCTAGGATTGGAAAGTTTGTCATTTTTCTTCAAATGATAAACTTGTTCTTGAAATAGGAAAATTAATGTTTTTGTTTGATGATAAACATTAATATTTTCTATAGTATTCTTAATGTTTTAATCTCTTAATCTCCTGAATAAATATGTAGAAACATTTTTAGTTTTAAAAGAAATTATTTACATTTTGTTTTTTTAGCATTTTAAAAAATTTAAAGTCAAAAATTATTTTTTTATTTGTTGATATTATAAAAATGATTGTTCATATAAAATATTTTAAATTTTATGGTTTTAAAATAGCAATTTTTTATGATTTTTTTATTCTTTGATATAGAATAACTTTTTTGTTAATATTAAAGAAAAGTTTTATTTTCTTACAACTTTTTTAAAGATTATATAAAAATTTAATGTTTTTATATATAAATATAAAATAAGTTTATTAAATTAATTTTTTGTTATATATTATTTGATATATATATATATATATATAAATTTAAGATAATTATATTTTTGTCTTATATATAAGAAAGATGTTTTGATCGTTTGAATGCTCGAATTGTTATTATTAGTGCTAAGGTACTCATAACAAAAGTTCGATATCAACAAAGGGCATATGATGACAAAAACCCCCACGGATTATCAATGACCAGTGATTAGTCTTACTGATGTCCTTTATCAACTAATTTTAAAAAATATTTTCTTTTTTTTTATTTATTTTGTAAAGATAATTTAAAAATATTTGTTATAATATTAAACTTTTTAGTTTATTTATATAAAAGTAAAATTAAAATTATGATTTTAATTGATAAAATTTTGAATACTCTAATTGATATATTATTAAGAATAAATTGTATAAACAGAAGTTATAAAAGTATAGTAGTCTCAAAAAATTTTAATTTTATTTAAATCTAAATAGCTTAGGATAAATTCATAATTGTGTAAATATAAAAATTTTTATTTTTCAATAAAAAAAAAATATCTTTGTAATATTATAATAACGATTTATACATTTATGGTTATGCAAACATCAATTATAAATATAAGAATATAACAATCCAAAAAGTATTTATTGAAAGATTTAAGAAAATAAAGTTTGTAGATTTAAAAAATCATTTTTTTTAGGTGTAACTACTTAGATTTGAATTGATTTGATAATCACTAAATGTTTCAACAACTTAATTATCAAATAAAAATGAAATAAGAAGATTTTTAATAATTTTAATAAAAACTTTAATTTTACAAAAACTATTTTAGATACTTTGTGAAGTAGTTTTTGGCATACAAGTTTGATTAAATTGAATTATAATAATTTAATATAATTGTATCATTGATATTTCTTGAAATATTACTTTTTTATCAAAATTTTCTTAGTTTAAAAAAATATTAAATTGATTATTTTTCCAACAAATATAAGTTATTAAAAAAATATTAATTATTTTTTTTCATAAATTTGCAATATACATATTTATTTATTATATATAAATTGTAATTTATTATAACACTAAGTAAATTTATTTAACTCATATCAATTGTGATATATTTAATACTAATTGTGGTAAAATTATTTATGTTTATTTTTTGTTTTAATGATAAATGTTCCTTTTAAAAGTTATGTACATATTTATTTATTAATTTGATATATAAATTAAATAGTTCTAATTTGTTGGCTCCGTAACTATTTAAATATTATGGTCTGATAAGTTCTTTTTTGATACATCATTTTATAGTTAATTAGAAAAACTATAAAAAATATATAAATTTTATGGTTACTTTTTATCATAACAAAATAATTATTTACTGGAGAGAGAGAGAAGATATATTAGACATATTAATAATGATTTAAGTGACGTAAACAAAATAAATAATAAACAATAAAAAGTAAACATTTTATCATAAAATGAAACTTTAGTAATACTTTTAATGTAATAATCATTATGAATTGAATGACAGCACAAAATCTACTTTAGATCAAAAAAATATGGAAAAGAATATTGTAGTGAAAAGGAAAAAATTTAAAAAAGTTTCCGGAGGTATAAAAAGTTGAAAGACTTTGTAAAGTTTTCAGGTTTTTTTTTTATAATTTAATACTTAAAAATAAAATATATATAAATATTATGTAATAGATAGGTAAAAAAAGATTTATATTATTTGAAAAATTTTGATTTATTATATTTTAAAACATTTGCTCCTGATATTTGTTTAATTTTTATGTTTTTTAACTTTAAAATTACAAAGAGTTAAAATTAATTTTCTAAATAAACAACAAAATGTTTTTTAAAGTATGGGAATAAAGTTTTGTTTCTTATATTTTTTTTTCAATAACAGTTTTGTTTTTTTTATCAGATAATGAGAAAGATTTAATTTTATTTAAACCATTTAAATTTAGTAATAAATTTTTTTTTTTATAAAATCTTAAAGAATTATGTATAAAATATTATTATAGTGGTGTTAAATATCTTAATGAAAATTATTCAATTAATAAAATGAATTTTTATGACTCTCAATATTACTTAATTTTGTAGTGCTTTTTAACATTGATAAAATTTTAACATCCAAGGACTATGTAAAATTTATAATGAATATTACCTAAACTGTTATTTATTTTCTTTTTTTTTTAACATGACTAAGTCAAAAAAAAAAAATGTCAGATATACTTAAAAATTAAATAAAGTTAAAGAAGATGTTGAATCATTGATGTATAATAGTCATAGATTTTTTCAAAACTCAATAAAACTTATAGTAGAAAATATCATATTCTTTGCAAATTTTGAAGCAACAAATAGCTTTCTTTTTTTGTACAAAAGAATATTATATTGTATTGTGAGAAATATTACTTGAAGACAATAGAATATGGTAGATGAAATCGATTACATTGTATGATGTCATAATGCGATTATTTTATGAAATAACATTGACCACATTGAATAATAATAAATTAATAAACTGAAAGAGTTTTGAATTATATTTGCAGCAATGGTATTTCATTCATATGTTATTCACAACTATAATTTATTCTTTAAAAATTTAACAATAAAAATGGTAGAAGAAATGTCTATTTTAAAACATAAATTCAAGTACTTTAAAATATTAGAAAACCAATGAAGTTATAAAAAATGTTATTTTTGGTATTTGATATAATGATTTTTTTTTTAAATGTATCAATGAATAATAATTTTTCTATTACAACACTATAAAAAAAAAATTTAATTATTATTTTTATTTATATATTAAAATGTATTTGCAAAAAATAAATACAATTAAATTATGTAATCTATTTCAAATATTTCCTTTTTATTTAATATTTACTAATATACCATTTGCTGCTTGTAATATACTATATTTTTCTCACCACACTATTGAGTATACCACATCAACTGTTGTTATTCATATAGTAGTTTTCGATTATACTATTTAAAATAATTTTTATAATGTATTAGATATTGTTGGAACCCTTATTATAATATATACGCTTGAAAATTATTTACACATTTTTTTTTTATGATAAAAAAAAATTTTTTTGAGTAAACAAAATTAATAAAAAAAAAAAAGAGAAAACTTATGAATTTAATATTGTATATATAAGTAAAAATTTTTTTTTAAAATAAACCTGTGAATAAAATTAAAAGTATCCTAAAATTATAGATAAAAAAAAACTTGTTTAATCAAAGAAAATGTTAAAAAAAATATATTCAATTAATGATAAAAAAAAATAATATTACAGGTATTTATAAAAGAAACATTTGATAGTTATTGCATAATTTTAAGTAATCTTAAAATAGTTTTACTATACTGGCAATCATATTAAATAGATGTTTCTTTTGTCATTTAAAAAACCCCTAATGTTACATATATATATATATATAAAATTTCAATTCTCTAATCACATCGTCTTTTCATCAAATCATCTAAAGTACAATTAAAAGTAAAAACACCAAGTAAAACAGGATATTTATTATTTTCATGTTACATAATAAAACGATTATCAATCTTTATACAAAATTACTATTTTTTATTATAATATTATTACAAATTATAAAGATGAATTATTGAAGGAAATAAAAATTTATCTTACAAAATAATAATAAATAAAATTTCTTTACTAATTTTCAAAATTAAAATTTAATTTAATCCACTTTTTAATTTTATATTTAAACTTTATTAAATTTCCCATTAATAATTTTTCTCTTTACAATGTTAATAATAAATTATTTTAATAACTTTTTTTTTTTAATAAACTAGTTTTAATTAATCTTGCTTTCATTATCCTTTTTAACAATAATCTATCTACAAATTTCTTAACATTGTCCCTCAATATAAAGAACCGTCACAGCGGCTTTTTGAAAAAAAAAAATTTTTTTTTTTATTTATCAATAAAAGACAAAAAGTACCGTATTAAATAAAGTTTCAGTTTGATATAAAAATTTTTAGGTAAAAAGTTATCTTAAATTGAACAACACATCTTATTTATCACTTTTTGATAGAATATCTTTAATAGATTACTTTTGTATAATTGGACTGGTTTGACATACACGCTAAAAAGAGAAAGTTGAACAATTTTTAATAGTATTACGTAATATATTTTTGTGAATATATTTTTATACTTCCTAAATATATATATGTTATATATTTTCATTTTAATTGATATATAAATTTTTTTTTTTGTTAAGAAATAAAGTTGATTGGATTAATTGATATTGTTTTGTTTAAATATAATAATAATTAATATAACAATCTTATTTATTGGTAAATATATTATTAAAACACTTTATGTATAAAATTTATTGGTAACATTATAAAATACATATAATTAAATGATATATTTTATGGAACATCAATGAGGAAAAAAAAATTTTATAATAATATACTTATTATTATTTATTGTATATTGAAAATTGAAGGAAAAAAAATAAATTATATACTTAACAAAGAAATCTTTTCATACAACAAAATTATATATATATATATTTTAAATATAATAATAAATGTATTTTTAACTTGATATTTAAAATCTATGAGATAATTGTAATTAAAAAAAAATAAAGCATTATGAGTAACAATATATGTTGATTTGGTATATGACAAGTAACATTTTTCAATACTTATACATTGTCTTATTCATCACTTATTCAATCCAACTTTTATGGTAAGTAATACCATATTATACAATGAAATAAGTTAATCATACATTGTATTGCTTTTTTGTTTTTTTTTTTTTTTTTTTAAACTTGTATAAACTACAATGTTATCCAATTTCATATGATAAATATAATATATATATGTATTTTTTTTTAAAATGGATGTATGTTTGAATAAACAAAAATATAATCTCACTTTATCAACAGCTTTTGTCTTTTCTCGATACTTGATATATGTTAATGGATTTATATCATTCAATAAACAATCTAAATCTTTCCTATTTATTATTAAAAATTATAAACAATCATAGATTACGACAATTCTCTTAACTTTAAAAATAGTTACCAAACCTCATCAGTAAAATAAAAACCAGATCCCTTCAAAAGTTTGGCTAAAGATTTTTAACATAGATTAAATTTTAGACACCTCTGGTATTTTATCGCAATAACTAAGATAATATTTAGAAACTTCCTGTGTACTTTAAAGCTAATGATTAAACTAACTGTTTTGTTTATTGTATATTTAATCAAGGATTATGTGAAGAGGAAATTAAGGGAAATGGATTATATTCGGGTCTTTATAAGATAGATTAAGATCTGATACTAAAAGATTTTACTTGTTATTTTTGTTTTCAATTGATGACTGTTATAATATTAAAACCATTTAATTATCTTTTTTTTTTCCTTTTCTTTTTTTTTTTTTATTAAATGGCAAAACATCTTTTTTAATAGATATGCAATGATAAGAAAAATAAATTTATTTTCAAAATACCCTCAATTTATATTATAAATTTAATAGCAAAAAAGAATTTTTTTTTTAATTAATAGGATACAAAGCTATAGGCAAGGTATAAAACTAAAATATTAATTTTAAATGATAAAAAAAAAAAAACTATGAATATAGAATAGATGTGATATTATTTTCACTTAAAATATTTGGAGTAGAATGACTATTATTAGTATCATTAGTTTGCATTCTCTTACATTTAGCTCTCCTATTTTTAAACCAAATTTTGACATTATGTGTTGAAACAGGAGGATAATTTGCTCTGTATGGAGCATTATTTAAATAATCTGTGTAACGTTCTATCTGTAACCAACCAGGGTGAGGATTTTCTTCAAACCATTTCTCTAAAACAGGTAACTCAGATAATGGATCAAACATTAATCGGGAACGAGCTGTTGTATTTTGGCTATTTGAGTTATTGTTAGTTGTTGTATGATTATTATTAACATTACTCACTGTTGCTGCCATCTGTAAAGCTGTTAAAAGTTCACCTTTAATACCTGGATTAAGATTATTTAATGAATTTCCACTAGCTTGAAGATTCAATAATGATTGAAATCCAGGTGATGGTCTTGGTTTTGGAGAAGAAGTATTGAAACTATTACTGATATCTAAAGTAATATCTGGACTAGTACTTTCTGTTTTAGCTTGATCAATATCTGTTATACCCGTGTTTGAAGCACTATGTTCGCTACCATCATCTTCCGGTGTTGGTGAATCACTACCTCCATCAATTCTATCATTATCTAAAAGAAGATTTGAAAATGGATTTGAGGTATTTGCTTCACTCTTAAAATCATTCATTCCAATATTAGTTAAACCGGCAAGTGCATGAAAACCTTGGAAAAAGTTATGTAAATTAACTTCAGCTGTTTGTTTTGTTCTTTGAGTAGCACGTTTAGTAGTAAACCAATTTGTTAATTGTGATTGTGTTATTTTATGTCCTTTTTGACGATACTGTGAATTATTAAGTTCATTAAGATAAGTATTTAATTTATGTTTACTTGGATTAGGATCACATTTAAACCATCTTTCTAATTTTGGTATTTCATGAAGATGATGAAAACGAAAAGGAGAATCATTTGATTTTCTTTCTTCTTCAGCTGGGCATACATTTTGTAAACCATCAGCCCACTCAATAAGATTTTGCATTTGTTCTTTAGTTAAAAGTGTGGGATCTGAACCAGAACAGATTTGTGAAATAACTTCCTAAAACAAAAATAAGCATCATTAATAAAATTAAAAATAATCTCAATCCAATTTCCTCAAGGACTTTTCACTACATTCACTTTATATAATTAGTCACGATTTAGTGTTATTTATTCCTTTAGATTGACTATGTAATCCTAGCTAATACAAAACTAGGATTAACAATCTCAAACTAATAAATAAATTTTCAATTAACAGGGGATAGATAAAAATTCAATTTTCTTAAACATACCTTAATTTGGTAGTTAGAGATACTATTCAAGATTTGTGGTTGTTTATCCAAAGAGTATTTTAAGATTTTTTGTTTTACATCTTTAATACAACTTTCAACATCCAAGTCAACAGAAGTTCTAAATAAAAAAAAAAAATTAAAAATAAATAAAATTAAAATAAGAACAAATGCTATAAATGTTTTGTTTAAAAGAGAATTACTTTTTTAACATGTGATTTAAAATAAATTATCATTTTGATTGAAGCATTTTTAATGGAAAATGACAAATTAAAAACTTTTCAATACTTCCTGTTACTTAATTATATCTTAATTATAATTAAGTAATATTAAAGAAAAAAAAAATAATCGTTTTTTTTTATATATATATTTTAATATATTAATTTTAAAATTAAAAGAAAAAAAATTTCACTGCAACATATAACCCCTATAAATGTGTTTAATTTTAATCATGTCTAATTTATTTCCTTTCACCATCTCTTGACATAAAAATTTTATGATAAGTATCATAGAAAGTCCCTTTCTTATCCTTGTATAAAATTTTATATAGTTTTCTTTCATCAAAATATCTAATCTATCAGTATAAACTATGTATCTTATTTGACACAGACAAAAGCCTGCCTAAAACTTTCCTTTTTAGCAATTTACCTACACATGATCATTCATCCTATATATATATATTTATATATATAAATGTATAATATATATATATATATAAATACATATATATACACATACATTTATTCATACATTATATTCTTTTTGAAATACCGGTTTTCTGAAGATACTGCTAACCTGGCTGAATCTTTATCATCACACATCTCAAATTGCCTCAATGTGTAAGTGTTGCATAAGCGATGTTGATCATTAAGATGTAGACATATATGTGTATACTTAAAATCGTTAAATACCAAGTATTGACAATAACATCGCTGATCTATCTTTTTTTTTTTTTTACCCTCTACCTGATACATCTCACAACCATCTTCCGAATGTTTTGAAGTGTTTTAAATGATAACTAAACTATTGCATCATATCTTTGTTATGGATTGTGTAAAGAGGTGAAGGTAGAAATGTAAAAGAAATGGATTAAAATTATACAATTGCTAATCAAATTAAAAAAAAAAAGAAAGTCATTTTAAAATATGTAATAATAAATTATATAAATGCCATAAACTATTTCTAAAAATATATATATATTTTTTTTTATATATATAATATTGTGACATAAAAATTATTATTTTTTATCTTTAATTCAATCAAATAATGAAACATATTATAGAATCATTATATATTATTGTTATCAAATTATATACATGTATATATATAAGTATAAATTTAAAAATGTATATTTTATATTTTATATATATATATACAATATCTTACTATTCTGTAGTCAGCTTAGCATTAATAAACTGAAAATTATCTCTACTCCTCTGACTGGCTCATTTTATATTCTACTAGATGGGTGAAGAGTAATGATACAAATATATATATATATATATCAGCTTACCGTATTAATATTTTAAAACATAAAGGAAGCTTAAACAATCACTTTTATCTATATATATTATCTTTAATCAAAATTCTCGAATAATAATGCATACATTTTCCATTTTTATATACAACATCAAAATGATAAAAGGTGATTACATTAAGTAATCATTAACCATAGATGCAATTAATTTGTCTAATCAAATCAAAACATTAAATAAAATATACATTTTAAATTAGTTATCTCATATAAACAGAATATTATGGTATGTCAAAAATTTTTGTAATAAATCAGCTTTTTTAAAAGCATACCTTTTAGTAATAATTTTTAATGTTACATTATTTGCAAAATCTTTTATTAAATCACCAATCTTTTCTTCTGGGTTATCGCAAATTGACTCAAATGTTAAAGGTTTCCAATTTGAAATTTGTACAAGACCTGAAATATAAAATAAAATTAAGATAGATAGATATCGTAAAAATTTTTATTCTCAATAAGTATATACTGATATTGTATGTATATTTAAATACATATATAAAATTAAACATTATAATAAATATATATATATATAAATATACATGTATTTCTTAATAATACAATTAAATTGTTATAAGAAAAAAAAAAAAACTTCCATTAAATCTAAACCTCATTAACATGCAAATAAAATTTATATAGAAAGTCTTAATATGATTTTTATTATTTATACGATCCTCTATTATATACCTAATCTAAGGAATTATAAAATTATAATATAATTGTAAATTCATAAAAGTACAATTTATCTTCTTTTTTTTTGAATATTAAATTAAGTAACTTACCTCTTGATGAATTTATTAGATTTGTATAACCTAAAGCCGACAAAATTGAATCTGTTAATTGAGATAATGGAGTATTTGTACTTATTACTGCATAAGTATCTATCAGTGGAGATCCTGAAGTTGTACAAGTGATACAATTCTCTGATTTTACACTTTCTATGACTACTCGAACTGGAAACATAGTCATGATTTTTTTTTTTTGTTAAACTTATAATATATAATAATAGGGGTATAAAAATTAGTGATAATTAAATATTTTTTTTTAGTAGTAATATTCAAAAAAAAAAAAAAAAATAGTTCTTTTTTTTATTATTAGTTCTTAATTTGTAGCCAGATACTTTTTTTTTACTGATTTTGTTTAATGAGAAATTAAAATAATCTAAAAAAAAAAAATAAAAATGAATATAAATATACATTTATATATACATTTATATATATATATATATTAGGTGTTGAGAAATAAATAATCATAATCAATCCGTAAACATAAATGTATCATAAAAGGAAACTAAGACAGCTTAATAATATAAAATAAAATTGGAGAAGGTTATGATAAGGCACAAAAGATAGGCCTAACCTTTATAATTTGGCGTAGATGGTTATGTATTATATCAGTTAAGAATTAAGATGATATTATATCAAGGTATATATGGGGCTTTTTTTTGTCAGCCACCCCAAAAATGATTTTTGTTTTGTTCCAAAAAGTAAAAGCAGGGCTGTTGGTGAATATATATGCTGATGGTAAAAAGACATATCAACAGAATAAAGAAGAGTGCTTTAGAATCCAGCCAAGGCTAGTTGTTGGCTGACTGTGTTCAAACCATCCCAAGTACCGCCTATCGAATAAATACGCTTTGTATATTAATTGAAAAAGGGATCTGCCTGTTTCAGAGGCTAGGAAGAAGAAGCAAAAGTTTTACTATATTGAGAGGTGATAAACAGAGACAAAAATTATTATAAAGAGAAGAGGGGAGGAGTTAAAAAGGATTCTAATATTAAATAATATAGGAAATGATGAAGAAATAAAAGATGAAAGATTTAGATGAAATTTTAAAAATTTAGCCTATACAAAATATATATATATATATATATTTTTATATATGTATATATATATTATATATATAATATATATATTTATATAAAGTTAGAAGGTCGAGAAGGGGTTAGGGTGAAAGTGGATCATCAATAGCACAATAAATATTTATCGTCACAAAAAGTGGTTTCAGTGAGGAATAAAAAAAAGCAGGTTCGGCTAAAGAAACATCCACGATGTGTGATTGTATACCTGCGCAACAAACATTACTTTTAATGCATGATTCAATTGAACATATCTTTCTACTTGATTCACGTTATTAGTAATAGTAAAGATGTTTTCCAATAACGTCAAGTCTTTTCTATTCATTCATATTATAAAATATAACATATAAATTTATATATATATATATATAAATAAATATATATATATATGGATAGTGAAAGTTTCAACAAAAAAAATATATAAAAAAAAATAGAAAAATAATGCATGTTCCTTTTACATTAGAAAAGTTATGATAAAATAAAGGGAAGTGAGGAAATTATAAAATTTATAAATATATATTCTTGATCAAATCAATCTCATCAAAACATAATATTATTTGCATATAGTTTAAATTCATATGAAAAGCTTAATAATTTTACCATATCTCATATTATAATGTATACATAAAATATTCCATAATGAATATATAAGAATGATATATATATATATATATTTTTTAATATTTATAATCAAAAAAAAGCAATTTCCATTAACTATAACATCTTGATCATGTGAGAATATCTTCCATCTTCTTAAATGAGTAATATGAAAAATTATTGTAAAAGTTCTATAAAAGGCAGCCGCGTATTTGTTACCACATCTACCTATTATTTGATATAGCCGCCTTCTACCAGCTTATTTTTTTAACTAATCATATTAAGAAAGTGTGGTGAGCAAGCGATAATAATATAGAAAGACGTGTATTAGTTAAAATTAAGACTAAGAAAAATACATGAATATATACATATATATGTAGGCAACATCTTTACATATATACAAAATATTATTGTATTCCGAAGTCATCATCATCATCATCATAAGAAAATGCTTTCCCAGTGATTTTCGAACGATGATATGATAAAAATATATTTGGACAAAGAACGAATTTATATATATATATATACATATATATATATATATATATTTATATTTATATACATATATACATGTATAAATATATAAATATATTTTAGAAAAAGAAATGACTATTATAGATGAGATTGGAAGTAGAGAGAAAAATCTAAGATGACTGATTAGGAAGATGTGAGAAAAAGATTGAAGAAAAAGGAAAGGTAAATGAAACTTCATAAAAAGGATAGATGTTGAGTTATTAAATAATATAAAAGACATAAAGGATTGGGAGAGAAACAAGCCGGCTTCTTCAAGGTCAATTAAACATAACAAAAATATATTGAAAGTAAAAAGTAGAACTAAAATTTAAGATGTGTAGAAATAAAATATCTTTTTTAATGTGAATTAAGCTTAGATAAATATCTTCTAAAATTAGTTTAACTTTTTGTGATTTAACCTTAATGGGGGCTAGATCAGGTATCAATGATGCTTAAAGCCTTTCACGTATAAAGTTTTATTGAAGGAGAGTAGGATTAATTTTTATATTAATACCATTTATTAATGCATAAATGCTAATCTAATCATGTATAAGAGGGATGTAAAGATGATAAGATAAAAAGCGATGTAAAAGAATGTTTGCTGTATCATGATATGCTTAGCCGTCTATATGAATAAATCGTTTAGGGCATGTGATTAACTGAGGACGCCTTATCTTAAAAGATATGATAGTAAAAATAATTATAGACAAGCTTTAGAAAAACAAAAAATTTTTCGGGGTAAAGTAAATCATTGTATATTTCTCGATTTTCTTCAATATTTTCTAATCACACATCTCAATCCGTATACACAAGATAATTCTTTTACTTTTATTTAACTTTGGATTTATAAGACAGCTTTGTTAAGCCGATACACCAAAATACTGTAATCCAACTATTTTACTAGTGATATAAAGAAAGATGTTTAAATTTAAATGTCTCGAGAATATATATATATATATTATATTATATTATAAATAATATAAAAGTTTTTACTTTTATGCTTTTACTCTATCAATGATAAAGAGATACCGTTATTCATAGAAAAGACATACAAGATTTAATTACATAGTTACTATCTCTATATAATATAACTGATCCTCCTTAATCCATCCTAAAGATTTGGTAAAGACTTTTTGCAACTGAAGTTAGTATAGGCTTCATAACTAGCTTAATCCTTCTACCAGATTATTTTCTCTAAAATAGCTACATTCACCACAACCAATTACTCTTTTTCTTCATTTTAACATAAATACATATAAAAATATTCGAAAAAGATAAAAACTTTTTACATTGAGTGAAATTTTACTGCGATAAATATAAATCTTTTGAGTCTACTGATATAAATATATTGCTTAAATAAAATATTTGTAAAATAAAAATTTTTCTATCAAACAAAATATAACCGTGTATATTAAAAAGTTAAATCTTTATCAACTCATATAATCCTATTATAGCTAATGTATTATGAAACCAGATCATTCTTAATAAGTGGTCGTTGAAAAAAATATATTCAATATAAAAATAATAAAATCCATTATTAGTTGAACCTTACTATTTCAAATCACTGTTAAAATAAATCTATTGCACTTTAAAGATAGTAATAATATATATATAACTATATACATATATACATGTAACAATAAATAATGAGGATATATTATATTTAATAGTAAGACACATTAAATTGACAGTTAACTCAAAAATTAACAAATGCCAATAAGTGACAGATATATAAAATGTTGAAAATATTTATTGATACATATATTCTTGATTTGTGATACAAAAAAGATATAAACAATATAGTTGTTTAGGAGAGATATAAGATAAATTGATATTAGACAATGCTAATGTTTATAACAGTTGCGCATTGGAATTATTCTAAACTATTGTTTAAATATAAAAGATAAATTGATCAAGGATGAAAATTATTATCATTATTTTTATAGATAAAAGTTATTAGATATTAGGGACTTTTATTTTGTTGATATATAATATAAATTATTTATATATATATATATATTAATAGTCTTTTTAAATATAATCATTTCTAAAAAAAAAAAATTTTTTTAATGATATTGAGATGAAATTATAGTGTTGTAAAAACATTGTAGAAATACTTTCTTCAGATAAAAGTTTTAATACAATGATGTTTGATTACTTTGATAAAGCATATATAATGTTTTACTGTAGGAAGATTAAAATAATTTAATTTTGTAAATAATTACAATAAGAAGTTAATTTAAAAAATTTTTAATGAAACTATAAAATACAATGTCTTAAACTTAAAAAAAAATTTTACACAAAATTTTTAATATTTAAATAAAAAAAAAATATAATAAAAATATATTATTTATAATTTTTTTTATATTTAATTTTTTAAAACAATAAAATATTGTTAATATTATTGGTAATATAAGAATTTTAATAATTTTTTATTAGAAAAAATGTAATTTTCATTGATATAATATTACGCTTTCATCTATTTTATTTAATATCAAATTCAATTTTATATTGTGATTATAAATATTTCCTTAGAAAATTATCATTCATTTTGTTAGAAAAAGTTAATGATAACATTATTGAATCAAATATTCCAGGGTTCATTTATATGTATATCATAATTTTTAATAATCTTAAAATTAAAAATTATAAGAATTATTTATATTTATACATGTATAGTATCATTTATATAAAATATTGATAATATAAACATATAGATGCTAATTTTTTCCCACCCCAAGCCATGATAGCTCAGTTGGGAGAGCGTTAGACTGAAGATCTAAATGTCGCCGGTTCGATCCCGGCTCGTGGCATCTTTTTGACTTTTCTTATCAAATACCAATTCATTTTTCTTCATCTTATCCCAGACAAAATTTTCTTTTTTTTTTTAATTTACTTATATATCTATTATCATATAATTGAATTTTAATTTTTAAAATTTCTTTCTTGATTTATCAAAACTAGATTTTTATTGTAAATGTTCTTATATAACTCCAAATAGGAAACAAGAAATATCTCGTAAAGTATTAAGATGTAACTACAATTTATTTTCAAGGTTGATTGTGTATATGTTAAAACTTTTTGAGGGATAATTTGTCTGCAATATTTGTAACAATTAATATAAATTCAAAATAATAAAGATATTTAATGTATTTCATTGTTAATATTAATAAAAATAAAAAAAAAGAATATCTTATTTATTAAATATAAAATATAATAAATCATTAAAAATATTAAAATATTTAATGACATCTTATTGAAATCTTTTGTTACACAAAAATTACAATTTATTTTCTTAAAATTTAATTTCAATTATATTCAATAAGGATATAATATTGCTTTTGTAATGTAATTTTTTAATTTGAATAGATATAAAATATTGTACAAATGCGTGCCATAAATATTGTTTATATAAGATACTAATATTTAATAGTTTTGTACAAATAACAAACTAAATTTCTATAGTATTATTTTATTAGTTATCTTTATTATATTTCTCTTTTTTTAATGATGATGATGATTTAATTTATTTTTTAATTACATTTTAATCTAAAATTATTTTTAAGATATATTTAAAATTATTTAGAATTTTGAAACTTGTTTAAAAAAATGAATAATGCCTGGAAAATGTAATTATAATTAGAACTAGATATATTGTACTTTAATATTAAAAAAAAAATAATAAAAAAATTAACTACATTTCATTAAGGAACATTAATATGACTTTTTTTAATATACATGAAACATTTTTGGCATTGTTTCTTTTTGAAATAAACCAATAATTGTAGTTGCACTTATACATATTTGACGTACTTTTTTAATAAAAAAAAATATAATTGACATAAAAGAAATGTAGAAATTATAGTTTGTAATTAATCACAGTATAGTGTAAAATATCAGAATATGTAATACAATTTCAAATAGAAAACATTTTTGATTACTCAAATAACACTATACAAAGATTGATAAAAAAAAAGTAGCCATTTTTGGTATTTAATGTTTGATTTTTTATTATTAATAAATATTTATTTAAAATATCTTAAAAATGATATTTGGAAAAAGATTTAGTAAAATTTTATACAATTAATAGTAACTGCTATACAATTTATAATATTATATTACTTACTTTTTTTTTTTTAAAGATAAAAAAAATTTGTCATTTTTATTAATCATTTATATTTAGAAAAATATCTTATGATTTGGGATAATTTAATTTATGGAATTTTATAGTTTTATGAAATTTTAAGTAAGTAAATTTATCAAATTCTCATTTTTAATAAATATTTCAAGTGTTGTAAATATGTTTAGAATGTTTTTTTGTCTAAAGTGCAGTATCAATTTTCATGAAATTAAATCGGTTTTTATACATTATTAAATAAAATCTATAACAAAACTTTTTAAAATCTAATGAATAATAATTTTTTTTTACTATTTAAAAACAAATTAATATTAAATAAAAAAAAATATACTAAACTTTATAATTTATACCTTTGATAAATAAAAAATAAAAGTACATTATTTTCAAAATAATTTTAATATCTACAAACATTATAAATACTCAATAATAATATGGCAAAAAGAGTTATTTAAAAATAATCATGGTTTATATTTTTTTTTATTTTTACGTAGCAGCTAAGATTAAAAAAAATAAATTTATAAGTGATAAATAAATTTAATATTTTTAAAAACATTTTAATATATTAACTAAAAAATGTGCATTTTTTATTAAAAAAAACAATTTATTTATTAAAAGCCAATTATTTTATTTTAATATTTGATTGTTTCAATTAAAATATGTTTTCTGGATAAAAAAAATAACTTTATTAAATTAAAATATTTATTTATTAAAATTTATTATTTATTTACAATAATAATGTAATACACATAGGAAAGAAAAATTAAACTAAATCTATACTATTAGCAGAAGCTTTAATTGTTTGTTTTGTATTGTTGGTAAATTTATTTTCATATTTATCCCATAACCATTTAAGATGGTAAAAATCAAGAAAATGTTCTCGTACCTGTTTACAAACACAGAATAATACTATTGCTGAGGATAAGCTAACAGCATCTTCTGCAAATGGATATAAATGCATAGCAATTTTTTCCATAATTTGATCACCGGTGATAAATGAAATATATTGAAGAGAAGCGACAATTGCTAAGAAAGTTTGTGCTGTTGTTTGAATACATGAATGTGTTAATAGTGGTTTTTCCTTTGATTTTTCATTCATTTTTTTGTTAACTCTTGTTAAAAAATAAATACTTAAAGCTGATAATATTACATTAACAATTGACCAAAAGACACACATAATAATGCAAATTAAGACAGAATTCATTGTATAATTCATATCAGTTGATTCAATTACTGTACTCGAATTATCATATGTATAATTTGCCTGTATATTTTGATTAAAACTCCAAATCAAAAGAATACTTGGTAACAAAAATTGGCATATAATACTAACAATCATCACACGAAGATTAACAAATTTTGTATAAGTAAATGGAAATTTAATCATAAAAAATCTATTTAATGCTATCAAAAATTGTCCAAAGACAATAGTTACCGGAAGGTAAACAGAAAAACCATATATTAAACCCGGCATTACCCCCAAAGAAATGTAACTTTCATTGAAAATACCATACAATGGTACACGAACCATAAAATATTCCAATCCAATAAATAATAACTCCAAAATTCCATTAATTAAAAACTGTGAAAAGAAGAAAAAAGAACTTTCTTTGTTTTTCAAAACAAGTCTACTGGCAATACAAATAGAAAGAAGTAAAGAAAATAAAAATAATGGAATATCAAATACCAATAAAATTAGATTAAATATTAGAATAATTGGTATCATCTTTTTTTGTGCCTTCTAAAAAAAAATATAATATTGTTTTGTATATTTTCTTTATCAGTGGCAATCTCTAAAAATAAATTATTTATTGAAGGCAAAAAAAAAAATAATATATCAAAGATACCCAATTTAATCATATATTTTGAGGTAGCAAGCTGTCAAACATAGAATTAAAATATTTAGTGGAATAGTTTTGTCAAATACTGACAAGAAAAAATGTACCTTGTTGTTGTTATATCAAAAGTTAATGGCAACAAAGAAAAAAATTGTTAATAATAAGGTTTTTTTTTTTTCTTTGATAATAATGGCTGAAAATAATAGTTAAAAAAAAATTGAATTAAAGCTGGAAATAAAAAAAAAATAATATGGTTCTTGGTTTATAAAATAAAAATGTGAAAATCACAACAATTTGTCTTTAATTAAATAATATAATAAAAATTATATTTTTTAATCACAATTTAATTAGCTTATTTAAAAATCTATAAATGTTAATAAAAAATATATAAGTGGCTTTGAGAGGCAAACATATATTAGTTAAGAATAGTTATCAAAAGTATTAAGAAAACACTTGTGCTTTATCGAATTATCTTTATATTCAAATTTCAACAGTCATTAGAATAAAGAATATTGTTTTTCATATAAAAATTTTGTCTAATAACTTAAATAGAAAGAAAATGTAATTTAGTGAAGACATTGGATGTATATTTAAAGATGCCTTCATTTAATCATCCAAAAAAATAGATAATTACATGAGAAAGAAACTATCTACAGTACTTTAAAATCTATTTAACAAGTGAAAATAGTATAGAATAATTTAAAATTATTCAATTATAGTTTTAAGCATTACAAAATCACTAAAGATAAATTTTTTTGAAATATAAATTATGCTTTTATAAATCTATTCTTCTTTTCAATTAGAAAAACAAAAAAAAATTATTTAATCTCGGCTTTTAATTTTAAAATACTTTATATAAGAAAAAAATATATATAATTGAAATTTTAAAGTATCTATCAATATAATAACTTTATATTTTTTTAAGAAAAATCTTAATAATAGAATCAGTAAATATTGAAAACTGGGTAAATAAATGATTATTTGGTATATTTATAAGACAATCAAACATGAATAGAATGATATAATGTAGATTAAATAATATTTTTGAGAACGTATTTAAACTTTATAAATGATAAACGATTAAAATAAGTAATAGAAATTATTTAAAAAGCTATGGCAAGATTAAAAAGGGTTTTTTAAAAAAAAAAAATTTTCTTTTTATAAAGACTAGATATAAATATAAAAAAAAAAAAATTTAATGAAACTATAATCTTAATCATTTTATACTTCATTCCTAAAGCAGCATGTTTCTCCTTTTTCTTCGATAAGCAAATTGAAGGAAAAGATATATTTTTTTGTAAAAGAATATAAAATATAAATTAAAAACAAATGGCATTTAATTTTTAGTAGTCATAAATGACATGTTATCTTTTAAAAGATTAAATAAAAAATAAGAGCTCCGTTAAATAACTTCATCTTAAGCATTTTATTGGAAAACAAACTTTTATTAATGTATATTGTTTGAATATTGTATTTATTTAATCATAAATTTTTTTATTACTTTTTGTATAATTTTTTTCAAGTAGAAAAATGTTATAGAACCATAACACAGAATGATCATATTACATTTGGAATGACGGATGAAAGTATAAAAAAAGTATAACATAAAATGAATTTGACGCATAAAAATTGTAATTTCTATGAATGCTTTAAAGTCATTATAAATTATAAGGAGAAACAACTGGGCATGTAATATAACAAGTTGTCAAAAGTTCACACGCTCATAATAACTTCTGAATATTTTAACCTTTTCAACAATAAAATAAGTTTAAAATAGGAAAATTTTATTATTAAAATATTTTTAATATAAGTATAAATATAATCAAACTACTATTTATTATGTACAATAATTTATAAAATAACGAAATATAAATAACTAATAAGATAAAATCATAAATCTCATTTGGCTATATATGAATAAATATACAAACTTATTACGAAATAAAAAAAAAAATATATATATATATGCAACCAGTCATAACATGTTAAAAAAAAGTTAGTTGATTTAATTTTAAACAATCGTATACAAATATTGGAAAATGAAAAGAAATAGGATGTTTTTTTATTGGCATAATAGAAAAAAGTTGATTGATTTTAATGAAAATATTTGTTGTATAATAAAAAGAATATATTATTTCCTTATTTATTAATGTTGTTTTTATTTATATGTAATTTTTATAATATATTTTTCAAAAAAAAAAACTAATTATAAAAAGTAAAAACAGTGATGGGTATTATATAAAGTGGCATTAAAGTGCTATTATCAATTAAGTTGTGTATAACAATATTGAAGGTAACATTTTCCACGCTTGAAGTTCCCACCTCTTGAATTTGGTAGATTTTCATAAGAAATTTGTTCATAAAACAAATACTATATTTATATTAATAAAATATTCTAACAAAAATAAATATTATGTTATTAAAAATAAAATAAAAAAATAAAAGTAAAATACTGTATATACTCCCATTAAATTAAGATAGATAATTGATAATCAAAATGACATAACAAAAAATGTAACATTGGATTTTTATATTTCTAATTTAAGTTAATTTTTTTTATTATTAAAAACTATGAACCAAGTACATTTTTAAATCCATTAATAACATTTAGAAACACTACATTATTTATAAATTACAACTAACATAAAGAACTAAATAATGAAGTTTTGCTAATAATTTTGTCAAAAAATATTTTGCCCTGAATACAAATCAGGAATATTTGAATAAGTGCAAAAAGAAAAATGTTTTTTAGCCAATCCTTACCAAAAAAAAAAATTATGGAAAACATATAAAATTTATAGAACCAATAACCAACAAAAATAGAAGCACATGTTTTGCATTTATTAAATATTTTTAAAAATAAATTTTTATTTTGATTTAACACGTATTGTTTTTTTTTTACTAAGTCTAATTGTACTTAATTATTTTTTTTTTTTTAAATTTCCTATTTAAAAAAAAAATTAAAAATTATTAATTTAATAAAATATAAAAAAGTAAATTTATATAGATATGTATTAATATATATATATATAATATATTATATATAATTAAAATTGGCATTATTTAGATGAAATGAAACAAATGAATGTTAACGAAGAAATTGAATTGGGAAGAAAATTAAATATATATTTTAATAACAAACATAAAAAACAATGTAGATATTCCTTAACATTATATTATCATGACTTTAATGTTTTTATCAATGAAATTGCTTTCACTACATATTTTATAGAAATGAATAAAATTTTATAAAAAAAATAAAATATAATTAATTAAAAAAATCATCATCACTTTCATCATTTTGAGATTTTTTAAAAACAATGTTAACTTTATTATCTTTAATTTCTTTTTTATTCTTGTTAAACAGGTTGTCCAAAAAATCAGTTTTTGTTGCACTTTTTAAATCTTCATCTTTTTCTTTTGAGTATTTGTTGTAAGATGCATCATCAATCTCAGTTGTTTTATCTTTATTACCAAATAACATTTTTAATTTTTCATCTACAGATGAAATTGTATTTTCATCAGTTTTTTCATTATTTTTAAGTTGTTCTAAAAGTAATAATTGTTATTTAAATAATAAGATAAAGTAATAAGTTATGTGGTATATGATATATGTAGGTTGTTGCTATTATGATTAAATAGATGTAATAGTAAAAAAAAAGTGATGTGAATAAATACTTTTAGAAGCTTACCAGAAGATGATTTATTAATAGCATTTGATTGACTATTTGATATAAAGTTTATTGTTCTGTTTTTAGAAATTTTAATATTATCCTCTTCTTCATCCTTTTTTATATTAATATGTGAATTTACTATTTCTTCACTTAATTTATTTTTATTATTTATCATATTATCTTCCTCATTTTTTTCATCATTTATAAAAATATTTTTAGTATCAAATTTAGTGTCCCCATCGTCAAAGACATTATTTATGCCAACAGTATTATTTTGTATGTTTTGATTAATATCAATTTCTCTATAATCTTCTATGTCTAAATTTAGATTAATAATTTGTTTTCTCAATTCTAATAACTCATTTGTAGTCTTGTTTAAACTATCATCATTCCATTCTAAAGAATTATCCATATTTTGACTTTCTTTATCATTCCTAAGTCTAAAATACTCTTCACTTCCCATATTCAATCTATAATTTCTTAAATTTACAAGATCAGCTTTAACTTCCTTTATTCTAGTAACAGCCATTGGCATTTCACTATGTAAAATAATACCACTATAATATGATGTATTTTTTTTTAACATTCTTATTATTTATTTATTTGCTTACCCAAATCCAATTTGATTATCTAAATTCTTTAGTCTTTTATTATTATTACTAGTTATTTTATATTTATTGATATCCCAAAAATATTTTGACGTCTCCAATTGCTCTAGTAATCTGGTACCTGTATAATAATAATTTCCTGACCCATAATTATTATAATTAGATTTAAATTTCCAATCATTAATTGAATTATTTCTATAAAAATCTATTTCATTATTTTTTTCATTATAAACTTTAGGCATTTTAAATCCAGGATATTTATTTTTTATATAATCTATATATAATTCCTAAAAATATTTAAGAAAATATATTTAGTTTTTTTTTTTGTTAGCAAACCTTATGTTTTCGAGCTTTTTCTAACTTCATCTGTAACATAATTAACCGTTCTTGTATTTTTCTTTCATCAGAAGGTCCTGGTACTTCCTCGTTCATATGGTGGTCTTCAGTTTCCATTTATTGTAAAAAAAAAAAAGAAAATAAATAGATAAACAAATTTTATAAAAAAAAAAAGTTTAAATGAATAAAAGCTATTACTTTCTTTATCACATTGGTTTCCATGCCAACAACATTCAAATTATTTTCTTTTTGCATTTATAAAAACAAATTTATCATTAAATCAAAAAGGTCATTTAATCCTCTTTTAGTATTAAGAATAAGAATAAATTTAAATGAAATATGTTTATACGGAATATTATAGTAAACAAAAGACAAATGCCATAAAGATAAGAACAATAAGCTTCAATTTCTAAAATATTTTGCCATGTTTATACAGAAATTAATAATCTTACTATATAATTTTACATTGTCTTTAAAAATATTTAAAATAATATTTTGAAAAATTTATACCTACAATATGTTAAATTAATAAAATATACACAAAAGATTAAATTTCTACAATTTTAAATATACTATGCAAAATATTATTATTAGCTTTTTTTTCACTATACAACTTTAATCTAAACAATTTAATCTTAATACATTTAGAAAAAAATTTTTTTTAATAAACAATTTATATATTTTTAATCTTATTGTAACTATAATTAACATATTTATCGTTTTGTTGTTGAAAAACATTTTCAATCTTTTCCCATTTTTTACATATACTATTTATACCGGAAACCATTTATTTTAACTATTTTTTTATTCCTAATATTCCAGAAATGTACTCGAGTGTTATTATATAAAAAAAATATATAACATAATTATTATATTATAAAATTTTTATCTTAAATATTTACTTAATTTTTTATTTAACATTTTTTTTTTGTAAATGAAAGTTTTTAACATTTTTTTTTTCCTTTTTCTCATCATATTTTATTAAGAGGACTTTGTTTAAATAAGTATGATTAACTCAATTGTATAATATTTTTATCCATTCAACCAAGTTACTTCTATATTGTTCTTTCCTTAATTTGACTGTTCCTATATCTTATAATGTTATTTAGTCCATCTTTTTAAAGATAATGGATTGTGGACATTTACTAGTTATATTATATACATATATATCTTTATTTGATATGATGATCGTTTTCCTATAAAATTTTATGTATTTCAAACTATCTTTATAGTTGGTATAAAAAGATACTAATATTTAGATTGATGTGTTAAAACCAAATACATATATAGACATATTAAAAAATATAAAAACAAAATTTATTTTTGTTAAAGAATATTAATTTAGTGGGCCGTTATTTTGCTTGTTATTTTTTAAAAAAAAATAAATTTTTTTTTTTTAAAAAAAAGTAATTTTTATATATCGTAGTTTGTCACATTAAAAAACTTGTTATTTTATTTATTTATGATTTGTTTTTTTTTTTTTATTTTTTTTATTTTTTTAGAAAAAATATGCAAGCATCACCGATTTCTACATCTATTCCTTTACCTTTTTCAAAAAGTTTGAATGAAATTAAGGCTGAGCAGGCTATTAATTTAGATATTTTACGTGTCAAACTTGTTGGTATTTCAATGAAAGACATTGTTCCTATGTTAGTATCAAGAAGGGTACTTAAAAGTTATGAAATGAATGAAGTTTATTCTAAAGTTAGTTAAATATTTTCTCTTTTTAAAAATATATATCTAATAATTTATTTATAGGAAAATTCTAAAGAACAAATTGAAACATTAATTAATATTTTACAGACAAAAAATCATTGGATGGGTCCTTTTATTGATTCTCTTATAAGAAATGGTCAATTTGCATTAGTTCGTGAATTAATTGATGAAAGTAATGTAAATAGATCTACAAGTGAAAGTCCAAAATAATATATATACATATATATATATATAATTTCCAGAATATAAAAAAACTTCTTTTAAATATATAATTTTTTTTTAATGTAATATTACATTTTATTTAATGATATTAAAATTACTTTTATAATTATTAAAATTAATAATATTGAAGAGCAGTTTTGTTAACTAACGACAAAAAATGTGTCCAATAAATAATATTAAAAATAGTAAAAAGAGCAGGAAATATTCTTCTAGCTATCCTATCCCATTGATCTGGATTACGAAATATAGTACTAAAATAATTTATTATTAAAAATAATTTGATAAACAAACCTTTTTAAAATAGATTTATTATTATCCTCACAATCATGATTAAAATTATTTTTACTTTTAAATATAAAAGAATTTTGACCATCTGTACTTGTATATTGTTGTGTATGTCCTTGTTGATTTCCATCTTCTGAATTATCATCTCTAATCTCATTTCCCAAAACTATATTCCCATTTATAGAACCATAACTTTTTGCTTTAGGTATTCTTATATTACAAATAGATTCAAAATCTCCTTTTTTCGATTTTTTTCTTTTTTTTCCATTATTATATAAATGTGGTCTTCTTGAAACTCTATCAATATATCCTACAATAGCTAACTCAACTAATGAACTAAAAACAAAAAGGCATGCCATAAGTATCCAGACATCAATAGATTTTATATAACTGACTTTTGGCATAGTTCTAGCAACATTACCGTACTGAAATGTTAATGCCATTAAGGCACTAACACCAAGTGTCATTCGAGCTGGTAATGCACGATAATCTAACCAAAATGCTATCCATGATACCAAAACACAAATATATATTGGAATATAAACATAAAGAATATAAAATCCAACTTTTCTTTTTAATATAAATGATACACTAAGTTGATCCCATTTTCCAGCAGCATAATAAAATGAATTTTCTGACCATTTTAATTTTATAAGTTCAAAATCAGGTAATTTTGTTTTTGTTTCATAAGAAAATACTGGATCCCAACTTCTCCATTTAAGTCTAACTTTATCTGTATTATAAGCATATGATTCAATAATAAGTTCACATTCCTAAAAAAAATAAATAAAAAATTTTATGATAACAATAATAATAATAAAAATTTATGGGTAATATTTAACATTATAATAATGAGGATAAATTTTAATTACTAACATTATGATCAATTGGAAATAATACTAAATCTAGGTAACATGGTGCTTCTACCCGTAACCTTGAATTTAACCATACTGTTCCATTGGGATAAATTAATAAAAATGTATTTGGTGTTGGAGAACTATGAAGAACACTTCTTTTACTGTTTACTACACAAACAAACGGTTGCCATATCTTTTCAACAACTTGATAATTTAATGTTAAATTTTCTAGGCAATGTGAATATTGTGAAAAATCGAGTCTGGGATCGTGCCAAATTTGTGACAATAATATATCAGCTGTAAAACTTCCAGTACTCTCATCAACATCATTAAAATTTTGTAAGGCTAATTCTATTATTACATCTACACCACGTTTTTTTGGTAAAATTTGTTTATCATAATTAATATTAAAAAGAGATCTTAAAATTTCAACACTAATAATATCAACATTATCCTCATTACAATTATCTGGATTTAAATTAAGCTTGTCAACTAAAAAAATGAAAAAAAACGTAATAAAAAAAATAAAATAAAATTACAGTTAAAAAAATTAGTAGTTGGCCTAATATTATATTTAACTGGATTATTAACTTCATTTTCGGAAACATCATCTACATCAACCATCGGAGGAATATTATAATTGTCTCCATGTGTGAATGCAGCAATAAGAATAGAAATAATAGAATATAACATGATATGAAATTAACATAAATAATACCTAAAACACAATTTTTTTTTTAGACATTTAAATAAATAGATAAATAGATAACCACCTTTGTATCAGAAAAAAAAAACACAATGTTATAAGTTATATTTAACAATCTTTTAAATTAACATAACAACTTATAAAATTTAAAAAGGAAATAAATTTATATATTGTATTTTATTAAATTCAACAATTATAAATTGATTTAAGTTATAACAAGTAAAGATTCTCATCCATATATTATAATAAAGGATAGTTTAATTTTTTTAAAAAGAACAACCCATTTTATTATGATAAAATATAATAAAAGCTATTATATATTCAAGTTGGAAGAAAATTTTTAATTTTAAAATTATTAAGAAGTATTTTGACTAGTTGTTTCTTTTATAGCCAATAGATTAACAACGATATAGTACAACCAATAGTAAAATTTTGAAACCAACTAACAAAAGTCGAAGAAAAGACTTTATTTTTTTTTTTGTAAATATTATTGTTTTTTTTAGTTTTCTAAATAAAATTTTACCTTTATGTATATAATGTTTAGTTTATTATTTTCTTTAAATTTTTTTTTTGTCAATTTTAATGTGTCAGAAAAAAAAAACTTTTTAATACACAAAACATGCCAATTTATATGATCTTTATTGATATAACAATTTTTAATATATTATCGTTGTTTTTGAGTGATAGTCATCCTCCTATTTGTTTTCATACATATATATTATATATTATAATGGATAAAAGGATTTACTTGTCAATTTATTTAACAATGTAAACTAAAAAATTAATAATAATTTTGTTAAAATAATAAAAATAAAATTTTTTTTATTCAAATAATATTAAAATTTTTTTAATAATTTAAATCTTCTCATCATTAAGTTTTTACTTTTTAAAAACATATTTGTTTTTTTATTTTATAATTGAAAATAAATAAATATAAAACATTAGAAATATTCTGTTTACATTGTAACATTAATACAAAGTATACACAATAATATGATACTTCAAATTTAATGTTTTAAAAAATGTTTAAAGTTTTATCAAATCAAACTTCTTAAAATAATTCATTTTCAAATAAAAAAAATTAATTTTATTTCATTAATTTATCTAAATGTCAAATTTTTCAATTTTATTTAAAAAAAATTAATATGAAAAGTAATTAAAGAAATAAAAATAATTTCATTTATTAAAAAAAAAAAACTATAAAGTTATATAAAGTTTAAAATTTCTTCAAAATTAATATTAATAAAAATTAATATTAAATGTACTTCTATTATTACTTTAAAATGTTTTATTTTTGACTATTCTTTAATAAACCAAAAACAATTCATTAATAACATATAATTCTTTACATATGGTAAAATAATTTATTCTATTTTACCATTAAAGTTAAAAATTATAATAAATTGACTTCATAAAAACTTGTTTTACTTTATTTTTTAAAACCAATTAAACAAAAACTTTGTTAAAAAAAAAATATTTATTCCATTACATTTTATTATGGTCCTTACTTTATTTAAAATAATAGAAAAATTTTTGGGGGAAAAATATTTTTACTATAAATTTTACTACTTACAATTTTTAATGTTTTTTTCTTTTGTAAATTAATTTCAAATTATCCTGAGATACAAAAAAAAAACATAACAACATGATTTATGTATTTTATTAATTCATAAAAAAAATATACATCAAGATCACTTAATGTAATGAATTTTTTAAAAAATATTATTTCAAATTTTTATTTAAACAATTTTGTATTTCACTTTATTTATTATGTATAAAAATTTTTACATAGTAATTGTTTATTCTCTTCTATTAAACTTATTGTTTTACTAACACTACAGATAAATTATGTATAAAGAAAATTTTGTCATTTTATGAATAGATAACATATTGAAAAAACAATTATTTCAAGAGATAAAAGTTTATTTAAGAATAAAAATAATTAAACAAAACCATAAAAATTTTATATTATATTTTTACAATATATTTTGAAAAACCATTATATTAGAATATATTTAGAATATTTAAATAAATTTAAAAATAAAAATTTATTTATATTAATTTTATAAAGGACAACACACCATAATATTTCTACTATTTATAATATATTTTGGGAAAACTTTATGTTTTTTTTTGTTGCTTAAGTGAAAAAAATTTTTAAAGGAAATCAAATAAATATTTAAATATAATTTTGTTAAATTATAACTAAAATTAACATTTATTGGTAGACGTATTTCTTTTATAAAATCGGTTTCTATAAAGGATATTATTTTTTTTTATAAAATAAATATAATTTTAATAATAAAGTTACAAGATTTTTTAGAATCCTTGCACTTTAATAAAGTCATGTAAATTTTTGTTGTTAAATTATACAAATTGACGGTAGTTTAATGATTCATTCTTAATTTATTTTTATAAAATTTAAAATAAAATATATTTTCCTGTTACTGCAATACATTAAGCATACTTAAATTGGAAAATCATTCTTTAGATTTAAAAACCACTTTCTATTTTCCAAAAAAATTGTTTTCAATAAGAATAATGATTGAAGTTTAATTGACTTTTCTGTTTTGAATAAAGTTTTTTTTTAATGCTTTTATAAACACATTCTCTTTTTTTTGGGAAAATGGTATGCTCCATCAGACTGTCATTGACATTATCATTTATAAAATTATTTAAAAATTTTATTAAAAGTTTTTAAAATGAAATTTAATAGATTTGTTTTCAATCTCTTTAACTATATCCAAAATTTAGATAAATTTCTTAATTTTTAATATCATGTACTTGAAAAGAATTTTTTATCTTCTTATAAAGTCAGATTGTTACTATCTTTATATGAAAAGAAATTAACAACTTTTTATTCTTATCAATTTTCTTTTTTAAAACATTTCTATTAAGAACAAAAACTCAATAATAAAATTTATAAAAAAAAAATCATTTTTCTTATCAATCTGTTTATTACTGTTATAATTGTAAATTTTATATGTAGTTTTCTCTTTCAAGAACAATTTTTTGCAATTTTCAAAATTCAAACTACAATGAGTTTACTTATCTTGCAACTTTAAGTGTTTCAACTTTAATCTTTTTTTTGTAAAGATAAAATTTTTAAAAATGATATTTCTTATCATTATATTGTTCTTTTTTATATCTAAAAATATTACATAAAAATTATTTTTAATTTCTCGAAAAAAAAACATATTTTATTGTGAACATTTATTTATAGAAACTTTTTTGCGTTGGCTAAAAACTTAATTTTTTTTTCTAAAATTAAAAAAAAAAACCATAATAAAAAAATTGAAAATAAATAAAAATTTATTTACAAAAATTACAATTTTAATTGTTGATATAATAGTTATGAAGATAAAACTATATTTCTCAAACTTTATTTGAAATTCATTGTCTTGATTTTTAAATTAAATTAGATATGAAAAAGTTGTTAATAATTATTCTCTAAAATTAAAAAAAAAGTTGCTTCATTTAACTATTGCAATTTTTTTTCTTTAAGTAAAAGTATTTTGAATGTTTAAAAATAAAAGAGAATTTTACTAGCTTAAATTGGGCTAATTTATTATAAGAATTATCATAATGTTAAGCATAACAATAAAATTAATCCACCATAAATAATAAAAGGAGGAAGCCAATGTTTCCAAAGATCTTTTTTATTAATTGCCTCTCCATTAAATAATATATTTCTTACTAATTTAAATTGATTCCAATTTCCATCTAAATAACCACAATCATTTAGAATATCACAAACATATGAATGACAATTTGTCCCAATTAATGTATGCATTTTTCTATTGTACTTTTCAACATTTTTATCAATAGCTTTATTATATTTCTCTATCTGTTCTGGTGATAGATTAATTTTATAACGATAAATTGGTTTTCCAAATCCAAGTTTTCCTTTCTAAATTTTTATTAATATTAATATAATAAAATAAGTCTTACATTTACAAAATTAGACCCTAAAAAATCTGTTGACTTTCCATTAGAATAAGTAATTCCTACATGTCCAGCAAAAGGAAACATCCAACTATTATCACATAATTTTAACAAACATTTTTAGACTTACGTTAATAAAGGAATTGTTGTCCAAACTACATATGCTTCTGTCTCATCATCTTTTGACATTTTAAATATATACTATATTTTAGGATAAAATGATTATTTAAAAATATTATTTTTAAACTGATTCTGTTATCAGCTGATGTAAGTAATATGAAGACAAAACGCTATTTAAAAATTTAAAAAACAAATTTCGTTTTAGGATAACTTTTTAGTAATTAATAAACAAATTAGAAAATATTATGTGTTTTAATTCTTAAAATATTATTTCAATAAATTTAACCAAAAAAAGGAAAATAAAAAAAATATGAAGGTATATAATTTTCATTTTTGTAACGATCTTGATTATAGTAAGGATTATATTGAGTTGGTGGATTATTATTAAAGAAATTTGTAGAAAATTCATTAAAAAGATAAAACAAAGTATTATCTTGATTTAATGAACCACCATACATTCTCTGAATATTTTGTATATCACTAGAAGATAGTTTTGGTTTAATATAGTTTCCATTTTTATCAACATTTCTTCTATAGAATGGAGTCATTATTGAATTAGGATCACCAGAATGTTTCAAACCTAAAGCATGACCTATTTCATGTGTTGCAATATTTAAATAGTCAATTTCATTTTCTTCAAGTTTATCATTTTCCTTAACATATTTCCAATTTTCAGAATCATCAAAGTGTAAAAATCCTCCTTGTCCCAATGTTGCATGAGCTTTAAAAAAAATTTGAATAATATTAATTAAGTAAAATTTAATTTATTTAATATATTATTTTTTTTAAAATAATTCAAACATACCTAAAGTTCCTCCACTACCATCAAATGGCCAGGGATCATTGTGTTTTCCAGTTTCAAATCTTATGTCAATATCTCCACCATATAATGTTTCATAAAATTTTAATGGAACAACAGCACTCCATAAACCAAATGCTTCATATAATCCATTCTTACTGTCTGATGAGTCGATTTTCTGGGAAAATTTACTAATTGTATAAGATATACTTGATTTAGTCCATCTTTTTGTTGAACGTTTTTTAACATCATTCTTATCTTCTGATTCAATATCACTCATGCCACAACGTGGTTCACCCATTTTTAATCTTGTTTCATCATCTAAAATACCCGTTTCTGCTAAACCACTAAATCTTTGGAATTCTTTTATAGATTCTGATAAAATATTATTTGGCATAGGATTTAATATATCTGTATCATTAATTTTTGTAAGATTAATATAGCCAAAATTTTGAAGGTATTCCTAAAAATATTAAAGAAAATAAAATATAGCTAACTTACATTTACTAACTTGAGTGAAATAGGAGAATGATAAATAATATTTGGATCTCTTTGAGAAAGTATTGAAAACAAATCAAAATTATCAAAAGTATTGCAAATGTATAATTGACAAATTATTATCAATACTATAAATAATTGATACATGATAAAAACAGATATAACTCAGCAAAATGTTAATATTTTATAAATGTTTTTTGATAACCTTTTAAATATCCTCTTACTATAAGATTATTAATATTAATCCATATAAATTATCAGCAACTTTCAATTTTTAATTGTATTTCATTGTATACAATTGACAATCTTTTTTTTTGTTACACCAATTAGATTTGAAAATGTTTCTTCTGTTTCATAATTGTTAATAATTTCTTTTTTTTTTTTGTAAAATTAAAAAAAAAAATTAAATAATTAATAAATTTCATTAAAATTAACAAAAAAAAAGTTATGGTTATTTCAAATTATCATTAAAAAACTTTGAATGATTTTTGAGATTTATTAAACTACAGCATAATTAACCTTTTGAAAATTGATGAAGTATATCTACAAATGTAATACTATGATTCATTGTTTATTAGCATAAAACTTTATCTTTGATTTTCATATTATTTTTATTAACCATTCAATAAATACCTTTAAAATTCATTAAAAAACATAACATTTTTCATTTTTATACAAAAAAAAACAAAAGTAAAAGATATTAATAGTAAAAGTTTTCTTTGGAGTGAAATAAAAATAAAAAAACAATGTAAAGTGAATAACATAAAAAAGTTTTAATTAAGTTTGCCCATTTTTTTAAATTATTCATTATTTTTTATAATTGTCATATAGTCAATATTTTAAAATATCAGATTTTGTGCATAGTAATATGTTGTCACTTTCTTCCTATTTCAAAATAATTAATGAAATAGAAAATTTAAATACGCATTTTAAATAAAATCCCTTTTGAAACTATATAAAAAATTTAATGATTTTAATATTTTTTTTGTAATAAAATGACTTGTAAAAGTAAAATAAATTTAAATATGAAAAAAAGAATGAGTAATTAGATTTAAAAAAAAATTAAACTTTAAACTAAACTTGAAATATCCAAAAATGTTTTTGTAAGTGCCGTTAATGAGTATTCTTCAAAAATAAATAATTTTATTTTTTGTTTTCAAATAGTATGATCCATAAATTAGTCTAAAAAACATGTTTTCTTTTTTTTGTTTCTTAAAATTCATTAATCTTAAGAAATTATTTATCTAAACATTATTTTTCTTTTTGTAAGCTTCCTGTTTTTGAACTTGAAACAAATACCTATAACGTTATTCCAAACTTCTTTCTATGATTTTTCAGTGTTGCTTTATTTAAAATTCATGTGCCATTATTAATTATTTTTTCATATCTTAATTATTTGCCAATCAAATTAAAACTTTACAAAGGAAAATGTCTGAAAGTGAGGAAGAAGCAATTGATTTTGATATTAATTCTATGGATTATGAAGATGCAATTGATGGAATGAATCGGAAACGAAGATACAATATGACGAAAGAAGATCATATTTATGGTAAGTTATCTAATTATACTAAAATTTTCTAATTTTTTTATAGGTATTTTTAAACCTGATGATATAGAAGAAAGCAGTAAATCAAAAAGTAAAAAATATGAAGATGAAAAAAAGAAATTATCAAAACCAATTAATTTTGTTTCTGGTGGAACAACTAAAGATACCGATGAAAAGATTACAGAAGAGAAAAAAGATATTAAAAATATAAAAACAAATACAAAAAAGTCATTCTCAAATGAGTTTGCTGGAATGAGAAATTCTGCAACTAGTAACATTACAAAAGGTAGTGTTATTATGAACATTATGAAAAAGATGGGTTATGATGAAACAAAAGGTCTAGGAAAAGATAAACAAGGTACTATAGATACAATTGAAGTAAATGTAAGACCCGGAAGAGGTGCTTTGGGTTCATATGATTTTGAAAATAAAAATACTATTGAAAAATCAAAAAATAAAAATGAAACTCAAAAGAACGAAAAAAATGAAGAATCGAGGAAAAATAAGAATAAGAAAAAAGAAGTAGTTAAATATGAAGATTATTATGATATAACTAAAGTTGATGCAACAAAAAATTTAAGTGATACCTCAATGAAAATTATTGATATGACTGGGAAAAATACAAGAGTTTTTGATAGTATGCATTCATTATTATCAACAAAATGTTATGGATTTGATGAATTAGATGAAAAGTATTCAAAATACAATATACCTGAAGTAACACAAAATTTAAATATGTTGTGTTCAATGGCAGAATTTGAAATTGAAAAAAGTGGAAAAGAATATGTAGAGAAAAAAATTTTAATAAATAAATACAAAAATGATTTTAATGAAATTCAAGATGGTATTTCTAAATTAAAAGATGAGTTAGATGGAACGGAATATATTATTAAAAAATTAAATGAATTTAATAATTTAAGATTTGATAATATTACTACAGTGTTTGATTTTGTTGTTGATCTTTACAATCGTGGAGAAAATATACCTGAAAATAAAGGTATTATAAATGAAGTAATAGTTTTAAAAATTTTACCATATTATTCAAGGCAATTTACTAGGTGGAATGCATTTGAAGTACAAGAAAATTCTTCAAATCCTAAAAATAGTTTTTTGATGTGGAAAGCGTTTCTTAAATCTATAGATAATCGTGAATTGGAACCACAAAACTATAAAATGTACAAAAAAATTTCAGATTTACCAATATATGATCGAATTGTATATGAATCATTACATGTCCCTATAAGAAGAAGTATCTTATCGTGGAAACCTAAAGAAGAATGTGATGTATTAAAAACATTTTTTATGGAATATGATGATGTTATACCACATTGGTTTAAAGAATATATTAAAATTCGCTTCATTGTTCCTAAAATTGAAAGTGAAATTGAATCATGGGATCCAATAACTGATCGTTTACCTCTTCACAAATGGTTTATACCAATACATGAAGTTATGCCAAAACATTTAAAACATGTACATTATATGATTAGAAATAAAATTGCAAAAGGATTACAATTATGGGAGGGTAAAGATTTATCTCCACTTAGGTTTTTGAAAATTTGGAAAAACATATTTTCTCAAAAAAGTTTTACAGATTTTATCAAAAAAAATATTTTCCCAAAGTTACATGGTTATTTGGCTAATATTTCATTTACTTTAGAATTTGATTTTTCTGATTTAAAACGATTTTTCCAATGGGAAAGTATCATATCCAGAAATGATATGTTAAATCTTTTTGTAAATTCTTTTTTTCCCGGTTGCAGTTATTTTATATCTACACAGTTAAACACTGATAAAGAAGGATTTAAATCAATTGCTTTGTTTTATATTAGAATAAGAAATATACTACCTGCAAATTTTTTGTTTTCACCTGAGATAATGAATGAAATGGCTAACATATTAATTATTATTAAAAAAGCAGCAATTAAAAATAAGTATATTAGTACTATATAGGTAAAATTTAAAATATTAACTTCTCTTTTTTTTTCTGATTTTTTAACATTTCCAAAAATTTTATTTATGAGGAAATTGTTTTTATTACAAAAAAAAAACAAAACTATTTCAATGTAATATTGGAAAACATTTATTGCTAGCTTACTGATATCTAATTCATATCAATATTTATGATGCCGAAGTTCGAACAAAGTTTGAAGCAATGAAAATTGAGAAATATCTTTTTATTTTTACGGTTATTTACTTAACTGATATTAATATTAATTTTTATTATTGTAATTTTTGTAAATAAATTTTCATTTTTTTTATTGTATTATGATATTTTTCCAATTTTGAAATAAAATTAATTTTCTAAATTACATAAAAAGTTATTATAAAAAAATTTTTTTTGAATCTAAAAGAATAAGTCTATAAATAAGCCACGACATTAATGTCAATAATTAAAACTATATGATTGCAGTGTACGTGGCTTCATTGAGGCGCAAGAATTTTTCAAATGACAGGAGAGTCTAGAAATATTGTAGAAGTATATTAATTTTTATAAAAATTTTACACCATGATTTTAGAAATATTTTAATTTAAAAATTTTTTTGCATTGTATATTGAATTTCAATTATTTTTTTAAACTATTGCAATCTAAATTTTTTAGCTTTTTAATTAATAAAGTGTAACACATGTTTTTTGTTGAAAAAATAGAATAGCAAATAATTTTATAAATGAAAATGTGTATTAATAATAAATTGAGAAATGTAAATTTCTATTGAAATCTTTTTTTCATTGAAGATTCAAATTTTTAAGGCCTATTCAGTAAATCCATAGTATTAACTAGAAAATTATTTCAAATCAGTTGATTTGAATTAGCATCTTTTTTATTTCACAATTTTTTTTTCTATAGATGTTTTGAAAATAGGGTATAAAAATTCGAATCTAAAAAATCGTTTAAATTTAAATATTTAAAAATGAATTTATGTCAATATAACTTTCTAAAAATTAAATAAACTTGTACTATTTTATAGTAAAAAAATAATATAGTACTTTATGTGATATATTTGATTAATTAAAATTTTCATTCATAAAAGGTATTTTTTTAAATTACAATAACAATTTTGTTTAGAAATTTTTTTAGTATTTTAATTTAAAGCAAATTATTAATAACTTAATAATAATTATCTAAAAACTTATAAGTACTAAGTAATTGTATTTTAAACAATAAAAAATTATAAATTATTAAATTTGATATTTAGTTAATATATAAAAATTTAAATATTTATGTAGCACTTTTTTTTTCTGACACGCCTATAACGAATAAAAGCTTTTAGTCGTTAGATAATTAAAATATGAAACATTTTTTGTTTGATATTTACATTTATTGAAACGATAAAAATTTTATTCAATATTATTTTATAATTTTTTAAGGCAAAAAAAAATGAAAATTACTATATTGTTAATTATTTTGCTCAATGCATTCCTTTGTGCCTCACAAGATTATGTTCAAACAAAATATGGAAAAATATATGGGAAATCACTTGTAAGAAAATTGTCTTTTTTTTATTTCAAAAAAATTTCTTTTTAGAGAAAATATAGAAATTCTGTTGTAGGATACTTTGGTATACCATTTGCATTGGCCCCTATAGGAAAACTAAGATTTAAACCACCGGTACCATTAGAAATAAAAGACATACCTGATGGTTTTTTTGCTCGAGAACTTGCTAGAACATGTTTCTTTATCCCAAAATATACTGGATATATTGGAATGGATTATTGGCATCCAAGATTTCTTAAATATTCAGAGGATTGTCTTCAATTAAATTTATGGGTACCAAAAAAGCCAAGTGGAGCTGTTTTAGTGTATATTTTTGGTAGAGGATACAACTCTGGTTCACCATCTTTAGACATTTACAATGGTGCTGTTATTGCTGCAAAAACTAAAGCAATCGTTGTTAATATTAATTATAGATTAGATATACTTGGATTTGCGACTTTAGGTAATGGTTCAGTTTTTACAGGAAATGTTGGACTTCTTGATCAACAATTAGCATTAAGATGGGTATACAAAAATATAAAATATTTTGGTGGAAATAAAAAAATGATAACATTATTTGGTGAAGGTACAGGTGCTGCGTCAGTTGCTGCTCATTTATATTCAAAAAGAAGTTCAAGATATATTAGTAAAGTTATATTAATGTCTGGATCAATTAAAAATACATGGGCTTATCAATCAAATAAAATTGTTAGTGAAAATGTTATGAAACTTGCTAAAACGTTGAATTGTAGTGGAAGTGAAAGAAAAATATTAAAGTGTCTTCAATTATTAGATGTAACAACTCTTGTTAAAGCTGCTAACAGAATTATACATCCTGAACAATCACCACTCATACATTCATTTACAATTGTTGAAAGTGATAATCTATTTTTCAAAGGAAATCTTACAAACAAAATTTTCTTTAAAGAAATGAAGGACAATTTTGATATATTAATTGGAAAAACATCCAATGAATCAACATACTTTATGACACAATATTTAAGTTCTGAGAAATATGGTTGTATGATAGATCCTAGAAAACCAATAGATTCTAGTTTTAATGCATGTAGAATGAATAAAACTAATTTTTATTATGCAGTTAAATTATTAACAAGTGAATATTATTTGGATGATGAAGATTCATTTTTTATACAAAGAGCATATAAAAATTATAATTCACCTGAATATAGAGATAAAACGGCAAGACTTATTTCTGATTTTACTTTTGATTGTGATATTGTTCAATACGCAAAATATATTTCTAGTTTTGTTAAAGGAAATAAATATTTCTTTGAATATCAATTAAGATCATCATCAAATCCATGGCCAAAATGGATGGGTGCAATGCATGGATATGAAATGGAATATTTCTTTGGAATGCCATTTAGACATTTTAGAAGATATAGATCAGATACATTTTCATATGAAAGAAGTATTTCTGAAAAATTAATTAATATGATAAATAATTTCATGTTAACAGGAAAACCATATCCAAAATGGGATCAATTTAATGAAAAAAAAATGAATGCTTTAATTATTGATAAGAAATTCTGTTCTAGAAATACAATAAATTATTATGATGTATTTAGTGATACATGCAAGGTTCATGACAAAATATTGAAAAAATATCCATTATGGGGTAGAAAATTTAATAATTTTAGGATGAAAAACCATGTGTAATCTAATTAACTGTTAACATAGTATCAATATTTTTTTTTGTGCAAAACTAATGCATAAATTAACACAAATATAAATTATATATATTTTTTTATCTTGATAATTAAACATTATGTTTACGTAAATTATTCATAATTTTGTTATTAATTTTTTTGCCTTGTATTCAAACATACTTTTTATTTTACACTTTATGATATTAAACTTAGGTTGCAATTTTTTTTTAAAAAATAAATTGAGTTTTTTTATTAACATACATCAAAAATACAATTATTATTATGAAAATATATAGGTAATAAATAAAGATTACAAATATTGGTAAAAAAAAAAATTATTCCATAAATCTTTCTAAATTTTTGATTTCTTTTTCTTCTGCCTTCTTCCAAATTCTTAAATGATTGTTTTGAAATTTTAACTCTTCTTTACATTCCATTAATGCAACATAAGTTTTATTATCCCTTTTTTCAAAATTTGAATTGTAATCAATAAGTTCTCCAATGGTTACATTAGGTATTAAGAAAAGAGTATTCTTGACACCATCCCATCTTGATCTTTCTTCATATGTATCACCATCAATAACATTCAAAAATGAGATGTTTTTAAGAATAATTCTAAAGTAAAAATGATCTTCAATATAAATAATTTCACCGATTTTAATTTTGGCCGATGATATATCATTTTTATAACAGTTTTTACAGTGACTATTTGCAAGTCTAGAAAAGTTTAATCCAGGATTTGGTACTTTTTCTATGTCAATAATTGTTTTTTTAAATATTTTTTCATCTAATACAATATAATTTTCATCCAATTGTTTAATAGCGCTACTTTTTATTAATGATTTTTTACAATACTTGCAACATACATCATAAACTTTTCCATATAATAATTTTCTTCTCTCAATTTCATTTTTATATTTTTCATCTGCAATACTTTTCATTTCAGCTCTTTTTCTTTCCACCTCTTTTGTAAAAGCTGAATGTGACATACAATTAATTGTTTCAGAAATTTCAAACATAATTTTTTCTTTTTGTAAATTTGCTACTTCCTGTGAAGTGTAATTATTATTACATGTTAAAAGAATTGATTTAGCATTTAGAGCACGTGCACGTCCCCTCCTTTGAATTAATGTTTTTTCATTTCCAGCAATATTATATTTAATTACTAGATTACATTCATCAATATCTAATCCTTCTTCAGCAATTGTTGTTGCTATAATTATATTAATATTTCCTTTTCTAAAATTTTCAAGAGTTTTATTTTGTTCAGCTGGACTTTGTTTTAACATTCTTGTATTTCCATTTGCAATGATGTATCCTGGTTGCATATTTAAATTTTTAACTTTATTGATACTTTCAATAGAATGACATAATGTTACAGCAATAAAACGAGTTGGAACAAATATTATAATACGTGAATCAGGAAGACTTTTTATTTGTTCTCTACAAATAACAAGTAACTTTTCAAATATAGGTGTATATTGTGGAAATGAATTCTTACTTTGTCCAATGACATTTGTAATTGTATCTTTCATATTAGTTAAATGTTTATATATGACATCTCTGGAGACAGAAGGTTTCATGTAACTATCAATATTTTCTAAATAATCTTGACAATAAATATTTACATATGAAATAGGAAGAAGTTGAGATACTTCTTTTACAAGATTAATATGTATAAATGCCTTAACACAATTATCAATCCATTGAAAAACTTCTGGATCTTTAACAAATGCTTTAAAAGTAGCAAGTTTAGATATTTTAGAAAAATATCCTGGTTTTGTAACATCAGATATTGGATAATCATTTAAATGTTCATTAAGATTATTTGTAGGATCAACTTTTAAAAGATTATTCACTAAATGTTTTATTGTATCATTAAAATTCTTCCATAATAAACTTTGATCTACATCAATTTCAATAATTTCATCAACAGGAAGTTTCATAACTTTAATTAATGAATCTCTATTTTTGTATACAGAACAAATACGTTTAGCATGAAGATTAACAGCCATTTCTAGATAATAATTATAACAACCTTCATATGTTATTGTTTTTCCAGTTCCAATAGAAGCAGTTAATCCAACAATTTGTGGTTTTTGATAATCACCTATAGCTCCATGAAATAAATTCATTATTTGTTTATAAGGATGACTAGCGTTACAATGATGGCATTCATCAAAAATAATTAATGATAAATCACTAAAATATAGTTGTTTTGATTTATCATTATTTAAAAGATTATTTCTAAATAAATATTTTATAAATTTTTTTTATATAATAAACTTACAAAAATAATTGTGGTGTACAAACAATTACATCATGTGCCAAAAATTGTGATAAAACATCTTCTTCAGAAGAATTTTTATTTAAAATTGTTACTGTATATAAATCTCCTAAATAAGCTTTTAAAACTTGTGATTGTTGTAAAACTAAAGGACCAGTAGGTGCAATAAATAAACATCGATATCCTTTTCCATTTGAAGAGTTATCTAAAATATGTGATCTTATAATTTCTACAGCACATAATGTTTTTCCACTTCCTGTTGGAGCCATTATGATAGAATTTTGTCCTCTAATTGCATACTTTATTAACTCTACTTGATAATTTCTTAATATATATGTATTTCTAATTTCTAAAAATTGTGGTTGACCATTTTTATAAAAATAATCTGCATAATCATATTGATTACGAAACTTTTCTAATTTTACTGGATTACACATATTAATATCAAATGAATATATAAGTTCTTTAATTTTATCATCACCATCTTCTTTTTCTCGACGAAAAATACTTGCTTTAATAGGATCAAGAATATCAAGAATATTTCCAAGTTTATCCTCTAATAAAAACAACATTTTTAAAAAATCTTCCCATACAGTAACTGGATTTTTCTTAATATATCGCTCACAAAAAATAAGACATTTAATATAACCACCATTAGAAAGTCTAGTAATATTTGAAAATTTGTCATAAAGTTTTTTAATTACATCAACAATATATTTATATTCATCTTGATTTAAAGATATATAATATTCTAATACATCTGAAATTTGAAGATTATTCATTAACAACTCAAGAATCAAAAATTCTCCATCCATATTTTTAACTTTTTTAAAAAGTAAATTTACATTCTTCATCATTTCACGAGATATTCCAGATAAAAAATAATCTGAATTTGCGGTATCTTCTAAAATTGAAAATAATTAAATAATAAAATAAAACAAACTTTTAAGAGTATCTATTGCTTCAGTGAAATATTCAGGAAAATACATTTCTGCCCATGCATAAAAAGTTTCTTCAAATGTTTTAAAATTTTCTCCATGAAATTTAGAAAATTCATTATAAGAATCCAGTAAGTTTTTTTTCTTCAAACCCATTGTAATATAAACTTTTTCATTTGAGATTTTCTTAAGAAAATTATTTTTCCATACAAGTCTCCAAACAGGATGATATGGATCAAACATTTTGAAAAGAGTTATAAAAAAATTTTTTTATGAAATTGTGTATAAGCGAGAAGAAAATATTCCCGAATTGGTTCCAATTATTTTCGCTTAAAGAAGTTTTGAAATACCTTTTATAACGTTAATCACATTGTCAGTATATCGGTTTAAAGTACAAGGATCATTTATTAAATTAGAAGTGTAGGGAAAATTTAAAAGAAAATATGTATGTGTATAAAGTAAATTTTAAAATTTTATAACAAAAATATTTATTTCCTAAAAATTTAAAAACAATTGTTATCAAGATTACCTTGAAAAACAATGGAAATAATGTTACAACATTATACTCAATAGATATATATTTATGATCTCCAAGTGTTTTTTTCTAATTCTTGGCTAAATATTTCCTCAAAAAAGTTATAACCATCTAAAAATTTTTTGATTCAAATTTAAATTTTAAAAATTGATTTCTCCAAACTATTTCATGTGAAAATTGAATTTTTTTTCCATTAGTTTTATTCTTGTATAAAATTCCACTTGATGATGACTAATTCTATAAAAAAAATGCATTTTTTGCGTTCATGAAGCCATATCTGTTTAAAGATTAATTTTTTTTTTAAATTTTTGAAAACCGAAAGAAAATTTTATTAACTCAAATTTCATCTATATAATATAAGAATATAAGATCAATTGTTTACACTATGGTTATTAATTTGAGCATTGTGTTTTTGTCGTTTCTGTTTATTTTTTTGAATTAACCATGGTTCACCTTCTTTGTTATAATTTTCTACAATTTTTAAAGCATGTGATATTTGCTCAGGTTCAACAAATATAATATCTTCAACAGGTTCTTCTGTCAATTCTGGAATAGACATAGTTGCTTTTAATTCTAACATGGCTTCTGCGGGTATTGGTCGGATACCATCTTGTTTTTCTTGTTTCATTTGTCTGTGAATAAGTTCTTTTTCTGGAGGTATTAAAACAACACATTTTCTTTGAAAATCTTGAAATTGTGCTAATTTCCTTTTTCTTGCATCTCTAGAAACATTAGTACCATCAATTATATAATTGTGTTTTCTTCTACAAGCTAAACCCATTGCTTTAACAACAGCTTTTGCTGCAAGACCCATAACCATATCCCATCTTCCACTATGTATTTGTTTACGTGGAATTCCATCTATACGCATTTGTTGTAATAAAGCATCACTTGATATCACTCTCCAATGACCATCTGGATTATCACGTAAATATTGGCGAACCCATGTTGTTTTACCAGAACCTGGTAAACCAACAGTCATAATAACGGTACAGTCTTCTTTTCGTGGTGGTGGTTGCCTACTCCTTATCATTTCTTCAGAACAATTCATAGTATTTAAAAAGTGAACATCTTTTGGAATAAAACGTGAAGGAAAATCTTCTTCTGATCCATGGCCAAAATTTACCTTAACTTTACAATTTTTAATTGCTATATGAGCAAAGATGGCATCATTATCCTTAAAACAAGTTTCATTAAAAGCAATTCCTAAGAATTCATCGTTCTTGTAATAAGAAATATATCCATGTGAGATATCCAATATTGTTGTTATAACATCATTAATACTGAAAGGTTCACCATAATCACTAAAAATACACGCAGAAGCTTTCATTGCTTTACTATTAAAACAATATGTTCCTGCCAAATCACCAAGTGCTTGACTTTTGTTGTTTAATGACCAACCAACACGAATATCATATGGTTCACGTTCTTCAAAAGGTACATGTTTCAATGACAAATGATCTATTATTTTTACTTGAAAACAAAACTTTTTATTATAACTACTTAAATTTCTATCATATTTTATTCCATGGTTAGATCGAATACCACCCCACATTAATGCAAAACCATCACTATTTTCAGGTTCTATTAGCCATTTATCATCAACAGAAGCTTTTATGTGAAGATCGGCATTATCTATACAATTTATAATTATTTTTCTAAAATAAAAATAAAACTTACAGTAATCTAAATCAACTTCATCATTCATAGGAGGAGCTTCTTCTTCAGGTATTACAACAGAATTTTTATCTTTTTTTTTCTTAATACCAGCAGCCTTAGCAAAATAATCATCTTCTTCTACATCTGATTGTACAGGTTCTCCATGAAATTCTGGTAATGGTTTGACATCTTCAACAAAAGTTGATTCACAGGGAAATTGTTCATATTGATAATCTGTCCTATCATTTAAATTTTTAAGAACAGCTGTTGCCTTTTGTAGCAATGCAGCGGGGTCTTTCATCAATTCAGCAAGTCTATTTTCACTACCATTACAATCTGAATTCTGTTCATCAGGATATAGAATTGGAGGTTGAATATATTCATTGACATTACTGTGATTATCAAATATATAACTTTCTGTTTTACCATTATACAAATTTTCTGACATTTTTTCAAAAAGATTTCCCGTATTTGTTAATCGACTATCCTCATTATTGGGTTCTTTTATATTTTCGTCAATCTCCAATAAACAAGGTGATTCAATGTCTATAAAAAATAATAAGATCGTATATATTAAAAAATACTATAAATTAAACTTTTTTACTCAAGAAAAGTGTGAAATTAAAAGAACATATACCATCATACCAAAAATTATGCAAAATGATTAATAACTTTCTTGACTAATATCAATTTTAAAAATAATCTTAAGCTCAAAACATGATTTTTAAAATCCTAGTACAGTACTTTAGATAAGAGCTCTTAGCTAGCAGCATGTTTAAAAAAATTAATATACATATAAGCGCAATAGTTCGTATTTTAAAAATTAAAAATAATAAAGCTCTTGATTTAAAAGATCCCTAACTTACTACTTCAAAGTAATAAAACTTATAATGTTTAGTTTTTTTCTTAAAAAAATCCTAACATTCTATATGAATGGTAGAAAAATAGCGATAATGTGGGTATTTTACTTCTGCTTTGAAAAGGATGAACTTGAGAATTTTTATCTATATTTAATTTACCTTTATTCGACACATAGTTATTGAAAGAACAGTAGTTCTTTCTTTTACTTTGTACTGTACTGTTATAATGTTCCACAAGATTCACTATTGTTTCCGGTGGTGGAATATTAATTTCATTGGTTGGTGGACCTTCTTCAAAAAATCTACGTTTCCTTTTTACTCCTTTTAGTTCTAAATGATTATTTTCATTTTTCTGAATTTCACAAGTTTCTACTTTATCATTTTTAATATTATCTTTTACTGAGATTTTGTACATTTCTACTTTATCACTTTCCCTGTCATCATCTCTTTCGGGTTTGTATGGTCCTATTTCATCTTCTTCCATTCTATCATTTTGTCTGTTTTCAACTTCTTTAATTTCGTATGTTTCCATTTCATCACTTTCTTTACTTCCAACTTCTACAGGTTCGTATACTTCCATTTGATCGCTTTCTTTACTTTCATCTTCTTCCATTTTTAATGTATCTATTTTATCACCTTTATTTACATCTTCCTCCATTTTAAACAATCTTATTTTTTCACCTTCTTTGCTTTCATCTTTTTCACATTCGTGTGTTTCTGTTCTCTCACTTTCTTTGTTTTCATTTTTTTCACTTTCATATATTTCTGTTCTATCACTTTCTTTGTTTTCATCTTCTTCTAATTTACACTTATTTATGATATCACTTTGCGTGCTTTTATTTTCTTGAAGTTGAGACGTCTCCGTTACAGCATCTAATATATCTGTATTCTCGGTTATATTATCTTTATCAACACTTGAATCATCAGAACATGTAACTTCCTGTTTTTGAACACTTTCTTGAATTTCTTCATTTGCAATTGGAAGTTCTTCTGAAGATAAATTAATTTCCTTCTCTAAAATCAAATAAAAATATTAACGAGATTATAAAAAACCTTGCAAAAATATTATTTTAAATTTTTGTTAAAAAAATAATATATAAGAAAATATTAATTTCAATTTTATAAAATCTAAAATATGTTAAATAATTTTATAGATTATTTAAAAAATAAATTCTTCCAAAAAAAATTTTTTTCCTTTCTTGATAAACTTAAAACTTTTAAATTCAATATTAAAAAAATTTACAAATGGAAATTAATAAAATTACATCTTTTCTAAGTTTCATAAATGTGTACTATTTTTTTGAATGTAAAAGTAAACAAAAATAAAAACACCATATCAACTATAAAAATGTTTTTTTTAAAAATACCTCCATTCAACATAATTTCAAAGATCAATACTTTTGAAATTCAGTATTTTAAAATAGATCATATTTTAAGGAGTTACACATTACCTTTTACTGTTTCCTCAGTTGTAGGTATTTCTACATTAATATCAGATTGAGATGATGAAGCAATATCATCACAAACTACATTATTTTTACTGATATATTCAATAAGTCTTTCAACTAAAGCTTCTTTTCTTCCAGTACATTTTAGTTTTCTTTTTAAAAGTTCTTCTTTTAAACGAGGAACGGTAAGTAAAGGAATTATAACTGAATTTAACTGTGGTTCTGATGAATTTCCTTTTAATGCAGCAATCCTTGCACTTGATCTACGTGTATTCATTCTATTCTTTTTACAAAACAATTGTTATCTAAAAATGTATGAGAAATGTAAGGAATAAAAATCAAAACGAAATATCGTCATATAAGATAAACACTTTCCATGGATAATATTTTTTTAATAATCACCAAAAATACAAAACAACAATTGAAAAAAAATAAACAAAAAAAAATATAGAATAGTAAAAAAAATAAATTGAAATAATTATATTACAATGAAACAAAACTATGTGGTAAAACGTCTATTGCTTTATTTTCAAGTTATCTTAACAAGAATTGTTTTCACCATTATCAAATACTTTTACAAATATCTTTTTGTTATCTATTTTTAAATTTATTACATTATTATTATTAATAATAATGTTTTAAAATTTATAAAATTGTTGGTGTTTTTGCCGTATGAAGAAAATTTTGCGTGTCAGATGAGTTTACACTGTTGTAGACGTTGAATATTTTTGCGCACTGATGGCAAAATGTTAAATTATTTCTATTTCTAAAAAATTTCAAAATAAAAAACGTATATTTTATAAATGTTTATTTTTATTTTTAATAAATTTTAAAAAATTAATACTATTTTTATGTAAAATTTTTTAGATTTTATAAAATGACTGATAGAATAACTAGCTTACAAGATTCTATAAATAATTTAGCTGATCAAATGGCTAATGGTATTGGAGTTTTACAAATGAATGCAGGACCATGTCCACTAGGAGAGGTGACAGATTTTATCAAAGAAGAAAATTTAAGTGAAGTTTATGCTTCTGATATTGCATTTACATCTAAAATTATTGACAATTTAATTGAATCATTACCATCAACTGAAAATAATGAAGAAAGAACTGCGAATGAATTGGCAAAAATTAACATTCAACGACAACAGGAAACTGCAAAATTAAAAAAAGAAATTAATGAAGCTGGTAAATTATTAAAAATATTAAGTGATGCATTAGAAGATATAAGTAAAACCCAAATTGAAGCAAGACCAAGAGTTTAAATATTAGAGAATGATTTTTTTTACTCAAAGAAATGTATATAAAAATGTCGTAGAAAAATCAGGGTAGATTTATCTACAGATGTAGATGTTTTTTGATAAATTATTAGTTGTTTTTTTTATTTTTTTTATACTTTATAAACATTATTTGATTTATAGTAAATAACAAAAAAATTTTATTTATTGATAATTATTTCATTGCTATTAAAATAAAAAATTTTTTCAAGTAAATAATTAGTCATCTCTATTTACTAGAAATATTTTATGTCGGCGATAAGAACTTTTGTGTTATCGGCGAAGTATATGGCCTTTCTTTCCTATAACCACATGATTATACTTTAAAAAAAAACGTGTTTTTGTTAATCTATGATTAATTAAAATGATCACATTGAAAAGTCTGAAGATCAAAGCTTACAATCTTATTAGACGAATAAAAAAAATTTAAATGAAAAAAGTAGTTTTACAATGGTATCCTAAATAGATTCATAGTAAAAAATAATTGGATATAAAAGTAGTTTCTTTTTCTGGTAAATTCTAATTTTTAAGTATTTTTATCAACAAAGTATGTAGCAATTTTTTTTTTATAAAATTTTTTATTATTTAGTTAGTGTATTTTTTTTCTTCAATAATTAGTTTAAAAATATCTGATACTTGCAGGTAAATGATGTTATGTTTATGAATTACTTTAAAATTATTTCAACATAAGAATGACAAAATAAAAATTAAAAAATGTTTTTATGTAATTGACACTGTGTGTAAAAGATAATCGACTAAATATTAGTTATTTTTTTGATATTAAAAAATTTTCAAAAGGAAGTCTAGAGATTTTGAATCGAAATATAAAATTATTCCAGATATATGCAAAGCATCAAATTTTTAAATATAGAAAATGATATAAAAAGAAAAATTTTACAAATTTATTAAAAATATTGAAGATAACATTCACAAACATATTTTCCTTGAATTTCTTCAAAAAATGAATTATACTTAAATTTTTAATGTAATCAATTTTAAAGAGTCGTTTCACCAATATATAAAATTATGCATACTTGTTTTAATTTAAAAAATTATCAAAAATGTATCATTTATATTTTTTAAAAAATTTTTAACTATCATAAATTTTTTTTTATAAATTATTTATAATTAAGTATAATTTTAGTAAATAACTGGAAGATTTTTTTTTTGAAATTTATTTCAAATTCTTAAAAAGATTAAATTTATAAATTAAAATTTTTCTTAAATTATTAATATATTTGGTTATTGGTTGTTTAAAAAAATAAATAAATTATTTACTACTAAATAAACTATTTATAAAAAATTTTTTTTATAATTTTTATCACTAAATATTCTTATAATAGTTAATTATTAAGTTTAATGAAAATGTAATATATTTAATAAAATATTAATTTTTATGTAATAATTAAGTTGAATAATATATTTCTAATTTTATTTTATTATATTTTAATTACAAAATTAATGCCAACTGTTTTATTGATTTTTGATAATTTTCATTTTATAGAATATTATCTTTTTCTTGTTAATTACATATAGTTTAACTGCAGTAGCAACTTCCATATAATTGGAAATATTTTAATTTCTTTAAATATTTAGAAATAATTTTTGATATAATTTACTTTAGTATATAATAAAAATATTTATTTAGTTAAATTTATTTACTTTTCTAGTAATCATGTCAGATGAAGGTACATTTTTGGCTGTATTAAATAATGAATATTTTGCTAAGAATTTATTAAGCTATATATTATCTATAAATGATTTGGATAATTTATCATTATCATGTAGAGCAGCATATAGAAGTGTATCATTAACTAAAAATAAATTAGTATTAAAAAAAAGAAAATTTTGTACTACATTAATAATAAATGATAAAGAGAAACAGCGCCAAGTTCCAGGAACAGGAAGGATAAGAAATTTATTTTTAAATAATGAATCATTTAATATTGAGAAGAATTTTTATGGATCACTTCTTCCTGAAGAGAGAGATCTAGTTGATGAGATACATTTTCGTATTGAAGATCAAAGAAAAATAACTTTAACAAACAAGTATGATGATTATGCACCAAAAATTGCCAAAGTTATAGATGAATATTTTGAAATGTTTACTAATGCAAGAATTTTGAATTTTATGGATAGTTGTAATAATTTTCCTTCAGGATTTCCTTTAGCTGTAATTAGATATTTAAAAAGCTCCAAAATTAAAATTATTACAAATATTAATATAAATTCAATATTAAAATATTATGCTGATAAAAGTACTAGCAAAAATAACTTTTTTACTAATCTTAAAAATTTAAAAGAGTTTGGTTTTTGTATAGATAAAAGAAAACAACAAAATTTAACAGATAATGAGATAAAACAATTTGAACCATTTGTGGAATATTTATCAAGACAATCACATATAATATATACTTTTTATAGAACTACAATTTTATATCATACTCCTGAAAATAAGACAATATTAAAAATGTTATTAAAATATAAATTAAATATAAAAATTGATCATCGTTTAAGTTGGCATTATCTTTCATTATTGAAAGATTTTAATATGCATAGCTTAATGGATTTTAACAAAATTCAACATTTTAATTTTACTTATGCACCTCAGAGTGATTTAAATGGAATATTAGCAAAATTACAATGTTTAAATTCTATGATTTTTTATTTTCCAAGTGCATTATATCAATTTGCATTTCCACCTAGAAGTGGAAGAATAGATAGAACTGAACTTGAAAATGAATGGCCACTAGATAATTTAAGAAATTGTTATTACTTAGAAGAAGTTTGTATTGTTTCTGAAATATCAATACGAAATTTATCAGAATTTAATTGTTTACCATTTCCTTTACATATGTTGATGCGCCATGTTATAGAAAATTTACCACAATCTGTTACTAAATTAACAATAATTGCCAATGAAAAACTAACTACTAAAATGGTAAATGCTATCAATAATTCATTGCCAAATTTAAAAGAATTGACATTATGGAATGTAAGAATTCGTATTAATGATATTTTAGAAAAATTGACATCTTTAGAATTTCTATATGTTAATATGCCTATCAACTTTAAAATTCCCACTACAGTTAAATATCTTATTGTAGAACATCCAATTAAAGAATGTAACTGTCCAAATAGAATTGCAAAACCATATAATCATGACTTGGAAAATAAAGAATTATTTGATCTATATCCCCATTTTATGTTAATCACACAAGAACACAATACTCCAGTTAAAATATTCTTTAAAAATATTTATGAAAGAAACCGTTATCAGGAAGCAGTTCGCACAATCAGAGAAAGAATTGACTTATTCTTATTGCCAATATAATAATTAATATAATTATTTTATACTATAAAACATTTTTATATTGCTTTTAAAATAAGAAACAGTATCTTCTTAACTTTGTTAAAAATGTTTTAAAATTTCAGATTCAATAGTATAAGTAAAAATATGTATTTTATTCTATCTCTGTTTATTTTAAATGATTTATTTTTAATATTAATTTAATATGGTTTTTCAAATTAAAATTTTAATAAAGTATTTGTTTTATATATTAGCACAAAGATAATCATATTTTTAAAATACCCAAAATAAAAGCCTTATTATCAACTAAAAAAAACACTACAATATTTTAAATATCTATATATTTTCTTCTTGTTATATTGCTATTTTTAGATAATTTTAGTTTTCAAATAATTTTTAAATTATAAACATATTTTCAAATCAAATTTATTTTAAATATTCTCTTTTAAATTTACAATTTTATTTTATATCATTATATAATAATTATTTGAATAAAATAAGATGATAATGATAATATGTCTGTACATTTTTTTGTCATTTTCTCTAACAGTTATAAATTGTAAATCTAAAAAGACAGAATCAACACATGTTTTACTAAAAAACCAAACTTCAAAAATTGAGAATAACATAAAAGGTGATTATAAAACAAAGAACGTTTCAAAATCTGTAAATGATGCTATGTTCAACAAAAGAATAAATCCACCACAAACTCCATATGAAGAACAAGTAACACAAAAAAGTATCACTATAAAAGTAAGTATTTTGAATCATATAATTAAAATTTCTTATTCTTATAGCTTAATCATGATGATGATACTTTGAAGAATGTTGAATCATTGAAACCAGATAATTTGAATTCAAAAGTTTAAGCAACTATCCTATGTGTAAAATACATCCAATGAAGTCTAATAATACTTTTTTTTTCAATTTATAGTTAAAATATATTCATATTTTTAATATAATATAATTAATTTATTACATTTTATGACAAAAATAATACTTTCAATATTATAAAATTTTTGTAAAAAAAAACTATAATTGAATAAAATTATATTTATTTCTATCAGTCATTTTATTTAATTTCCAAATAAAAGTATATTTATATACTAATCTTAAATAAAGTATAAATTTCAAATATAATCATTTATAATATGAAATTAAAATTTCAGAAGTTGTAACTAATCAAAATGAAACATGAATGTAAACAAATTTTATTAAACAAACAAACTTCTATAACACAATTAAAAAAAAAAACATTTAAAAAGAAATTTACGATCAATTTTTTTTATATCGCAAGAATAGTTAGAGATATAAAAAAGTTTTAAAGATAAACTCTATTTAAAAATCTTTAAAAAGTTGATTGCAAGAAACTGCTTTTCAATAGCTTTATTTTGGAGCGAGATATAACGAAAGACAGAAATTTTTTCTAAATATTCGCTATTCTCGCCTTTTTAATATCTCGACTAAACATTATCCTATGACCATAAGATTAGCTTCATTCGATTTCTCTTGAAAAATTAATCTAGAATATAATTTTTTTAATAAAAGTATTATGAATTTTGACGAAGTTCATAAGTTATTAGAAATATTCTAAACTTCCGACCTCGTTCTTAAAAATTGTGTACAAAAAAACTTTTTTTTTTGAATTTTAGAATGCCACTATACTCATTCGATAGCCCTTTCAAAATAATGAATTTTGCATATAATCATGACTATAATCAAATTAATGGTTAAAAAGTTACAGCCATTTAAAGTTTGAGGGCGAAAGTGGGGAATATTTTTAATAAAAATACGACTTCTGTGATGCAATCAAAAATATTAAAATTAATTTAGCGATTCTAGATCAGTTTTTTACGGGAAATTCATTGAAAGTAGTCTCATCTTTATAGGACTAACCATTCTTGAGATATGATCCAAAAACATTGTTTGAAAAATTTTCAAGCATGAACTTATAACTTGAACAAATGAGCTCCAATGGGTATGAAACTTGATGCGCTGGGCTTCTATAAACTTTTGAAGCATAGTTTACGTTAAAAAGTTTTTCTAATTTTTAGTAGTTTTCAAGATATGATATGTGGTATTTTTGCGCGCCTAACTTTTTGTCATCATTTTTTATATCTCAAGAATGGTTAAAGATATAAAAAAGTTTTAAAGGTAAACCCTATATGAAATTTGTTCAGAAGTTGATTGCAAAAAACTTCTCTTACATAGCTTTATTTTGAAGCGAGATATAATGTAAGGCGGAAATTTTTTCTAAATATTCATTGTTCTCGACTCATTAATATCTCGACTGAAATTTATCGTATAACCATAAGATTAGATTCATTCGATTTCTCTTGAAAAATTATTCCAGAATATATAATTTTTTTCAAACATTTTATGAATTTTGACAGAGTTCAAAAGTTATTCAAAAATATTCTAAACTTCCGACCTGGCCCTTAAAAATAGTGCACTAAAAAAAAACTTTTTTTTCGAATTTCTGAATGCTACTATGCTCATTCGATAGCCCTTTTAAAATAATGAATTTTGCATATAATCATGACTATGATCAAATTAACGGTTCAGAAGTTACAGCCATCTAAAGTTTGAAGGCGAAAGTGGGGAATATTTTTAACAAAAATACGACTTCTGTGATACTATTGAAAATGTTAAAATTAAATTATTGATTCTAAGTCAGTTTTTTACGGGAAATTCATTAAAGTTAGTCTCATTTTTATAGGACTTACCATTCTTGAGATATGATCCAAAAACATTGTTTGAAAAATTTTCAAGCATGAACTTATAACTTGAACAAATGAGCTCCTATGAGTATGAAACTTGATGCGCTGGACTTCTTTTGACTTTTAAGATATAGTCCACGTTAAAAAGTTTTTCTAATTTTCAGTAGTTTTCAAGATATGAAACGTCATATTTTTGCGCGCTCAATTTTTTGTCATCATTTTTTATATCTCAAGAATGGTTGAAGTTATAAAAAAATTTTAAAGGTAGACTCTATCTAAAAATCTTTCAGAAGTTGATTGCAAAAAACCGCTCTTACATAGCTTTATTTTCAAGCGAGATATGATGAAAGGCGGAAATTTTTTCTAAATATTCATTGTTCTCGACTTTTTAATATCTCGACTGAAATTTATCTTATGACCATAAAATTAGGTTCATTTGATTTCTCTTGAAAAATTTGGCAATTCTAGATCAGTTTTTTACGGGAAATTCATTAAAGTTAATCTCATCTTTATAGGACTTACCATTCTTGAGATATGATCCAAAAACGTTGTTTGAAAAATTTTCAAGCATGAGCTTATAACTTGGGTATATAAGCTCTTGTAAAAATAGAACTAAATATGCTGGAATTCTTTTGACTTTAAAGATATATTGTAGGTTAAAACTTTTTTTTGTTCTTAACAGTTTCTGAAATATGACATGTGATATTTCTTCATGAGTATACAGAAAAGAAGACATTCATTCTTATATCTTTTAGATCCTTTTAATACAAATATAAAATCATTTTAAATTTTTAACTTTTAAAAAATAATTTTATTTTGAAATTCAAAAATTATATTCAATAAAATTTTGTTTTCTATAATATAATGCGCGAAGGTTTTATATATGTAAGTATAAAATAGTATCACTCAAATATAATACTTTTTTTGACAATAAAATGAGCAATTTTTTTTGTTTATACCATCTATATGGATAAAAAATATTTGCTTTTTCTCTGTGTAATCTATTGTTATTATTTTTATATCCCAAACGTCACTAGAGATATAGTAATATTTTGAACTTTGGTCCTAAATGAAATTTTATTGGAAATAGATTTCAAAAAATTAGTTCATTTTATCTTAATTTTGAAGCTAGGTATAAACATAAATTAAAATTTTTTAAAATATTTTTTGTTCTTGATCTTTAAATAACTCAGTCAATCTTACAGTATAGTAATATGACTAAAGACAATAAATGTCTTTTAAAAGGTTAATTTAGAATCAATTTATTCTTTTTGATGTTTTTATTTTTTGCATAGATTCAGAAACTAGTTAAAAAATTCTAAAATTTTATCTTGACCTTCGCTAAAATTTGTATGTATTTTTTGATAATTAGAATATTTTTATAATAATATATTAATTTAATGTTAGAATTTGTGTTTTATTCATTTTAGTTCGTATATTTGTTAAATTCAGGTGTGTAAATCTTGAAATCGAAAACATAATAATTTTTAGAAATACATCATTTTTTGATAACTAATTTATCACAATTCTAGAAGGGTAAACAAGTTAATAAAAATTTTTATCTTTGCAAGTTAAGAAAAATTTTGCGTTAACGTAAAAAATTTTAAAAAACACTTATCATTTTAAAGTTAATTGATTTGATGTATATACCTTTATTTGTTATCTTGTCAACGTGTATTTAAATCCAAATTTTAAAAACATTATAAATGGATTTTTTTTTTTTATTTTTTTAAAAAAATTTGATAAAAAACATTTTTACCATCTGAATAAAGCGTAACCTTAATTTGTTTAATAATGTCACACAGAGGTCAGATGATTAGTTTTGCAACTTTCCTTGATATACATCACACTGAAATATGATGCAATCTACACAATTCGTTGCTTTCTTTTTTTCTGAACGTATCTAAGGTCGTACTTTTGCCAAACAACTTGTACTCGCTTAAAAATAGCATCTGCTAAGGATGACGTGCTAGTTATATTTACCACATAAATTCAGTGTTCAAAAATTATATTAAAGTATTATCACATTTAATGTGTTATTATACAACATACATCTTTATTTGTCGTATTGTCATTTATTCTATTTTAAATTTTATGGAAGATTTAAAATTTTAGTATCAAAATTTTTCAACCAAACACGTTTTTAATATTATTTTAAGAAAGAAAATATTTTTGATATAAAAGAATTGGTAAACATTACTTTTATTTACTATTAGTAACAGAATGATGAATGAACAAAATACAAACTACCTTAATTATTAAAATAAATAATAATAACCGTTTCTAATACTACACAACTACAAAACTTTCAAAAATTTTGTTTCTAACTACAAAGAATACACTTAATTATTATAACATAATTTAATACATATATATTCTTTTTAAAATTACAAAATTTTTTACAAGAATTATTTCTACATATAAAATTTTGAGAAATCTTGAAATTTTTAAGGCATTTTTATAGTTTTGTATTATTGTATACCATAAAATGGTATCAAAAATTTTTATATTTTAATTCAAAAATCTTATTGACATCTTCTGTTCAATGTCAGTTTTTTCCATAGCTTTACAAAATTCTTCAAAAGAAATTTTACCATCATTGTCAGAGTCTGCCTCGGTAATTGTTCTCTCTGCTATACATTCTAATTGTTCAGATGTAATATTGGATCCAACCATCATATTTAGAATGACTTTAAATTCATCCTGTGTAATGTAACCGCTTCTATCAAGATCATATATTGAGAATGCCACTAAAGATAACAATATTAAAATGCTATTTTAAAAAATATTATTACTTACATCTTAATTTTTCATCCCTGCTATTAATTTTAAGATTCTGTGATGAAGATATTGGTCTAAAGTGTGCTAGTACTCGCATAAAATCTCTAAAATTAATTTTCTTATCTATTTCCTCTTGCTTATCGGTAAAAAAAGCATCTACAATTCTATCTCCTAATGGATTAATTGCTAATTCAGGAATACGTAGTAAATCTTCTCTGTCAAGATAACCACGTGATTGACGATCTAATGAAAGAAATCTAGAGTACAATCTAACTATTTGATTTCTTGAGAATCCTGTTTCTTCAGCAATTAATCGAATTTCATCTTCTTGAAGTAATAAAGATCCTGAGCTATTTCCCATTGTAAAAAAAAATCTCCTCTAGAAATACAAAAAAATACACAATTAATAATATTTAAATATTAATTAATCTTTTTATATCGGTAACATTAATTTGTTGAATGGTAATATTTATAAATTAGTAAATCAATATATACATATAATTTTTTGTAGTCAAATGAAATTGTGATAAAGTTTAAATTGAAAAACAACCATCATATTTAGAATGTAAAACTTTTTCCCAATGTTTTATCATAGAAAGAAAATAAAAAGCATAGCATGCACCACTTTTTTAATAATAAAATTATATTTTGAAGTTAGTATATAATTTTTGCATTACTGGGCGTTTCTAATATTTTTAAAGTTCACAACTACTTACAGAAAATGTATGACAAAAATATTAATACTACAAAGTTTTGTCGTATTAAATAAAAGAATATTACTTTTTCTTTGTTGAACATAATTGTCTAATAAATATAGGTAGATCAAAATGTATACGTGTGTAATTGATAATATAAATAATTTCCATATTATCATTAGTATCTATTAACCGTAAGAGGAAATATGTGTAAATGACATTTAATCATTTCAATGATAAATATGTAACTGGTAAAATAATAATGTAAAAAATTTTAATAACAAAAAAATCAACAACGAGTAATTAACAAGTTATCTTGGTGCTGCTGAACGGTTTGGGTTATATTCATTATCCTCTTCACTATAATATTCTTCTTCATCTTCACTATTATATTCTTCATCATCATCATCACTGGGTGGTAACATATCAGCATCAATACCACAATGACTTTCTAAATTGGAATCTTTAGTATTTCTTTTAGCTTCTCTTGTCATTTTTAATGCATGTTCCTCAAATTTATCTGGCCATTGTTTATGTTCACGAATATATAAAATATTTTCTTCATCAAGAATATGTTCAACTTCAGCTCTTACTCGATCACCTTCTTTGATAGGAACAATAACAACAAATTGGCCTCTTTTTACCCATATACATTTACGAAATTTTGACGGCATGCTAACTAAATATTTTTCTGAATTTTCATCTTCAACCTCCAATAAATTATTTCCACATGATGATAAAACCTGTGCAATCATCTGCCCTTCACTTGGTAATACAAGTTCCATTTGTATTTTTTTAATAACATGACGACGTTTTGATGCAACTGACATATTATAAAAAAAATAAAATTTTTAGAAAAATAATAAAAAAAAATATATATATATTTAATGTTATTAATTTTGTATTTTTAGATTACGTAAAATATGTTTAGATAACAAATTAAATTAAAAAAAACAATATTTAAAAATATGCTTTAAGCTGTGAATTTTAGATAGAATGTTTGTAATTATTTGGAGAAGTGACAACCTCATTTTAGATTTATGAATCCATTTAAAAAAACAGTCATTTTTAGCTATTTTTTTAGAATTTTGATGATATTTCCTACATTCTAAAGCAAAAACTTAAGGCGATAATTTGAACAATTAATTAGACTTGTGTACTTTTGACAATTGTTCAGGAATATCTCAGAGATTATTTTTCTAAATATTATTTAGATTTAAAAAAGATATTTAAATTATATATTATTAACTATTGACTTATTAATGATTGGTAATACTTTACGAGGACTATGCCAAATTAATTTTGGACGTTTTACGTCATATCTTCGTTTTATCAACATTTCTAGTTTGCCTGAATTTTGTGTAATTCCTACTACTCATCAACGTGAAATTCAAAAAGCTGTAGATTTTACTGAAAAATATTTAAAAGATCGTCATCATTCAATTTCTGGTCAGTCATACACTAATCATGGTATCGATGTGGCAAAGACATTATTTACAGAAGCAAATGTATATAATCCAAAAGTATTAATAGCTGCTATTCTTCATGATGTTTTGCAAGACAACATGGTAACAAAAGAACAAATTGTAAAAGAATTTGGAGAAGATATTGCAAAAATTGTTGAAGAATGCACTGTATACACTAGTCAATCAAAATCACATGAGCAAGAAGATCAAAAATTAATTGCTAATTCAATTAACAATTCATTAGAAGCAAGATTAGTTTTATTTGCAGATAGATTAACAAATCTTAAGCTACTTGAACAGATTGATCCTGAAAAGTGGAAAGAGAGAGATGTAGTTAATTATTATCGACGTTCCTACCGTCTTATTCATAAATGCAAGGATACAAATGAAATAATGGAAGAAAAAATACGGAAAATTTGTCAAGACAAATTTAAAACATTGGATTGTTAAGCATTTATCCGTAGTAAAAAAAATTTATAGTTTATGCTTTATCTAGAAAAAATAAATATTATAATTATAATGGTTCTATGTATTCTCAAATTATATATGCAAAATTTGAGTAAATAAAATCTTTTTAAAATAACTAATACTTGAGTAAAATTTTTTTAAATAAATGAAAGTATGTCAAAAAAGTATATTTAAAAAAAAATTAATACACCTTTTTTGGGTTAAATTTAATTTAAACATTATTAAAATGGCACATCTTTTTAATAGCAATATTTGATCAAACATTGAAATAATTGTTCTTGAGAATCATGATTATCTACTAGACGACTATAATTTTATTACTTTATGGCTATTGGTCTTTATGATAATCATGGGAACAATTATTTCTTCTACTTTTCTTTTATACTAAGATATAATTACTAATGTGAGTTGGATTAATTTTAACTTTTTCAAAATTCTATTGTAATAGAAAATATTTAAAAAATAAAATACAATAAAAGAAAGGATAATAACATTTTTGAAAATAAAGATATTATGATTCTGATTTAAAATTTACGTTATATATATAATCTATAAATCATCTCCAAAAAAATTCTCTAAAAATAATAACATTGGAATCGTCGTTTATTTTGTTAAACAGATAGAAAAAACATTGAATATATATCATTATTATAAAAATAAAATAGTAATAATGTTACAAAACTATTTTATAAAATATAATGTATTTATAATATATTTTTATTTTATTATTACTTTATTTTCAAATAAAATTAAAATTTAAATAATAATCATGTATTTTATTATAATTTGCTTATCAGGAATTAAATTTTAAGTCACATAGACACACTGTTTAAATATAATCTAGTGAATTTTATCAATGACATCCGTTGAAGTTGATCTTATTGTGAAGGAAATTACAAAGATCTTGACTACAACTGATGTCAAGAAACTATCTTTTGAATACAAAAAAAATGAATTTAATACAAATTGTATTTCTTTAAATGTTACATATAAAAATTTGGAGAATACTTCTTTGGAAGATAATTTAATAAAATCAAGTAATAATCATTGTTCATCTTTGTCAACAAAATTCAATAGACATTCAAATTTTAAAAATTTAGAGAACATTGAAAATGATTCAACTTTATCTGATTTAATGTCTTGTAGATTTGTAAACTCTCAAATAAAATGTGATGGAAATTGTAACAAAGTAAATTCTAAAAGAAAAATGAAAGTATTTGGTATTTGTGATCATGTAATTTGTAAAAATTGCCGTGATCAGTATAAATATGTTTTCAAGATGTTTAACCTTAAACCCTCTTGTACTAATTTACAATGCTTAACAAGTGTCTTGATGACCATATTAAAAGAAAAAAATGAACACTTTTTTCAAGAATGTTGTAAACTTTATAACAATGAAGATTATAAAAAAATATTGAAAAAGATAAATAATATCTACAAAGAAAAACTTTTATAACTAACTATATTTTCAAAAGTATAATACAATTGAGAATGAAATAAAAAAATTATTTGTAAAAAAAAGAAAAAAAAACTCAACACTGTTTCGTCAATTTTTTATTTAACCTATTTGAAAAGTATTTCTATATTTATTTGATTAATTAATATCCTTTATAAACAATTAATGCACTATAAGAATAATGTTAAAAATAGAATATATTTATTTATAACTACTATGAATTATATACTTTGTATTCTTCTAATTTATCTTCTACATATTATCTATTCGTTTCCTGAACGACTTATTAAACTTAAAAAAATAGGAAAAGTTTACAATGATATAGATAAACCTAAAATTTTTAAAAGTTTTTATTACTATCCTAAAAAAAATCGAAAAATTATTTTAAGTGATAGTAATTTCTTTAAAAAGAAAGTATATTCAACAACTGGAAATATGAATTATTCGTCAAAAGATAATAATAATCCTGTTCAAAATAGAGAAATGGTTGATAATAAAACTTATGAAAATTCAATTTACTATAAGCCATTTTCAAAAAAATATTTTAATGGAAAAAGCAGAAAAAAAATTTTGTCTAATGAATCAACTCCACGTTCTAATTTATCAGAAGAAAATTTATTTAATGAAATAAGTAATAGTTATAACGATAATAAACAAATTTTGTCTAATGAAAGATTACCTTTGAATGATAATCCAAGCTACAAAAATGTATCTATTAATAATATTGGAAATACATTACGTTTAGTAATAAAAATTGTTCCATCAAAACGAACAGGATAATAACTTGACTTATCCATAAATATAATATAATTTTTTTTTGTAATTTAATAAATATTTCTTATATCTTGATCATCTATATTTGTTCCTTTGACTTCTTCAAATTCAAGAACATCTTGATTAAAAACAGTATCAGAAATTAGTTTTAAACTTGTTTCTTGTAATTCTCCTGCACAAAACATTTCATCAATAAGATGATGAACTGTTCTAAAATTTTCTTCTAACGTTAATTCACAAATTTTTGGTATCAAATGTGAAAGAGTTCTAACAAGGCGATCAATTATATAAATTGATATCAATTCATTATCATATTTACTAATTGCACATACAAAGTAAACTGTTGAATACCTATTATTAATATTTTAAATATTTTTACAATTACTTACTTTCCATAAACAACTTTAAAATCTTTGTACTCTAATATATTACATGATAAAGAATTTCTTGTTGCCATTGTTGTCCAAATATCACGTAGATACATTTTTTTTTCTCTTTCAGAATAAGCTTCAAACCATTTTTGAATTAATGGTTTTCCCTCATTGTTAATAGCAATAATAAAATGAAACATTTAAAATTAATTTATGAATCATTATTTATTGGATACATTAATAAATGAAATTTATATTCAAATTCATAGATCCTTGTTAGAATGTTACATTTATATATCCATAAATATTCAAAATATTATTTTAAAAGAAACATTTAATAAGTTTAATGTATTCTTAAAGAGAAGCTTTCTTGGAGACATATGTATCATAAAAAATACTATTACTTTAATTGTTTTTTTGTATATAAATAATATAAGGAGATGAATAAATATTTATGTATTATTAAACGATTTACTTCTAGTAAACCTTCACAAAGGTAATTATTATTATTATTATTATTTTTTAATTATATTTTTTTATTTTAGTCCGCCAAAAATAAAATCTAAAGAACCACTCTTGGCACATGAAACAAAATATGGAAATATAACTAAAAAATGGAATTATAGATCAGAAATTGTTAAACATAAAAAATTGGATCATAAACACTATTTTATTTGGTTAGGTTTTGGGGCATTTTCTTTAATAGGTGGCTTGTTTTTTATTACAATAAAATCAGCTGTTCTTAAAAACAGGAAAGAAGAAATGCAAATGAGAGAAAATCTTCGTAAAGAGTTAGAATTAACAGGCCAGGAGAGGAAACAAATTGGTGTAATGGATTCTATCACTAAAGATTAAATTTGCCTTAAAAAAATTAATTTAGTTTCATGTTATATTAGTTGTTATAACTATAATAATACTATAAGATATAGGTGTTTATTTTTTTTATTTATAAAAGTCAGTTAAATATTTTAAGATTTGATATTTTATTGAAGTCATTGTTTATTATCAGAAATATTTTTTTTCGACAAAATTTAATTGAAAAATAGAAAACAATATAATGAAAATGTAAAATATAGTATTTATTTATGACAAAACAAGTGAACAATGATATATTTTTATAAACAAAACTATTATCACATTTAAAAATATAAGGGCATTTTGCAAATATATCATTAATAAATTTGATAATTTAAAATAATTAATTAATTAATTATATTATTCAATGATAAATTATTAATTTATAAGAAAATGTATAAAGAGAACATTTTTTATTAAAAAATATTTTTGGCCAATGAAAAATTATTTTTTCAAATAAAATATATTCGTGTAATTAAAAATTTATATGTAAACATCAAACAGATATTTTGTTATATAATTACATTGATCATTGATAAAATAAATTATTAATTTTGATAAGGTTTTTTAAATCATACATTTCTTATTTTTATTCTGTCGATATTTAAACAATTATTTAGTTAAATATTATATCTTGTTTGTCATGAATCATTCACCATTTTTTAAAAAAATTTTTAATGCAGATCAGAAAAATTATGTTCATGTAGAATATTTTGATGGTTGGCTTATAAACTCTCTCCAAAGTCACGAAATATCTGAAATGCCTTTTTTAAGTCGCCACACTATTAATAATTTTAACAATAAAGTATGTTTAATGTAAAAATTATATTATTTTTTTTTAGGATTTTGTTTATACAAATCAGATACTTGGACAATTATTGGTTTTTAATTATTCAAGAACACGTTTTATCTACTGGATCAACACATACATCGGTGGGACTATAGCAGAAGCTGAATACTTGTATGACGTTTTAAAAAAATATACAACAGCTGAACCGGTGAGAGAAGGAAATGGGAGTATTGTATAAAAATATCGCTGTCTTTTTTTTAAAATTTATAAAAAATTGTTTATAATAGAGATGAAACTTTTTTTCGTATAATCAAGATAAATTTCAGCAAAAAGTAAAAGTAACAGGTGACAGTTATTTATTTTAAAAATTGTAAAAAAAAAACAACTATTTTTTTATGTAATTTTTTATTTTTAATACAAAAGCTACAATACTTATGAATGTTAAAATTATATATATTCACAACAAAATTGAACAAGTATCTGCAAAGCATAAAATTACTCAAAAAATTTGATCAGTTTCGAATAATGTTCTTTTTTTTCCATAAAAAGTAAACTATTCCAAACGACAACAGTACTTAAAATCATATCTAAATTTTCTCTAAATTTTATACAAAGTTTCTTTCAGGGACGAATAATGTATGAATATCACAAAGTTTTTCAACGAAATTTTAATTCAATAATTATAATTTAAAAAAATGTTTAAACTTGTTTCTTTACTTGTGCTATCATAACTACCTTCAGAATTTAATATTATTTACATGTTTTTAGTATTTTGTATGTCACAATTTTTTTTATCTACTGTTCAAAATTCACATTTTAATAATTTTATTTGTAAAAAATTTATCAACTTTTTTCTGAAAGTATTAAATTTTTGATAATTCATGCTAGAATCCAATTTACAGAAATAAAATTTTTTTGATAAGAAATTACATTTATTTTCATCACACTTTCGTATTTTAGACACCAATATTTTTCTTCTAAATTTATTTCAAATAAAGTCAACTTCTGTTACTAGAGAACTTTTTTTATTTTGCCTTAAGATTGATTTTAAATCTTTTTTCTTTAATTTGAAATACAAACAATGAAAATTTTCAAGTTTGTAATTTAAGAATAAAAGAAATGTAATAGAACGCTAAATGTAGGAGAAAAAACAATCTAAAACACTTGTTCTAATTTCATTGATAAATGATATTTTAAAAAAAAAACTATGAAACTTTTTATTAAGAAGTAAAAAATTAAAAAAATTCCATAACAGATTTTCTATCTGAATATGTGTAAAATTAAAGATCAAGCTCTAATGGGCTTAAGTTTAGCAATACAAGAGATTTAAATTTATTATTTATTACTCCCCATAAGCGAGTTATTTCATTGAACATTTTCTGTGATGATTCATCTTCTGTACTGACACATTCGAATATCCATGGTTTAATATCAATGAGATAATGATAAAGAACATTTCGAATTGAATCATAAAGATCTGGTCCATGATACATTGCATCAATAATCTCAGGATAAATTTTTAATAGTGAAATAAGTATTGTCTCAGGAGCATTAACATTGTTTAGTGTATTAAGCCAAGAACTTGTCTGTTGAACACAAAAATCATTAAATTCATAACAAGTACAAAATTCTTTAAAAGTTTCCAAACCAAAGAGAAACAATTTTTCCTTAAATACTCCATCATTTTCCGAAGCAAAACTTGTTTTTGTATAGTGTCTTTCGATAACAGAATGAAATTGCATCCAAAATTGCCAAGCCTTATATGAAAATTCTTCTGAGTTATTTTCAGAAACAGCACGGATAGAGCTATTTTTATGGCAGTCGATAATTATGGAAGAGATAAATTTAATCTTAAGTGTTTTTATTATAAGATCATCACTAAAAAAGAATTCTTCTCCATTAGATATTTGACAGCGTGATTCAAGTATTGATAAAATAGACTCTAAATTAGTTGTCCAATGTTCTACATAAAACATCCATTCTTTCATAATAAGATTTCGTGTTTTTGTTGAATAGAAAAGTTTTGCACAATAATCCATAATCTTCTCAAAATAATTTAAGCCATTAGGATTTTTTATTTTGTTATCATATTTAATTATATCTGTTCCTTTATTAATAAAATCCAAAATTTCCAATGGTTTATGATGAATACATCTATCAAAGTATTCCATAACAACATCCTCTGAAGCTCCAAAATTTTCAATAGAGCGAAGCATTCTAATACGTTCATCCAATGCTGCGTCGTTACCAACATATTCCAAAAGAGTCATTATTGTTTGGTAAACTTGGCTATTTTTATACTTATCCTTTGCTATTGAATGAAGTTTCAAAACATAATTATCTAACGTTTCTATAGCTTTTTTTTTATTTAAAGTTACAAGTTGTTTTCTTCCTTTATCATATAATGTGGCAGCAGCTTCTATAAAAGAATTCACGACATCAAGATTTTCAGATTGTTGTGATTTTAACTGAGATGCTTCATAAGGAGTTAAGTCTGATAAAGAAGACTCCTGCCTTAAGTTACCCATAAGAAGCGTTAATGAGTGATGCATTAAATTACGTACATGCTTCAAAATAGCATTTATATTTAATAAATTATCCATTTGAATCCATTTATGAAAGAGATAATTTGCAAACCTGTTTTTAGTAAAGTGTTCTTTAAAAACATTCAGGTACTTATCAATATCTTTTTCATCTTCAAAAAAATGATCGAAAAGTGGTTTCACAATAAGTCTTACAATCCTCCTAACAATTGACATATCTTTTTCCACTTCAAGAACAATTATAAATTCTTTAATATCATTTGTATCCAAAGTTATTACTTCATTAGATTGCAAGATATCCAGACAATTTAATCCAGCTGATTTTGCAGACTTATCAGCGTCGCGTAAAATAAACGGAATTTTCATCCTCATGATCTTTGCAATACAAGATCCTGTAAATGGATAAGCACTCAAAAGTCCTATTCCATCATAAACTTTGGCACGTACGATTGCAACACTTTCGTTTGAAAGTTTATCAATAAATAATGAAATAATTTCACGAAGATCACTACCATCAAGTTGAAACCATCCTCTACCTAAAACGCCCAGAAATTCTTTGGCAAGAAATGCTCTTATTGGAACAAAAGGATCCATAATAAGTCTTTTTAATGCTGTAACTTGGAGCATAAAACAAGTCTCAACATCAGATGAATCAACCTTAAGTTTTGGATTTATTGGAAACATGTGTGTTAACATAATTGCAGTATTAAGACGATCCAACTTATGACGTAATGAATAATCAAGCCATAGAAACTCAAGAGTACCCTTGTATAGCAAAAGTTGTGCATTATTAATAATATTGCCTTTCACAGCGTTACCATTAGTTTTTGAAACTTCTCTACTTTTATCACAAATAGCTTCAAACAAATTCATAAATTTGTTTTGAATATTACTGTCCTCAGCAAAAATAGCAAGTTCAAATATTTTAGATACTACTAAAGCAATAAATATATCTATCTCTCTATCTTGTTCTTCTAAAGAACAATTGCTAACAGTACTTTTAACAAAACTAAATGTACTAATCAAAAGTTCTGCATATCTTTTATAATGTGTATCAGACTTAATATTTAATATAGCATTTCCAAATGTTTTTCTAAACAAATTTGGACCAATAGAATAATAAAAATTAGCTGCAATTTTAGTTCCTTCACGTTTTTCTAGAAATTCACTATTTGTAATAGAAGCTATCATGTCATGAACTGATAAAATTTTTACAGCCTCAGGAATTTCTGATTTTCTTTTATACAAAAGAGCTAACTTTTTTTTCTAAAAAAATTATCATAAAAATAAAGATAATTATTTTCTTACCATAACTTGGGGATTAGTAACACATTCTCTATAGAGATCAACCCATGATTCATTGCTTACTAATGTTAAATCAACGTTTTCCATTGAAAGTATAATACAACTATAATAAATAATTTGATCAAAATGAATAATATGTGGTAAGAAAAAAAGCGCTAAAAATAAAACGTTACTCCAGAATAACTTTCTTGACAAGAAACATTTATTAAAAACTCATAATTAATTAATTGTAAACAAATATAAAAAAAAACACAACAACAAAAATTTTAAGACATTATGGTCTTTTTGTTATCTTTCTTATCTGTACGTTTTTTAAATTTTTTATTTATATTTTTTGATCTAGGTAAAACTCCACTATGTTTATTATTTTTTCCATCTTTTCTATCTCCCTTATTAAATTTTTTTCCTTGCCGACCATTGTTAGCCGATCTGTTCTTCTTTTTGGCAATCTTTGTTACTCTTATTTCTCTTCCAAGTAATTGAGATCCATTGAGGGTTAGTGCTTTTTTAAGTAATGTAGGATCTGAAAGTCTCACGAAGGCTATTCCAATACCTTCATGTGAATTTCTATCACGTACAACACGAACAGCATTGACGTCAACAACAGGAGAAAAATGTTTTATTAAATCATCTTCTGTAATTTTAAGATGTAGGTTACCTACAAAAACTGAACATTTTGGATCGTATTTTATATCATTAGCCGATGTAACAATTAACTGACGACCATCAATTTCATGTTTTCCAGCTGCAAGTGCAGCACCAACAGATTCTTCTTTTTCATATTTCACATAAAATGTCAAACTCTTTTGTAATTCTGAAAATTTACCAGTTTGTGCAGCAGCTCTCCTACTCATTTTTTCATTTTGTGGTAAAACATTACGCATTCTTACAGAATGAACTTTTCCAAAATGATGAAATATATTACGAATCTTGTCTCTTGTTGTATTCAATGGTGCATTACCAACATATAAAGTTCTTGGACATTCATCATCTCTTTGCTTAACTGTATCTAATTTTTGTTGTATTTTCTTTCTAAATAATAAAAATTTATTACATTCTTAAAAATCTAAACAAACTTGTGTTCTTCTCTTTCTTTATGTTTTTCTTCCTTACGTTGTTCTTCAGCTCTTGTATGTGTTATAACCATTTTCTCTGCAGCTGTAACTGGTCCACTTTCTTCATCAGAAGAACTACTACTTTCTTCTTCATTATTGTTAGAAGCACCAAATAAAGCAGCAGCAAGATTTCCAGGACGATATTTTGAAGTCATATTTAGGTAAAATATTTTTTAAAAATATTATTCTATTCAAATGTTAGAACGTTACTCCAAATAAATCATGAAGTCGTTTTAAGATTAAGTGATAAGAATTGTATCTTATGTTTTGTTTGAAGTTAAACTAAAATTATGAAGTATTATATATTTGTTGATTTTTCATCTTTTCAAAAAGATAAAGATACTTCTGTAATAATTAATACTATTGATGATTTTACAAATAATCTTAAAGATGTCCGGCATACAACTGAACAGGTATAAATAAATATCACATTCATTATAAATTAATTTTAGATAAATTTGGAAGAAATTGATGGAAATCTAAGTATTTATTTTGAAAGTTTGGGTGTAAAATGTGAATGTAATTTGATCGAAGGAATTTTTATATCCTCATCAAAGTCTAAATATTTTGATGAAATTGACATTAAAAAAATTCCATTTCCTTCCTATTTTATTTTTTATGATAAAGACGATAGTGATAAATCTATAAACTCTAAAATGAATGATGCTTTGTTTTTATGGAAAAAAAGATATTTTCTCGACAATCATAGATTATCTTTTCAAGTTTCTAAAAATATTTCTGAAGTTATTCAATGTATATTAAATATTAGAAATTTTATTTGTCAAACAGAAGATCTATTTCTTGCTGGCCATCCTGATTTTAGTATATGGTTTGAGTGTAGTCCTAAAATTCCTGCATACATATCAAGTATTTTGTGGGGTGTATCCGAAGGAGTCAATGATAGATATATTAAATCTTGTTTTGATGATTCACTAATTGAAGAGAAAAAAACTATTTCAGAAGATAAAAATATGCATGAAATTAAACAAGAGTATATAGAACAAGATAATGTTAAATCAAATGAAAATAATACAACTTTAAATAATGTCTCTTTAGATACATTCTTTTGGAAAGTTTCTGAAGTAAAAAAAGAAGTTGGTGAAAATTTTGATACAACACATGACTTTTATAATTCAAGTATAAATAATACTCACAAAAGTGCAAAAACAAATAAGTGGGATGTAAAAAATATTTCTACTATAAAGACAAAATTAGGAGATTTATTTGAAGAAAAGCAAGGAGAAATTACTAAAGTTAAAGAACATTTTATTCCTCTTAAAAATAAAAAATCTTTTCCTATATATGGTGCAGAAACGGATTATGATTCAAATTTATCTGAATTAGATGGTTTAATAAGTCATCATCTTGAAATAATTTCTTTTGGTTCAGTAAACCAAATATTAAACATAAAAGTATTTCAACCACGTTTTGAATTAAAATGTAAAAAACTTCCAAATGAAAGTGAAGAAAGCAAAAATATAAGAAATCAAACGTATTACGATTCATTAGGTGAAGTTCTTTTTACAAAAAAGGTTGTTATGTATTTTAAACATGTAGCATCGGGTGAATATGGGTTTATACAAGCAACAAAGTTTTTTAATGATGAAATAAGAATGTATGCAAGTTTTTTTGATTATCATAAAAAGAAATTTGTTTTAAGTGGAAAACCAATCGAGCATGCAATTGAATATCCAGAAAGGAATGGGACATGGGGAACAAGTAATGTACAAAATTATGAGAGACAATGTTGGCTTACAATTTCATCTTTTCGTAATGAATGTTACAAAATATATCGCTTTTTGTTAAATAGTGATAAAACAGTTAAATTAAAAAATTACATCAAGTTAATGAGAGAACATGCCAGGATAATTGGTATGAGTGAACAGTACAATAAATTTCTTAAAGAAATGGTAACTACAGTTTTACCTGAAAATTCAGATAATCTGTCACAAGAACATTATAATTTATTGAAAAGTCTTTCTTCAGAGGGTATATATTCCCCAGAAATAGATTGTTAAAAAATATTCTTTTTATTGTTATTTGAAAAGTAAAATGAGGACTTATAATAGTAGAAAAAAAACTTTATAAAAAAAGAAAATAACAATTTTTAGGAATTATTAAAATTGAATTAACAAATGAATTAATTAAACAGATATACAAAAAATCATTGGTTGGAAGCTAACTCTTCATAGATCTCTAATTCGTCTGGTTTTAACTTTTTAAAGGCCTTTTGAAGTTTCTTTTCCCTGGCTTCCTCTCCTATGTCTGCATACTTATTTTTCTTAGCTTGTTTAAAAAAGTCAAAAGCTGTCTTTTTATGAACGACTTTTCTAGCGTTTCTCTTTGTTACTTTACCGAGATCAATCATTTGTTTTTTTGTGTAATCTTTTTGTTCAGTGTTTAACTCACTTTCATGATCAATGAGAAACTGTTCCAATTTTTCATTGTATTCATGAACATTTCTTTCATAATTTTCTTGTGCCTTAATTCTATTTATATTGGAGACGTCACCAAAAGCTTCTTTAACATCAGCAGGTGGTCTGGCAAAAAGATTCTTATGGCCACAAACAGATAAAAATTCATTGTATAATGGTAAAGGTCTTTTCGGGAAATCGGGATATAGTGTTACTATATCCCCACGTGTAAAACGTTGCATAATAGCTGTAGCCATAAATTCATAAGTAATGCTATCTCTTCTTGTAGAATATCTATATGCATTTTTGAAACTTTCCTCAACTTCATTGAGTGGTAAAGTAAAAGCATTTTCATCTAAAGCAGGAGCCAATTTACTGGTACCACGTTTCTTGGCAATAGATCCATTAGTGTCAGCAATTGTTTTACATAAAGTTAAAAGTTCAGAAATAGGCATTTTGATCCCATCAATTGTTTGGGAACATTTATCCTCATCAGAACAACTCATTTCAGAAAGCGAACGTTTTCTATTAACTTTTTTTGGTGAAGACATGATTTTCTAAAAATATAAATTTAAAAATATATCATAAAAATAAAATTGTGACAAAATGCGAAGAAATATAAATAAGTATAATTTTATGGTGGCAGAGAGAGACGATAACTAAAATGTGCATTGGGTAGAATTATATGCATCACACTGACATAAATTGTGTGGCTGATAAAACTATTTCAACGCGAAATAGGCTGCCTGCACATCTTTAATTTTAGGGAAAAATCTACGCTACACAGCCTAACATTACTTACTACTTTCCTCTTATTTCTATACAGACATGGTGAAGCGCCATAGTTAATAATAATAAGAGAGAATATCAAACTAAAAGAGACATATATACAACGACAAATTTAATGCTTGGTAATGTTAAAGTATACACATATATTTACAGGTGACAATATACAAAAGTGATTTGAGAGAAGGGGTGAATGTAAAATTGGATATTAATTATCATTTTATTTTTGATCGTGTTAATATCAAAATCATGTCGCTGGCTGTAGAATGTGGTATAGTCAGACAATGAATAGGGCATCAAGATTTTTAATATATTTGTATCCTTTTAGTGTTCAAAAATTTTTTTTACTACAAGAAGTTAAATTTGGCGCCACAATATTTTTAATTTTATATTGTTTTTGGAAAATTGAAATCATTGGTAAGTATTCAATGACTTGAAATTGAAAAAAAAAAGAAAATTGCAATGATTGCAAAGGATTAAATTTAAAAGAAAAATTCTAGTTTTTTATTGATATAGTTTCAATAACATGAAAATTTTCATTTTTTAAAATAATTTATATATTTACAGTAAAACTTTTCTTATAGGTAGAAAATGACTGATAAAAATTTTGTCGAAGTTAAAAAACATTCCTAGATATTAAAAATAAGGAAGAACATGTAATTTTATGTATGAAATTAATTTATGAAATGAAAAAAATGAATATTATCCAAGTTAAATTATGTACCTTTTTTTAGAAATGAAACAATTTTTAAAAATGATAGGAAAAATAACTTTAAAAATTTTTAATTAATAAAGAGACATATCATGTAAAACATTTCAATTAATATTTTGAAAAACTTACTATTGATAAAAGTTTGAAAACAGTGTTAAGAATATTTGTAAAAAATTTAATCCCATAAACTACATTTGAATATTATTTTTATATTCAGAATAATTACAAAAATTTTAAATTTTAAAAAAAAATTTAAAAATTGAAGTACTTTTTAGAGGAAAGTTAATATCTTCTTTTGCATTGAAACTATTAAAAAATAGATTTGGCCAAAAGATAAAGAAAATTTGAAGGACAACATACTTGAATTTCAGAAATGAATTGTTTCTCTGAGTCATTTTATAACTTTACAAATTGTAAACTATAGTATTTTATACTAGTATTATGTAAACGTTTATTTTATATTGATATAATTCATTTTGATTTTAGTTAGAAATTCCATTTCTTACAAAGTTGATGGTATTTTTACTACTTCTTTTAAGAAACAAATGGTTATATATTAGGTATTAAACAAAGATATGACTTTAAATTATTCTTTTATTTATTATAATATTTATTCATCTTATTATTAAATATTGATGTAATAACTGTTATAGTGTGACAATTGTTTATTAATAACTATAAAATAAATTTTTGAATTAATTCATATATATTTATTATTAATTCGACATTGTTTTTATAGGAATTTATTAAAAGAGATAAAAAATTACAAAGAAAAAGTTTTAAATACGATTATTTTAATAAACAATATCAAAAGATTATCTAGTATTGAAATGAATAAGCCAATTTAATAATTAAAAAATGTTAAGAAAAAAAAAATAAAAGATTTACTTGTTATATTATACTGAAAAATTTAAATATTAAATTTATTATGTATTATATTACTTTATTAATTGTTATTTTTAATAATAATAATAGCATGTTGAATTATTTTAAACTTTACATTCACACTTTATATTTTAAAGTATTTAATTATTAATCCGAAATATCCTTTTTTTCATTTACAAAAATAAAATTTAAGATGCAGTAGCAATACGGTTTGTTTTCATTTGTAGCATAAGGACTTGATAAACATACACCCCCATATAAACTAAATTGAGGACTTGCATTTCTACATTTTTTTGCACAAATTAAATAATCATATTTATTTCCACATTTATAATTTGAATTTAATACTCTACCATTAATTGATATGTCTAAAGCATAGCTAAACAAAGATAATTGAAATATAGCTATAAATATAAAATATATAAAATTCATTTCAATAAATGTGAATTTTGATAAATAAAAAATATATAATTTACATTTATGTGATTTTAAAATATTTACATATTTTATTTTCAATTTTGAATTTTACAAAAATTTAAAAAAAAACAACTTCTGAAGATAATTTAAATTTATTCTATAATAGTTTACTGTTCATATAGTTATACTTTTATTTATATTATTAACTTTTATTAAGAAAATTATTGCTTAAAATATATATCATTAGAAATAATTTATACAGACATTTTTATTAATTTAGGAGAATTTTAATTTTTCTTTAATATTTTTTCTAGAAATGAGTCATAACATTTTTGAATGAGTCTTGTAATGGTTTAATGACTTTGAAATATTCGTAAAATAAAAAATTTTATTAATCAGTTATCAATACACATTTTAATATTTTATATGTCATTAAATTTTTTTTTTACAGTTATCTTTTATATCTAAAAAATTTTTAATTATTATTAAAAATTATTAATTGTATTACAAGGTGCTTAAAAATGTTAGTGATTATTATTACTTATTAAAAAAACTATCATATTTATGATTATAATAATATTAAATAAAGAAATACCAGCTTTAAAAATAATCGAAAGTTTTATGTATTAGAAAGAATTTTCAAAAATAAAGTCATTATTTTTATTCTGAAATATATATTTTATATTTATAATATATTTTCAAAGTTTTTCTACTTTTTTTTTTTAAATTTCTGAATTTTTCAAAAATTTGAATACGGTAAATAAAAATATATATATTTAAAAAATTTTATAAAAAACTAAATTGCTATACATTCATTAATGTGTAGTTTGATCATTTTCTTTTTATTATTAACTACAAAATTGATCAAGTTGAATGTAGTATTAATTTGGTACTTTAAAAGACATATATTAGCACCAAATTTAAAACACAGACTTTGATACTTCTTCATGCTTCTATCATTTTTTGGTGGATGAATACTAAATTATTATTAGATTAATAATTAAAATTAATATATTAAAACTAATATAATCAAAATTCTACTGGTAACAATTTTTGTTATCAATAATTTTTATAATAAAATGGAACTAAATAATAGTAATTTTGTAGTTGTGATAGAATTTAAGTTACAATTTTTATTGTTTGCTTAATAAATCACACCAACAACATTTTAATAATTGCTATCATTATATTAATAATCTTCTTAGATATGATTATAATTTAATGATAAAATATAAACAAATAAAAATTTAATATAAAAAAGATAAAAACATTTATAATTAATCATTTTAAAGTTTCATCACATTATGTCCCTAGAAGATCGCCCTCTCTTTGAACAGATAGCTGTTAAAAAATTAATAGAAATTCATGAAAAGAATCCTAAGTATGTTATAGAACATCCAACTGGAGATCGACCGGCATTATATCCTGTTGATGGAATTCTTCAAATGGCTTATTGTACCCCAGAATCAGTTAGATCAGCTAGAAAAATAATTCCCAGAGATGATGATATATTTATTTGTACCACTCCAAAAAGTGGAACTACATTTTGTCAAAATATTTGCCTATGCCTAGTTAATAGAACATATCTTAATGGAAAACAAGGTAAAAAATAAAATTCATATAAAATATTTAATATCATTTAAAGATTTTCTTGTGGATTCACCATTTATTGAAATGTATGGAGGTGATGTTATTGATGCTTATCCTTCTCGAAGAGTACTCAAGACTCACTTTACTTATGATTGGGTACCAAAAAGTAAAAAAGCAAAGTATATTTATTGTGTAAGAAATCCTAAGGATACATTAGCAAGTTATTATTTTTATAATAAAATACTTAAAATTGCTAATTGGGAAAATGGTCAATTTGATGTTATGTTTGAAATGTTTATGAATGATGAAATTGAAAGTGGAGGTTATTTTAGTCATATTAAATCATGGTTACCTCATATCAATGATGAAAATGTTTTGTTTCTTGTTTATGAAGAAATGTGTAAAGATTTAAAGGGTTCTATTATTAAAATTGCTAATTTCGTAGGCGGTGAAGCATTAAAAATTATTAATAATGAAGAATTGTTAGAAAAAGTAATATCGGAATGTTCTTTTGAAGGAATGAAAAAGAAAAACAATATGTTTTCAAATGAAGCTGTATAGTAAGTTTTTGTTTCTATAATAAAATTAAATATATTTTTTTTTCAATAATATTTAGTCATAGTAAAAGTTTTATTAGAAAAGGTGGTTCTAGAAATTGGAAAGATTTAATGAGTAAGGAACAATCTGATAGACTTGACAAGAAATTTAATGAAGTTTTTAAAGGTACTATTCTTGAAAATTTATGGATAAAAGAAATGAAATGGGAAAATTAATAAATCTGTTTTATTAATAATGAATAGTAAATAAATTTTATTATCAATAATTAGTAAATTTATAAGTAGCTTATATTTTCATCACCAAAAGATTTTTGTTGCTTATTTTTTATATCATTTATATTTGAACATGTATATCCAACTTCACAAATATTTTCTTTTCTTAGATTATTATATGCGAATAAACTTGAAAAACTACTATAGGTACTTGTATCACTTATACGAATATTTAAACTTTTTTCAGATGATGTCATAAATTTTTTATTTAATTTTTTTCTACTATAAACACTGTTATTGTCTTTAACTTCCATATCATTTCTTTTATTATATCTTTTTTGTTGTTTTAATTTGTCTGTTTTTATTCTTTTTCTGTAACTTGAATTTGTTTTATTAGAATCATCATTTAATTTTAATACAATTTCTGAAACATAATTTGTTGGTTCTCTTGAAAAAAGTGAATTTGTTACCCGACTTGAAAAATGTGATAAATATCCAAAATTTTTACGAAAAACAATATTAACAAAAGTTATTCTATACCTTGATGACATTATAAAATACATAAAAAAATGAACTGATGAATTTATCAATGATAATAAATCTAAAAAATCAGCCACATAATGATATATTTCTTTAAAAATATCATTTGTCCATATAGCACTTAATATTATAATTATTCCTTGAGGTAATTCCGTTAACAGGAATACAATTAATATTCCTAATAAAAGTGTTGTTGCTTTATCTTTTTTAAACTTCCTTTCATTGATTGAAGTTTTCCTGTATTGATAAAAAAACTTTTTTCTTTTTTTTTCTGCTTCATTTAATTTATACATTAAGTTAAATGATAACAACAGTAGAAGAATAGAAGGTATTAGTTTATTAAAAATTCCGGTTAACCATAAATTTGCTTTAAAAATTTTGCAATTATTTTTTTTTGCTATTTCAGAAAAGTCTAATGTATAAATGGCTTCTTTTAATAAAGTAGAATTATCATAAAAATTTTTACAATATACTTGACTACTATCTTCTATGTTCCATACTTTAGTTGTTTTTGAAATTGTATGTACAATAATATTTGGCATCGTTGTTATAAAAACACCAATCATCAATATAAAAGAAATTTTATAAGCTATCATTGAACTTTGCCATGGTGAATGAAATGAGTTAGTTTTAAATGTTGTTCTTCTTACAAATGCCATAACTACAGCTAACCAAAGTGTTAAAGAATGAAGAAATATTGATAAAATTACGTGAAAGTATAAAAATACTAACCATAAATATGAAAATGGATTTAAACTTTATTAAATATATTATAAATATTAAGAAAAATATTAACATACCATTGAAAAAATTGAAAATTTATGTTGATTCTAAAATGAAAATTATATATTAAATATGTTAACATAGTTATCATATCACATATAGCAATTACTGTCATTATACTATTAACTGATGACTTTCTAAGATTTTTTCTTGTAAGTACAATTAAATGAATAAAATTGAATGTAGTTCCAATTAAACATATTACAAAACAAATATATGGATGAATTTTCATATATGAATTTCCAAAATTTCTAACATTTTTTAGAATTTTTATTGTCATTGAATTATTAACATTAAATAAAATAGGGTCATTATCACAAATAGACATGATAATTAATATTATAAATATTGAAGAGAAATGTATGAATGAATACTTTACATGAAATATTAACTACTAAGTATAGAAGGTGTGAAAACATCATAATCTATAGAAATTATATATCCATAGAAGTAAATATTAAAAACATTTGTTTCCTATAAATTAAGAAACTTTTAAGATAAGTATGAATAATTTTTTTTAAAAACTTTGTACTTTATTTAAATTATATAAAATATACTTTAACAATCATGGGATTAAAAAAATTTTTTTTTTTGATAAAAAATATAAAATATTTAATGTTAATTTTTTTTATTATATATTATGGTAGCCATTAAATGTTTATGTCTAAATATAATAAAATAAAAATGTTATTTAATTGATATTTTCAATAAAACATGATCTTAATGTGAAATCTTTCATTATCCTCTTTAAGGATTCTTTTATTTCTTTTTTTTTTAAAATAATATTATTGATAAATGTTAATAATTTATTGAAATGTTTTATATAATCCATCATTTAAAATATTAATATTTATATATATATATACATTTTTTTTTTATTCTAATATAAATATGATAATCTACCCGGATGTTAAATTAAAAAAGCTAGCTAATTGAAAAAGTTATACATAAGTATAAAAATCTATATTTCTTCTTTAAGATTATTTTGTTTTTGAATAAAACATTTCAATTGGCCTTTTAGAATAGATTGTGGTTGTGATTCTGTTCTCATAAATGCCCATGACTCAGGTGTAGCAGAACAAATAGAAACAAAAATTCCATTTCCAAGAATAAGTATAATAAATATAACAATAAAAACATTTCTCCATTCTTCAATTGTATTATTTGGAGCAAAATATGATACAATGATTGGAATTAAAAGCATTCCAATACAATTAACTAATTGAATTATAGCCATTACAAAATGTGTAAAACTTCTGGCAACGAGTGTTGCTGATTTCATGGCACCAACAGCAATTAATCCAAGACAACTTATTGCTGCTGTAAAAAGAAATAAAGCTAATGATGATTGTGAATGATGAAGAAATCCAAGTGGTAAAAGAAATGATGCACATCCAACTAATGCAATTGTATTAAATAATTGTAATTTTAAACGTTCAGAAATAAATGTTATTTTATCTGAAAGTACACCAACTATTAATTTAGCTACTAATTGACATATTGCTGGAATTATTGCACTAAATCCTGTTTGATGTATTGGTACATGTAATACTTTATTTAAATATGTTGGCATAAATTGTAAAAATACTTGAAAACCAAATGAACTTGCCAAAAATGATATCCATATACCCCATATAGCTTTACATCTAAATATTTTACCATATGGTATTGTTCGATCTTTTTTATTAGGTTTTTTTAAACCTTCAGTTATATAATCTCTTTCTTCTCTTCCAACTAATGGATGTTTTCTTGGTGATTCTCTAAAAAAAATAACAAAAAGTATCACCAGTGATAATGAAATAAATCCATGAGCATGAAATACTGAGGCCCATCCTTTTTCAACACATAAATGTGCTGCCATTGGCATTGTTAAAAGTTGTGAAAGTTGTCCTGATGATGATAATAATGTCATAAAATTTCCTATTTCTTTTAATGGTGCCCAGTTAGCTGAGACTACACCCATCATTGGCATAACTGAAGCCATTGCTAACCCTTGTATTATACGTGCTGGAACCATATATAAAACATCAATTCTTGCAACAAATGACATTAATATTGTAGCAACAGATGATAATATTAATAGTATTGAAAAAACTGTTAATGCTCCAAGGTGATGAATTGCATATACAACCGGAATAACCATAATTATTGCACCAATACCACCACCTGCAAATATTGCAGACATCTCATTTGGTGTCATTTCAATAGGTTCATGCTAAAAATAATTTAAAAAAAATTAGTTTAAAAATATACATTTTTTAATTAAATTAATAAACTTACCAAATCAGATAATGAATGATTTGAAGTCATACATATGACATTAAAATTAAATGCTAATTCATTACTTCTTGCTGCAGTCATACATAAAACTGATAATAATAATATTAAATATCTTGTATATCCACCACAATAAAATTTTATTTTCTCTAAACTACGATCTATAAAATTATATTTGTGATAATCTTTTCTATCAATTCTTTTCTGTGGAACAAGATGTTGTGATTCAGCCAAATTTTCTGTCATATAAATAGCATTATGAATTTGTCTTGCATCATTACTATCAATTGAAGATACAGTTAAATTATTATCTATATCTGAATTCATAGTATGTAATATAGAAATGTTTCTATCCATAGCTAGCATTAAGAAATACCCTTATTTATATAATTAAGATATTTTAATCTAAAAATAAGTTATTTATTAAATAAATTATAGAAAAAAAAAATAAAACAGTGATCATTGATATATGAACATGTACAAAATAAATACAAAGAAAAAATATAGTAGAACATTAAAAGATAAAAATTATATTACTTTTTATTTATAAAAGTTTAAATATTATTTTTAAGATAATATTTTTACTAAGAATAAATAATGTTAAATTTGTTAATTATAATATATAAAATGACAATAATATTTATAAAGTTACGATATCACGATAGTTTAATAATTATTTTTGGTGTGATAATAATTCTAAAAATAGATATATTAATTATATTTAGTAAATAATTATTTACTTGTTCATTATAATAAAAAAGCCAACCTAATAAATTATTTTATTATCATTTAACTAAGAAAATGTCACCGGAAGCATTTAAGAGAAAATGATTGATGATGTAAATCTAAAAATTTTGTGTTATTTTATATGACACATAATTTAGTATAATATATATATATTTTCTTCAAAAGATGGAATGTCATAAATAAACACTTTGTAACCCAAATTTTAAAATCATATTTCGAAATAATATATAAAATTTTAGTTAAAAAAAATTATTATCAACGATAACTATTTCTTCATACTTATATATTACATAGTTTTATTGAATTTGAGGAAAGAGTAACTCCCTCAAAATCAAGATTAATATTTTTATTGAAAAAAAAAGTATTATAAACAATGTTTTATTATTCTTGATAATAAATTTTTAAATGGGATAGAAAAATAAACGAAATAATTTTTTTTTTTATTAGCAATTACTTACTTAAATAAGTTAAGAAATTTACAGATAACTTGTTAATAAGTATCTAGTCGTATTAAATAAAATAATAAGAAATGTGTTATATTATACTAAACAAAATACGGAGGTACTATATGTTTTTTTTTCTTCTTTTTCTAAAATTTTAAACAAATAAATTAAAGATTAATCTTAAATATATTATTATTAGTTAAAAGTTCACATGAATGATTTTCATATAACATGTGGATATATAAATATAAGATAAAAATATAGTCAATAATTTGTCGAGTTAAATTATTTATAATAATATCAATATTTTAGGTAAATTGTATCTGTGTATTTGATGCTTAAACTATATTTGTTTATATATTATTTTACATTTTAAAATTTTCAAATGTACCTCATATCTAAACAAAAATATTTAATTTGACAACCAAATAAAATTGAAACTTCAACAATAATATTTAAGAACTGTCTTTTGTTTATTGGAAAAGTCTGTGACAATCGATGATAAGGCCAAAAGCTAAAATAAATATAATATAATAAAATACTCGAAAATCATATTAAACTATTTATCTTTATAATTATATAATTATTTGTCAATAATTTATATATAATATATTATTATTATTATTATAAAAATTTTAAACAGGAAATTTAATATAATATATACAGTAATAATTAATGGATAATAAATTATTTAAACAATTTATAATATATGGCCAAAGAAAAATTTCCACTCCAAGTAAATGATATAATTTAAAAAAAAAAAGAAAGAAAGAAATATAATTTTATACTGGAAGATGACATTTTATATTCCTTGCGATTGAAAGATTTATTTTCTTCTTTTTTTTTTAATTAAAATAATTTTTTTTAAAAATGTTTACGTAAATTGTTAATAATCATAATGATATGTTAAGTATATTATTATCAAAATAATATAATAATTTTTTTTATATTAAAAAAAATGTAAGAAAAAGATTATGATGTTATTTATTATAAATTCTATATAAATTTATAATCTCTTTCACAATTTTAATTATTTAACATCACCGGAAATAAGAAAACCACAAATTTTCCATTAAACATTGATAAAGTATGTTTAATTAATAATAATAGAAATGGCAAAAAAAATCTTCCCTTTAAATAATTAACACTTTATATTTCATGTATTTAAATTACTTTATTTTAATATTAAATTTTTCAATATATTAAAGTGAAAAGAATATTTGATTTTTACTAACATATAACATAATATATAAAATAATATACATTTAGACAATTTCTTTTTAAATCATCATTAAAATAAATTATACCCTTGAAATTACATTAATAAAAATTGCTTTAAAAAGGTTACCTAAAAATCCTGATTGTACTAAAGCTTTTGATGTATTTGTTATAATAACCATACTACAAATTTGTCTTTTAATATTAAATAATCCACATCAATTTTCTTTTAATAAATTAATTTTTATTATTATGTTTTTATTTAAAAAAATTTATTTATATAAAATATTTTTAATATTTTATTTTACTATACAAACAAAATGTCAATTAAATAATAAGAATGAAGCTTTTAGTAATGTAAGATTATATTTTATAATTAATAAGTATAATTAATATTATAGGAAAAAGTAAATAAAAATATAAAACCATCAGAGATTGGTATATTAATGATCAATGAAAAAGATGATCAGTATGATAATTATAAGTTAGCAATTGAAAGTGTTCATTGTTATTGTTTACATTATGGATATATATTTAAAATAATTAACTTTAATACATCACCTAAATTACCAGTTTTTTGTCCACAAGAAGATTTTTTTTTTGCTAGACATTGTGCTGTTTCACTTTTTCTTGAAGAATTTAAAAATACAATTAAATATGTAATAGTTGTTGATTCAGATATTGGTATTATTAATCCTAATCATCGATTAGAAAATTTTATTTCAAAAGAAAGTATCATATTTATGAGAAGATTAATGACACATGAAATTGCAGCATCACCATATATTGTTAAAAATAATGAATATAGTAGAAAATTTTTAAAAGAGTGGGCACAATTTTTTTATAAGCTTCCACCAGTTTTTCATGGTTCTGATAATGGTGCATTGATGACGTTATTTATGATGAAATTTTATAATAAACATTATGATGAAAGATATAAAATGTGTTTAAATTATTATACAACTATTAAGAATTGGAATGACTATAGAATATTTTGTGTATGTGTTAATACTATTCTTAAAAGTATTTCAAAATTAAATTATAATAATGAGTCATATATTTTTGATAATGGTAATGTTAAAGTATTAACAAAAAAAGAAAATTTAATTGGTATGGTAAGAGATATCTGGATAGGTAAATCAAAATGGTCACCAATTGATTTTATGATTCATGGTTTAAAAAAAAAAACTCAAAGTAATATTAGAGCTACTTTTGGTTATTGGGAAAATCCACTTTATAATGAGGGGTTTCAATTAAATAAATGTTATTATCAAAATTTTACATCTTTATGGGAATATAAACCTAAATATATTACAAGTAATGATAAAATAATCTCATACTTAGAAAAAGAATTTTTATCAACAACAAAACAACATATTGAATTAGAAAAACAATTAAATAAAAATATTAAAAATAATACTTTGAGAGGGAAAACATTATTTTTTTTAAGATCAGCCTTTCAAATTAATAATTCACCATTTATAACAATACTTTTTTTAAGTCATAAAAATGATATTCGTTTAAAATCATTTTCAAATATATTTCAATTTCATGAATTTAATAATGAAATTGAAAATTCACCAAATATTGGTAGTTTTATAGCTGAAGTATCAGAACCAACTTTTTTAAAACATTTTTCGGATGTTGAAAAGATTGTTATAAATAATAAACCTATTGTAAGACAAACATCAATAGCAATTTGTAGTCCAATTTTACAAAATTATAATCTACCTGGAAAGCTTCTTCATTTTTTTAAGTATTGGATTTCAATTGATAAAAATGTCAAATTTTTTATATATTATCATTCATTTTCAAAAAAAGTTTTAAATATTATAAACAAAATAGGTGAAAAATATAAAAATATTGAAATTGTCAATTGGGGTGATTTACCTTATAATGAAAAAGAAGATTATATAAATCCAAATTTTGAATTAAATTTTAGAGGACAAGAATTAGCTAGAGCTGATTGTGTTTTAAGAAATAAAAATAAAGTTAAATATGTTATTTTTCCAAATTTAAATGAAGAATTTTTTCAAATTAATAATTTTATCTTTTTAAATTACCTTTCTAACAAATATCAAAAAGCATCAGTTTTTAAGTTTTCTCTTCAAAATCAAATTATACCTAAAAATTCTGCCAATATATTAAATACAAAAACTGATTTTATTAAAGATAAATATTCTAAATTAACAGTCTTTCTTCCGGAAAGAATTAATTTACCTTTTACTCAAAAATTAAGAACATTCCATGTAGATCCTAATCATATCTTTTCACATATTGTTGATTACAATAATATAACATTTGTTTTATCAGAAGGAAATATTTTATTTGATTATTCAGTTCCATTAACTCACTGGGATAGAACACCTATGATTATATCAAAAAACAAATGGAAACAATTTTAAGATTAATTTTATTATAAAACAACGAATAGGCATTTTTTTTTTCAAATATAAAAAAAATTAATGTAAAAAATTTTGTATAAAAATTATTAAAAAAAAAGTACTAATTATAATTTTATCTTTAATTAGTATCAACGTTTAGTAAATAATCTTTTAAAATTATCATAATACAATTGATCTTTTTGAATGATAACCTCAACAAATAATTCACTCATTCTGTAAAAGTTTCTTAAAAAGAAAGTTCCCGCTTTTCTTGAAGTTTCTTTTTCCATTTTTTCAAAAGCATCCTTTTCTACGAAATTTTTTAAATTACAAATGATATGTAGAAATTTGAGATCTGGCCACATGAATTTATTACCCTCTTTAAGATTATTAAGTGTTAATGTTTCACAAGCTGAATTGAATATTATATTGTTATTTTGAAATTCGACTTCAAGACCTTTTAAGTATTTAAAAAGTGTGATTATTTCCTTGATAGATATTACTGTATTTTTAATATTAATTAATGAGAGATTATTCAGGTGAATACAATATTGACTAATTGTACTGAGATGAATATATTCCATCTTTCCACAACGATAAATTTTTAAATTTTTTAAATTATTTTTAAAAACAGAAAATATTTGATAAAAGTCTGGATAACTACAAAATAAACTAAAGTCTATTTCTAAAGTAGTTAAAGTCACCATATTAGATAAGTCTTCACTTAATGTTTTAATTTCATATTCTGTAAAAGGCATATATAGTCTTGAGTAAGTCCAATCAAAAATAGTTAAACTTTTAATGTTATGATAAAAACCAGGATGTGCCAAAAGTCTCGAATTTCTTTTATTGAAAGCATTTCTTCGATATTCACAATCATATCCTACAATAGAAAAATGTGTGAAACTATCTATATTGGGTGAATTACTTTCAAAATAAATATTGAGGTTAACGGCAATATTATGTTCAGCAAGTATTCTTCCAAAATCATTATCTAATTCTGTGGCCAAAAAATCACCGGCAAAATAATTTACACATTTAAAATAAGTCAAAAATTTTAAAAATGCCAATTTTATCTCATCATATTGTAGGTAGTCAATGATTTCTTTTGTTATAATTAGACTGTCAAATTTTCCAATTTCACAATTTTTTACACTCAAAAGTAACCATACTAAGTCTTCTGAGAAACAATCATAATAAATATTCTTTAAACTTTTAGGAAAAATGATAGATTTTTTATTAATTGAAAAACTTCTTAAATTGTAGGTAGACATATGATCATTGTTAGCAATAAAAGTATGTGGTTTCAAAGTTGTACACTTTTCAAATAAATCTGCTCCACCTGTTTGTAAAGCATACCGACTAAACTTGACAATTTCAATACTTTTGAAACATTTTAATTTTTTAAAAAAATCAATATGATGAGAAAATAATTTCATAATATATAAAGTTTTCATCTTAGGAACATACTTTTCTAAAACTGTTTTAATAGTTTGTGAATTAATTTCATTAAAAAAAAATGATTTCGGTATATCAATTTCAATTTCCTGATTACAAATAAATAATGTAAAACCTCCTTTTTCCTGCCATTTTGAGACAGGTGAATTTATAGCTTCATATCCCATAATTGGAATGTATGAATCTGGTCTATTACATAAAAGGTAATAAGTTTTGCATGTCAATTCAATATTTTTTCTATCTTTAATATTGGTTATACGTTCTATTATAAGATTCATAATATCCATATTATGTCCAACTATCTCAGCAGCTGTTAGCGGTTTTTTTTTGTCACCTCTTGTTATACTTTTATCACTTAAAAATAATTCTTACAAAATATTTTTATCAATTATTTAATTGTAACTTACTTTCTTCCAATTTTTTAATTTTTTCCGTCAGTAAAATTATAGTTTTTTGATTTTCAAGAATCAAAGATTTCATTTCTTTTAATTCATCAGTCATATTTATTTAAAAATTAAATAAAAAAAGTTTTTAACATTCAAAAGTTAATTTTAATGAAAGAGGTGTATATTTCACAAAAATTGTTTCTAATGACTTCGTACTTTGTATTTTAATACCTCAAACAATTGGAATTTTTGTATTGATAACATTATATAACTAGTATATGAATATTACTTAAAATTGACTTATTTTTGTTAATTAAAGTAGAAACATTTATGTGGTATATTTAATTTCTATAGATAAAATTCGGAACAACAATAAGTTAAAAAAAAAAATATTTTAAGACACTTATTCAAATTATTGGTAATTTTTACATTAAAAGCAAAGTCAATTATATTTGTTAATATATCAAAATACAGATATATCATAATAGATTTTAAAAAATCGTTGGTTTACTTATCAAACGATGTTTTATAATAATTTTTTCTATGATTAAATTCCATTTTCTCTATAGCAATATATATATTAATAATGGGTTTTTTTATTCATAGTAGATATATTTTAGTGGTAAAACTTTTATCTACAACACTATTTACTAACATTTACTTATATATAACTTTAGAAAAATTCAAACTTAAAATTTTATCATCATGAAAATAATTTTTATATTGGGCCTAAAAATGTGTTTTAAAAACAATTTTTTTTTCTAATTTTCAAATAAAAGTGTATCCGTATGATAGTTTTTAAAAAAAAATTATTAAGTATATTAACTAATAATAAGAAATTAAAACTTCAAAAATTATATTAAATTAAAATCAGAAGCGATTGTAGGAAATATTTTTTGAAAAAAAAACTAACTTCTTTAACACAACAAAAATATTAAAAATTAAGAAAACGATAAAACATAGTCTTGTCTTCATTAGTTGTTATAACGTGTGATATAATAAAAAGTATTATTTATAAAGGTTTCAAGTACATACTCATAACTAAACAAATAAGCTTTTCTGAGCATGAAACTTGGTGTGCTAGGCTTCTTTTATTTTTTAAGACATAGTTTACGTTGAAACCTTTTTTTAATTTCTAACAGTTTCTGAGATCTGAAATGTGTTATTTTTGCGCGCTTAACTTTTTCTTATCATTTTTTTACATCTTAAGAATGGTTATACATATACAAAAAATTTAAAAGTGGACACTATTTAGAAATCTTTAAAAAGTTGATTGCAAAAAACTACTTTTTAATAACTTTATTTTGAAACGAGATATAATAAAAGGTGGAATTTTTTTCTAAATATTCATTGTTCTCGACTGAAATTTATCGTATGACTAAAAGATTAGTTTCGTTCGATTTCTTTTAAAAATTAGTAACTAATTCCAAAGTAATGTATTTGAACATAACGAAATAGAACTTTAGAACATATCATTTTTTTGTTTTTTAATTTTAATAAAATACCAACGTTTATCTTAACCGTAATAATCTTAAACCCTTTTTTTTTTACATAAAACAGTTTATGAAATAATATCTAACCTATATTCTTATCATTAGTAGTTGATGATAACCAAAGAATAAAAAGTTATTGATAATGTCACTTTAAATATTTGTGACTATATTATTTTTTTTTCTATGAAATCAAATAAGAAAAATGTTAACAAAACAACTTGGAATTTATTTTATTATATGTTATTACATGGAACACTTGGAAATATTGGAAATATTTTAAATTTTGTTTCTATTACCTTTGAAGTTGATATAAAAAATTTTGTAACTACAACTAATGGAACATATAATAAGACATCTATTAAAGAAGATGTTGATAGTTATGTATTTTCTACTTTTTCCTTATCATCAATTTTGGGACAATTATTTATTTGCCTATTGTATGGAAAACTTGTCAATAGATATGGATCATCTTTTTTATGGATAAATATAAGACTATACACAGTTATAGTTGCATGTATATTAATGATAATACCAAAATATTATAACATAACATCATTTTTTTTAGTTTCACAATTTCTCTTTGGTATAAGTTGTTTTTTTATTCTTCCACAATTAGTTTTTCTTGCGGAATGCCCATCTTTTTATGGAGGAGCAAGTGTTATTCTTAACACAAATACAGCTTACATGTTTATAAATGTTATCGTTACAACGTTAATCTCAAAGTCAAGTTTAATAAATTATCACAATTGGCATTATATTTTTATTATTGGAATTTTCATATCTATAATTTATTTGTTATTAACACATGAAGTAAAAGAAACACCAAAATATCTTTACTTTGTTGATTCCAATTTGGAAAAAATAAATGAAAGTTTACTTTTTTATCGACATAAAGATACAAATATTGATAAAGTAATTAATAGGTATGATAAAGAAATTGATATGTACAAGAAAAAAGTTTTTATGTCAATTAGTAAAGTTTTTAATACAAAAAGTTTAAGAAAAAGAATTTTTCTTTTATTTCTTGTTGAAATTTCTCAAATAATATCTGTCTATACAATTATAAGTCCATACTTAGAAAAAATGTTAAATTATTTAAATTTTCCACTGTTATACACATCATCTATAATCTTTGGTCTTCAGCTAGGTGGTTTAGCTGCATCAATGATCTCTGCAGTAGTTTCAGAATTATTTTCAAGAAAAAAATTACTTATAGCATTTATTATATTTTCTAGTATATCATTTAAATTTATGTTTGTTGGTTTAATATATCAAGAAATTAACACTGTAAATATTATTTCACAAATATTATGTGTTTTTTCAATTTACTTAAGTGCAATAATTTCAAATATTGGTCATATGTGTTTTACTCCTATATTAATTAATGATATGATTCCAATACATGCTAAATTTTCAACCATTCAAATAATGACTATATTTTCAAGTATGATTCAAATTTTCTTAATTATATTTTTTGTACCACTTTATAATGTTCTTGGTAGTGTAACTTTTTTAAACTACAATATTTTTCCAACTATTGCTATGTTTTTAATAATTAAATATTTACCAAATACGAAGAATAAACAAGTTTATGAAATATTTAATGACTATGAACAATTATAAATTTATAAAAATAGAATTATACTAGATTTACAAAAAACTAATTTATTTTTTTAAAATTAATTTAATTAAAAAAATATTTATAAATCAGAAAATTTTTTTATACATTCTTAATTGTATTCCTTGATCCAAAGACATAAAAATTGTATCCTTTCCATTTTATTGTAGAATCAATATATTTATTAAGAGGAAAATCAGTAAAATTCATATTTTTAGCAAAATTAATAAATTCAGAATTATAGCATCCCTTATATCTAAATGAAATTCTTTTTCCATCAATCACCTGTGATTTAAAATAAAAAGACATACATCCATCCTCTTTTTTTGATAAACAACTTTCTTTTTCAAATATTTCTTGCTCACAAAAATCTTTGGCTAAATTTTTAATATCATCTTTGTAATCACATTCAATAGTACAAGTAATACTATCATTTATACCATAAATAATAGGTAATAAAATAATTAGTATAAAAAGTTTTGTAAAAAAATATTTATTCATTTTTTAAAATAAAATAATTTATAATAAGCTTAAAAAAGTGATTATTCAAAAAGTATATCATTAATTTGCTTCTCCGTCATTTTATATTCAATATATTGGACTATAAACAAAAAATTTCTTTAATAAACAAATAATAACATAATATTTAAAAACTTTAGTTTAAAATTTTTCAAATGATAATTTAAGAAATAGTTTTATCAATTGAAAGATACTTTTATAAAGTTCAAATATACAATTCTTGAAAAATAAATTAAAAATTTTCAACCCATATCTACTTTAGATTTTTTTTATATATCCTATCTAAAAACTTTAATTGATTATTTATTTTTTTATTAGTTTGTTCTTTGTATCATATTATTTGCTGTAATTCAATTCCAAGTTGGTAAATAATATAACAAATTAATAAGCATATCACATTTTAATAACGATAAAAAAATTTCAATTGATAATGAAAATAGTTTCATAAATATAGAAATATCATAGAAAAAACTATCTATTGTTTATTCTAATTTGAATTTCAAATAACTTTTTAATTCTCAATTGTTTAATATTTCTAAAAATCTTTGTTTTCAAATTTTGAAAATATAATTTGAATGTTATCAAAAATTTGAATAAATATTAGAATTAAAAACAAAATTTACATGAATATTTTTATCATTTTAAATGATTAAATATTCAATGTAAAATATTATTATCATTTTTTTGATTCTTCACATTAACACAAGTATATTTAGCAATAAAATTTACATTAAATAGCTTAATAATGCAAAAACAAAAATCAAACTCAAACGATAAAGATGTTTCAAAAAGTATAGATGATAAAAAAAGTATTTTTCATTTTTTTGCCAAAAAACCAAGTTCTAAAAATTCAATTGAATACAACCTTTCGACTAAAAATGATGCTTTTAAAAAAAGTTTTACAGTAGAACCGGTAACTGACAACACAAATAATAATGTTAAAAAGTCAACTGGGCCATTATCAGAAGGAACAAATAAATCATTAGAAAATAAACTTTTAAAAACTCAGGATGTAGATGTTAAGAAAACAATATCAATTTCAAAGACTCAAAATATTAATGCTACTGTTGAAAATCAAGGGCAAAGTTTTGTGAAACCAAATTTAAAACCTTCATCATATATTAATCCTTCATTAAATTCTAACTCAACTGTTTTGGTTAATAAAAAGTCAGAGTATGCAGGAAATTTAGATAGCAAATCGTCTCCATCTAACATATCTGATACAAATAAAATCATTATAGATGATGAAAAGGAGAAAAATATTAAAATTGATGAAAAAAATTTTGAATCACATGTTATCAATAATTTAGATGAAAAATCGTACAAAAAACAAATGATTCATTTTTTAAACCACTTACCCAAATGTGGTCCAAAATTTTCAACAAGAGATGTTGCATTTAAATGGCTTAATGCATACTTGCATTTTTTGACAGTTAAAAAATACAATAAAACTACTGATAAATTTGATGGTGATGGTGAAACATTTCATGCATTTGCAGAACATGTTTTAATTAAAGTAAGTTTTATTATCATAAATTTAGTTAAAAAAAATATTTTAGATTATTCATCAAGCTGCATATCTTTGTGAAAAAGAAAATATGTTATTAAAATTAAAAATTCCTAAAAATCAAAGTGAAATTATTGTAATGTCTGATATTCATGGAAGTTTAGCTGATCTTATAAGAGCATTCCTTGTTTATGGTTTACCTGGTGATAAAACATACTTATTTTTAGGAGATTATGTGGATAGAGGTGATTATGAAGTTGAAATTATAATATTACTATTTATATTAAAAATATGTTTTCCATATTCTGTTTTTCTTCTAAGAGGAAATCATGAATTTCAAGATCAAAATAGAAAAAACGATTTTCCCAAAAAATGTAAAAAACAATTTATTTCTTTAAACTATTGGAAATTACTAAATTTTGCTTTCAATCGTCTATCAATTGCTGCAATTATTGAAGATAAAATATATTGTGCTCATGGAGGTGTTTCACAATGGATAAAGGGAAAAGAATCAATTGAAAAATTAGTAAAACCTATGGATCAAAATAAAACACTTATTGAAAGATTAATTATAACTGATATTGTTTGGAGTGATACACTTAGAAATGAAAAAGATTCTGAAAAAAAATTATTTTTACCAACAGTTAGGGGTATAGGTTATGCATATACTGAAGAAGGTTTAAAACGAGTACTTAAACTTCTTGGAGTTGAAAAAATTATTCGAGGTCACCATCCACATTTAGAAGGTTTTTATGAAGATTATGGAGAAATATGTTATACAATTCATACTAGCCAATTAGAAGATGGAAGTAAAGGAAGTATTTGTAAAGTTATGAAAGATCCTAAAACATCAGAAGTATCTTTAAAAGCATTAAATTATAAAATAAATTCATTTTTTAATGGTTATACAAATATTAATAAAGCAATAGATGTAATTAGGGGAGAATATTTAACACGTTACAAAGAATTTTTTGACCATAATCATAGCAAAAATGCAAACAGTCAAAATTCTTCAGCTACTATTTATAATTATACAAATATTGAGTCAACTTCAAATACTGTAGAAAATAAGGAATGTTTTTACTGTTCTAATTATAATTTTTTAATGAGAGAATGTTGTTCAAGAAGGCGAATGTTTGTTACACATCAACAAATCTGTTCACTTATGAATAAATATAATTATATCAAAAGAATTGGATACAATATAATATTGAAAAGTATAAATTCTGATTTAAAAAACAATTTATGTTTAACAGGATTTCCTTCGTTTATAGATTTTTTTCATCGTACCATTCAAAGACATCCTGAATTAATAACTGATGAAGAAATGAATATTATTAAACAGCTAAATAAAGGAATTTTTAATTTTCGTCCATTAGTAAAAAAAATGAATACTATTAAATACAATATACTTTCAAATCAAATGTTCTATGATAATGATGAAAACTCAAAAAATGTTTTAACTTCAAAATGCTACTCTGATGCTTGTAAAAAAAATGAGAAAGAAGAAGATATAGAAATTAAAGACTTAAATATAACACTAGAAAATCACAAATAATATTTTTGAACTTTTTTAATTAAATAACATAAATTCTAAAACTGATTTCTAACAAGATGTTCCTACTATTTTTTTTTAATAAAAATAACTTCTTAAATTATTATAAATTATAAGAGTATTTAAAAAAAGAACTTGATTTTAAAAGAAATGTTAATAAAATTTTTTTTTTTATTTTTCTGATTCAAATTTCTTCCATGTCATTTTAAATTAAAAGATAATCCATTGCTTTTTTAAATTATAATAATGAGAAGTTATTAAATAAGCAGTTTTTTTTTTCAATAACATCTGTTTCGTAAATATAATAAAAACCAATTAAAAATGGATTATTATATTATATTATAGTAAACATTTTTTCTTTTTAAATTATCTTATAGCATGACATACAATGAAAAATTATTTTATAAGTTGTTATTGAACATCATATTAAAAACATGTTATATTAGATTGAATAAATAATTTAAAGTATTTGAATTAATATCTCAAGTGAGTAAAATAATTCCTATTGTTTTCTAACAACTTTTTTTATCCAATTAAACTTTTATTATTATTTTTTTATATCTATGCAACTATGGACAATAAAACACAAGTCGGTGTTTTTTTTTTGTTAAAAAATTTCCTAAGTCAAAATAGAACATTCTTGTCTTTATATGTTCTTATTAAATAGTTAATAAAATAAGCAGCTGTTTAGCGGTGATGTTTAATACTCATAGAAGTTTCCCTCTATAAAATTTAAATTAAAGAAGATTATACAAGTAAATAATAGTCTTTCATACGCCTGTCACATATATATTGTATAAATAAGTATCCTTTTACTACATGTTCTTCAATCATTATGTTTCCATCTATTTTTGTCAAAAGTAACGCCCTCATTTTATATTATGAATTTAGTACTTAAATGAATTATTAAAAGTACAAAAATAAGTTAAATATTTTTATTATAATATATCCATTTTTTTTTCTTGATCTTAGAAAAAAAAATAGAAACCAAAAATATATCTATTTTATGATAGTAATAAACTATGATATTAGATTAAAAAGTAGATGAAACAATTAATGATCTTAAATAATAATTTGAGTCATTGAATCAGGTCAAATATTTCTATATAACATTTGTCATACTTTTAAACTTTGCCAAATTTATAACTAACTTTTTAGTTTGGTGTTTCCTTATAATAGAATGCTATATATTTAAGTTTTTTTTTTCATATTATTACTTTTTATGGTAATGTTAATACAACATTAATTATGAAAAATATTAATTTAACTCTACATAACTATTTTTATCATTTTGATTATTTTAATGTTCTATAAAATATTTTTAATTTTGATATAGATTAAAAATATTATCTAATCAAAGTTTAGATTTTTCTATGAAAATTGATTTTACCCTATTTAAAGTTTGTTTATAAATTATTTTGTTACAATCCTTGTTGATGTGGTACATCTTTAATAGTAATTAAAGATATTATTTTTATTCTTAAAAAAATATTTTGAAATTTATAAATTAACCTTTTTACTTTGTTTTGTCACATTCAACAACTTTCAAGTAGATAAACATTTTTAGAGGAAAATTATACTTTTTTTTTTGTTATTTGATTAGTACTAGTGAAGATATAAATCTTAGTAGAAATTTAAATAGTAGAAACATTTTCACAACTTTTACCTTGAATTATGTAAATTATATAAATTGTGTTGCATAAATAATTTGTGTATTTTAATTTTATATCTTCATTGAAATAAATTTGAATAGAAGTCTTTTTTGTTTGTTAAAATAAAATTCCTTGATCAATAATTATCTTTTAAAACATTTTGGTAATTTAAATAATATTTTTTTAAACTTTATAATTACTATACCTTGATGTGTGTAATGGCAGTTGAGTGCTATCAGCTGCCTTCAAATGGTAAACATTGTTTTTAACACTACACATTTTATCTTTATTTTTTTTTAAATGTCAACTTTCCCGCTAAATATACCACGATACTTTAATATATGGTTACTATTTTGTAAACACAACATGATGTATTTTTCTTTTTATTTATAATTTATTTTAGAAGACTTTTTATTTATATTAATACTATGGAAAATAAACAACCTGTTGAGAATCAATTTCTTACTCCAAATCGTTCTAATTCACATGAAAATTCATATGATTCTGGAAAAGGATCTGATATTACTACACCAACAGATGATAAAAATAAATCACCACCAATTAAAGTAAGTTAATATATATTATTATTATATTTATACAATATATAATTTAGGATGCTCATAGTACACCTGCTATCATTAAATTAAGAAAGGCTGCCGAGGAGTTTCATACTTTTTCTCCATCTGATAATATGTTATCACCATGTACTCGAAAGTTGTTTGCCAATAAAATAAGAAATAAGAAATTTGTATCAAATTCTATGAATATCCATAATCCACAATAATATATAGGTGAAATTTGAGTTAATAAAATATTTCTCGATTTTCAAACGTTTAACCATTAATTATATCCCTAATAATATACATCCTTAATAAATATAAAGGTGAAATTTGAGTTAATAAAATTTTTCTCGATTTTCAAATATTTAAAAACATTTTGTGGAAAAAAAAAAGTCATACTGACTAATGAAAAACAAAATTTATCTTTACATAGATGTGGTTCCAAGAAATCAATGAATACATCTTCTTTGGAACAAATGATGTTTGAGTGAAATTTAATGTATATTTAGAAAATGGACGAGAAATTCATTTTTTTGAAGTTAAAAAATTAGAAGAGGTAGACTTTTTGTCTTGCATCTTGGATTATAGGAAACTTTAAGTGACTATAATTTTCTTTAAGAAACATTTTTGGTCAAAAATAAAAGAAGCATTTCCTGAAAGTTATAATTTCATTTTGTCCATTTGTTCCTGAGATAATCATTGAAAAGATTATTTCTTAAAATTTAAAAAATAAATATTTTTGTTAAAATTTTGTTTTTTTTTGTTTTTAATATATTTATATAATAACAATTGATGTAAGTTATTTTAATTATAATTTTTCAAGAATTAATTGCAACAGAAAAATATTATAAACTAAAATACAGATAAAAAAAAAAAGTTAATAAAGTTTCCAAAAAAAATGATTTGAAGTCAAATGTCAAAAAATTGTAGAAAACCAATACAATTAAGTTAACTAGATTAGTTTTATGTGGATGGTGTATGTGATTTCAGTAGAAATCAAGGATTCTGGTAATATATAACATTTTGAAAAAATTGTCAAAATGGATAATACTTTTTCTTAGAATGAAATAATAACAAATGTTTATTTCAAAGCAAAATGATAATTAAATTTGTTCTTCTTAGTAAGATGAAACTTTAACTTACTTAGATTTGTATATATATAATTGTAAAATATCAATTATAAATAAAGTTATTTTGATTTAATTTTAAAGTTAATAGAGTATAATTTGTTTGTTATAAAGGAAAAATAATGTTAATGTGTAATAAATTATCTATGATATCGTTAAGATGACAAGTTAAATAGTTTATATAAACACATTAGTATTGCCATCTTCCTCATAAAAGTTTATCCTTTCATTTCTTAATTTTTATCTTTTATATAATTTTACCTATAAATTTATTTTATTTTTAGAAAAATGAAGTTTTTTATTCTGCTTTTTGCAGTTAGTTTATGTTTGGGTTTCATAAACGCAAGTGCTGGAATTGCTTTAAGAGCTACCTCAGTTAAAGGTCAACTTAATTGTGGTACTAAACCATATGAGGGTGCCTTTGTCCGCCTATTTAGATCATCTGGTAAAGAAGATACTAATGAAATTCTTGATACAAGAATGACATCACCAACAGGATTATTCCATGTTGAAGGAAATACTAATGGAAGACCATTAAATGAAACTGATATTGATGCATACGTCAGAGTATACCATAAATGTGGTCTTGATGAAAAAAAAAATGAATACAGAAAATTTGGCTTCAAAATACCATCTCAGTATGTTACTAATGGTAGAATTGCAAAAAAAACATATGATGTTGGAATTTTAAATTTAGAAATTAAATATCCAAAAGAAACAAAAGACAAAAAATTTGTTGAAAATCCATAAGATGATTAACATTATAATGATTTATTTTCCAATCAAATACTTTATTTAATACGGTTTTATAGAGGTTACATTATAATAAAAATATTACAAACAAACAAATATTCTACTCATTTTTTTTTAATATTATTTTTATTTAAAAACCAAAAGTTATCTTTAAAAATATATGATATAAGAATATGCTTTAATCTCTCTCTCTCTTTTTCTTGTTGCGTGATCTTAAAGCTTTTTAACATAAACCCATTGCGTCATCTCATTAAAAGAGTACTTTATTTTTATAACTATTTTATTTCTTATTCCACTCCAACATATTTTTGATGCTTTTATTATTCTTTTATGATTGACAATTTCAATTCATTAAAATAATACTCTTTTCAATAAATAAAATTTACATTAATTAAGATATTGTATGATAAAACAGAACATAATTATTTATGCTTAACTAATTTCATAATAACAACTCTCCAACTCATCAATTAATATTTTTACTATGTCATTTTCTGTGATAAGTGGATAGGCATCTTGAATACTAACATCTTCTGTTACCACAATATTAATATCTTCATCATCACTTTTTGTTCCACAGTACTCCAAAATTTCACTATTCTTACCAATAATTTCACTTTGATTATAATCATTATTATTCCAAACTTCTGAATTCCAAAATGATTTAGGTACATCATCAATTCCTAATTCTTTTAAACTTGGTCTTTCCTGACCATTCCAATGAAAATTATTCCAATTGTCTTTATCAATGTCATCTTCTTTTGCAATTTCACTACCAAGAATTATATCATTGTCATCTACCTCAATGAATGTTGTCAAAATTGATTGTGCAAATGAAACTAATGAATTTGTATTATATGAGTTAGATAAAGAATTTACAATAGAATTTTCAAAGTAATCACCACCTGTCATTGAGTCAATCGAGTTTATTGACAATTTTGAAATTACAAAATCTTGACTATTTAAAGATTTTTCTAATATTTTGTTATTGGTATATTTAACATTACACAATGACTTATTTAAAGGATGTTTTTTATTTTTAATAATAGATTCAATATATTTATTCATTTGACATGTTGTTGATTCATTTTTAAATAAATTTATCATATCTTTATATAATAATTCATTTGGATTTTCTTCATGTTCATTTTTGTACTTTTCAATTATTCTTTTTAATGAATAATGTAAAGGATGTTGATTATTATTATATATTGAAATTATATAAATTTTAATATAATCAATTGAAGTATTTTTTTTCTTTTTATCAATATTTTTTGTAAATTTTTTATAATTTCTATTAAAAATATTATATTTATTAAAATGTTCCTTGATATGATTCATCTTATCATATGTTATATTATATTTTATTTCATTATTTGGTATAGTAATAAAGTTAATAGGAGAAATAGATGGTAATTGTTTTAAAGAATATTTTCTATCCCTTTTAACTAATTTTGTATATTCTTTTTCATCATAATTGTCATAATTATTACTAATAATATCATCATCAATATATGGTATATTTAAAATTTTCTCATTCCATTTTATATTATTTTCTTCCTCCATACTTTCATTGTGTGATATTTCATTATCTAACCATGATTCAGTAATAACAAACATTTTATCTGTTGTTTGTAAAACTTGAAAATTGTAATATTCTACCATAATAAATAAGATGAAAAAATATGTATAAAAAATTAATAGTTAATAGAAGAAAAATACAAAATGTGAGAAGGTTGAATATATATATACATTGAATGATATACTAAAAAGTTGCGCAAAATGTGGCTACTTTTAATATATCTTTCTATTCAATCATATACATTGAATGATAATTCAAATACTTTTTAAATTCTATACAATTTATTTTAACATAACAAATATATATCATAAATGATTATATTTTATGTTAATAAAGGTAACCGAAAAATAAGACTCAACATTAATATTATTATATTTTCTATATATAGCAAATATATTATAATAAAATGATTTAACATTGCATACTAATAAATGTTTTCATATCAATTTAATTTATCATTCTATTTGTCATTTATTTTTTTTTGTCTATTAAAAAAAAACCAACAATATTAATTTTGTTTTGTAAATATAACGATAAATAACAATCATATTTTACATTAATTTATTTAATTATAAATTTAAATTTTGTTGTACATTTTTAATGAAATACACAATATAACAACATTCAGAATGGTAAAGAAATCCCGTAAAATGTATGAGAAATGTGTACATATCTAATAAAATGTATACATACTTTAATTCATCGATGGTAAAAGCATAATAAGGTAATAACATCGTCATATAAATTACTTTTAGCTTCTAAAAACATATTAAAAATAAATGTATATATACAATTAATTTTTGTATATAATTTTTTTTTTTACATAAAGAAAAACATTTGACAATAAAATAATAATAAAAAAAAAAATAATAATTTTGGAAGTTGATATATAATTGAAAAAAAAATTTTTTATCTACATACTTAATAAAAAATAACTATATATTATACAATTTATAACCCTTAAAAACTACCGGACGTTTTTAGATATACCTATTTATGCTATTTATATATATATTTTTTTTTTCTTTGAAGACAATTCTTTATAGATGTTAATACATTTTTGAATGGTTCTTTAACAAGAATAGATACTATGATCATATGAGGTGATAAAAAGGCACAGAGATCGTGAAACATTATAGTATAAGATTATAATTTTCCATTATAATTAAAATTTATATGGAAAATTTTTTTTTTTTTTTATACTGTGCCGACAATTCGTCTTGTTTTTTGCCTTCTGTTACAAAACCATACACGAATGACTTCTTTATCTAAATTTAAATGATTTGCTATCTTATCCATTGCATCGTGATCTGGACGCTCATCCCTTTCAAAAAGTTGATTTAATAAATCACGTTGTGTAGCATCAAGGTTTGTACGTTTACGTCTTTTCTTAAGATTACCAACAACTTGTTCATCTATAGATGATTTTCTTTTACCATGTAATTCATCACTATTTATAATATTATTTTCACAATCCATTACAGGAGATTCACTCATAGTTGTATGCCTTTGTCCATACTAAAAATAAAAAAAAAATTTAAATAAAATTTAATTTTTTTATTTATTAAACAAACTTTTGAATGTAATTTTTGTTGATTAATTTCTTCAGCAGTTTTACCACTTTTTAACATCTCATCCGTCACAACAATCCACTCCGCCAATAATGGTCGTAACTTGCACATATTTTTAAAAGATAAATTTAAAGCTTCAAATCTTGAGATTGTAGTTTGGGAGAAATCTGTTCCATAACGATGACCAAGTTGTTGACCAACATCACCTTGTGTAAAACCAAAACGTATTCTACTATTTTTAAAATGAAGTGCAAATTCCTCAATTTCTTCTTTTTCTGCATCATTCATAATATTTTTTGTTTTATTTTTAATTGATGGTGAGACAAGTCTTCCACCACAATTATCTTTAATATTTGTATTTAAAAAATCATTAAATTGAAGTTTATCATTATCATTGACACTTTCAATTCCCTGACCATTATTACATAAACTTTTTAATAAATTTGTCATATCATTAATATTATTTTGATTTTGTATACCATTTAATGATGTTGGTAAAATATTATGATTTATAAATGGTGTTATATTACGATTTTCAAAAAGATTACTACCATTTTGTTCTTGAAGTGCTGGTGCTGCTGTTGTAGCAAGAAAGTTAGCAAATAATGTTTGATCCATTGGAAATACAGAGTTTAACATAATTTGTGCCTTAACTGCTTCTAAAATTTGATTATTAGCAAAATTATGCAAATTAGTATAACAATGATTTGTAGTTGGAGATGATTCTTTTTCTGGTGTTGGAGGTAAATCTTCATTTTTAACATTATCATTAGCATTAGCCATTTTTATAGCATTCATAAGAGCAAAAATTGTTAATTGTTCATCCATGCTCTAGAATAATATTATTATTTGATTTATAAAATAATTTTAATAATAAACTATTAAAAAAAATAAAAATATTTAACGCAACAATCAAAATATATTAAAGAAAAAAAGAAAAAAATATATATATATTAATATATGATATAAAATTATATCTACAGAGGTAGATATAAAATATTAATGAACAAAGTATAAAATAAAAAAAATAAAGTTTACTAAATTATAATCTTAAAATTGAAGAAGATAGAAAAATTTGAATTATAAGATTGTCTTCTTATTTTCATCATCGTATAATTTATGAATAAAAAAACATTTTGTGATACAAATTACCTTGCATAAATTAGTGTGAAAAAAGAAAGTGTAACATTGTTTATGCGTACCAAATACATTTTAATGTATCACTGTGACTGAATTTATTATGTATTATAAAAAAATACATCTGATAAGTTATAAAAATTCTATTGTGTTACGTTAAGGAAAGTAAATAAAAAAAAATGGAGGAATAGAAATTATGATAATATCAGATAGAAATTGCTTTAATATAGATTTGCTACCAATTATACATTAATTTAGAATATTTAAAAATTAATGTTCATAGTGTTCTATATATATATATAAATATATATATAATAATTTTAAATTATTTTATATATATTTTATTCACACCACCAAAAAGAAAGTTGAGAGCCGATTGTTTATAAGTGACACTGATTAGCATATATTTTCTCAAAAGTCTTCATCCAAACTTTTGACATCTATCACATTTATTATATTGCCCCTTCTTCAATATTTATTGCGCAGTCCCTCAACTGTAGTAATAAATATATAATACATTTATAATTTCAATATGAAATATTTCTTTTATAATCTGAATAAAATAAAAAGATTTTTATTCTTAATCATCATATTAATATAATTTAAATTTAACAACTTCTCACGAAATTTTAATTAATACAAAAAAGGATAATTTAATAGTGATAATAATAAAAATAATAAAAAAAAAACTTCACACTGTAAGCTAATTGAAAAAATTGTATTACAAAATTAATATAAAAAAATGTCTCAAGAGATTGAAAAGCTGGTTAGAAACAACTTATTGTTATAAAAAAAATATTAATGGTTAAAATAAGAAAAATGAAAGTTTATAATAACTGGTATCTAAAGTAAACTGATTACTGTGTGAAGTATGACTAATAACATTAGCATAAAAATAGTTTATTCATTATCATTATTTTATATTATTTTTTTTTTTTTGCCTCCTAAAAACAAGGAAGAAAAAAAAAATTATTATCTTTAATAAATAACATTGAAAAATAAATGGTGGCATGATTAAAAAATACTATACTTATGCAATATAAAAAAAAAATTATTCAAATTCTCTATCCCAAAATTGTAACAACAAGTTAACAAGAGACACATGTGCCGTAAACAGGAGTAACAAATCATAAAATTCTTTTTTTTTTTTTTTCAATTCTTTGAATATGAATGTTGGTAAGAGCAAAAATTTGTTTAATATATCCAAGTGACATAATTTTTGTGATAACAAATGTATTTACTAGTCTTACTACTTTAATATTTAATTCATTGAAATTTGTATTAAAAAAAGCTGACAATGCAATAAAAATAAATTAATGTCTGTTGGAGAAGGGGAATAAAAATATTTATAAGAGTTAAAAAAGATATGTTGCAGCTAATAATAAGGAAAAAAAAAAATTAAAAATCGTTTTAAAAAACCTGGTCCTATTAATATTAATGTAGTAGTAGGTATATAAAATAAAAAGGAAAATAACCCTAGTGTTGAATAAGTAATTTAGTATTATGAAAGGTTTATTTTTATTATGTTTTATATGTGGGAAGGTATTTTTAAACAAAATGATTATTTAAAAAAAAAATAATAAAATCATTAAAAATAAAGGAAAATTCTACTTTTACGGTACTATAAAGATGATATATATGTTTATAAATGTTTAAATATATATATATATATATTTAATATATTATAAATATATATATATATATATATATATTGTACATTATATTTGTGAATTTAAAAAACACTTTAGCATCTCATCATTATTAGTTGAATCTTCTTTAAAATGTGAATGAATATATAAAAAATAATTTTCACACTTTTAATTACCCCATTAATTGTTGTAAGGAAGTGACATTATTAAATTATACCTCTTATAATAGTTAAAAGTTATCATTCAATATATATTAAGCATATTTAACATTATAAATATTTATAAAAATATGTATAATATGTAGATAAATTAAAATATATATAAATGTAAATTTGGTATAATTGTAATAGCAGGAAAAGTATTAATTTATGTGATAATAGAATTTTGTAAGAGCACTCTCATTCTATTTATGCTTTTTGTGGAATGAATAGAAAAAAGCCTGTTTTTTTTAAAAGATTTATATGAAACTGTTTTTGAAGAATATTTTTAAAAAGCTTTTGTAGATTAAATTGGTAAGAAAGTTTTGTTATAATTGTAATTGTAAACGAGTAACGATAAAAATTTAAATTATGTAATAAACAATATTTTACCAGTTAAAACAAAACCTATTTCTTTTTTATTTGATAAAGTACAAAAAGTATATGTTAATTGGAACAATTATTACACTATCATTAATATTTTGTAATATATATTATTAAAAAAAAGTTAATAATTGTTTAGTTTAAAAAATATCAGCCTATTGTATATCATATATATATGAAAAAAAAATAATAATAATAAATTGAAATAAACAGATAAGAATTTAAAAATTTAAACATTTTAAAATAATTCCAAAATTATTAACAAAATATAAAAATATATATATTTTAAGAGACTCTGTTTTATATGCTAATTTAAAATTATGAAACCCCACCAGTGAATATGCTAAAATTTGAAAAATGAATAAAATAAAATTGCAAGGAACAAATTTTATATTCTGTTTGTTTAAATTTAGTTATTAAAATGGATTGTTAAGTAAATATTGTTTAAATTAAAATTTGAATATTAAATTGAAATATTTTGATAAACCATTAAGAAAAATCACAAAAGTAATAGAAAAATTTTTAACAAACATTTTTAATATAATGTTAAATAAAATATAAAGAATGAAAAATTTTTTTTTACAATTAAATTGAGTTCTAAACATACTAAAACTCATTAAAAATTTCTTTAGATAATTTTATTCAACCTCCTATACCTCATTAACAATTTTAGATATTTTTTTTTATTCTATTTTAAAAAAAAAAAAAGTTAAAAATATCTTCATCCATTACAAATGAAGCATGTCATAAGGAGTTTTATATAAAATAAATAACAAACAATAAATAAAAACTTTAAAAAAGTATTAATGAAACATTGATAGTAATAAAAAAAAAAACAAAAGTTTGTAAAAACACATAATGTAAAGAGATTATCTTCATCAATTGTAAGTACCCATTTGCAAAAAAAAAAAAAAAAATTTTTTTTTACTAAGCGCCAACGCCTCTTCTATATATCTACGATTATCATTATTTTATGCAATGAGATTAAATGACAAAATGCAAATGTAAAATTTTTTTAGGACCCTTACTATGAAGCTATTATATATACATATATATATTTTGGTGCAAAGTAGATATATGCAAATGAAAATGTTAATATATAGGGTTTTTTTTTTATTATTATTATTTTTTTTTTAGTATTCCTTTCTCATAATATATTGTGATATTATATTAAAAAAAACATATAATTTAATATTTAAAATTATCTAAAAAAAAAAAAAATAAATAAAAATTAAAGAATCAGGAGGGGAGGGGGGCAAAAAGGATAAATAAATATAAGTTAACTCTAACTAAATAAACTTTACCGTATTAAAAATATAGAATAATACAATTTTATAACGTTTCGTTATTTAAATAAACAATAGTAGATGAATGTCGTAGAAATTAAATTAGCAAACAGAATATGCTTTTCTAAAACGATTTTATTTAAATATACCAGTCAATTGGGTTAAAACTTTTAATATGTTAATTTGAAATTATTCCCATGACTTGGTAGGGGAAGAAAAAAAAAAATATATATAAGATAATATAAAAAAATGTCATCGATAAACATTTTTAGTTAATATAATTTTATAAGCCAAGAGTGAGATAAAATTAAGAAAAAATTAAAAAAAAAAAAATATTATAAATAAAGAAAAAGTTATATTTGTCATTAAATAATATCAAAATATTTGACTTGTAAATAATAAAAAAAAAATAATATAATATATATGAAAAAATATAAAGCATGTTTACAGGTTGAGGTCAAACAGTTGTTTTCTATGAATGTTGCAGGTTAATGGAGTAATTGATCAGTTAAAATAAAATGATTATAGTTAAATATTAATAAAAGATAAAATGCAATGTTTTTCATTTATAAATAGCATGAATGTTCTTTTTTACATTAAATAACAAATCATTATGTATATCTTAGTCAACAGAATATTATAATCATGCAAGATCAAAGTTAGCAGGTCCCTTTTAGAAGTATCATTACTTTGATCAACTAACAACAGGCCATAGCTATAATCATGAATGTGAAAATTATTGAATGCACAATTATATTAAACGTTTCTAGTGTTTTGAAATATTAATGATATTTTTGAGTTACTATCAACAAAGAATAAGTGTGGAGAAATAAACATTTAGTGTGTGACAATAATAATATAAATTGCTAAACTAATTTTTATCCCACCTTTGTGATAAGAAAAAAAAAAAGATTTTTGTTGATTTTATAGTTATCATGACATATTAAACAAATTGAAAAGAAAAAAAAAACACATGATATTAAATAATTATTTGTTTGTTTAGCAATGAAAGCTAACAAAAGTGAATTTTTATGTAATGTAATAACAAAATATTCATGTAACTGCAAAATCACTAGAAACATTCTTTAGGGTAAATAAAATAAATGATAAATAAGGATCTTATTTTAAAATGTTAACTTACTTATCAAAAAAAAAAAAAATAGAAAGAATTAGAATTAATAATATTTTTAGTATAAAAATTTTTGTTTTTATATTAAAAAGATTTATATATGTTTACTTGCAAAATTATAAATATACTTAAATATTACAATTATTTTTACCCCTTACCTCAATGTAATAATGGTTACAAATATTTTTCATAAACATTACTTTCTTTCTCAATCTCTTCTTCTTCTTCTTCTTCAACCCGAAAAATGTTCTCCTCTAAAAATGACAATAAGTATCTTTTTCGCTGTTAAACAATTACCCAAGATTCTTCGAATTATATCTAGTTTTATTCAAATTTTCTTTTACCACATAAATATTTTATTCTTCAAAAATAATATGACGGTAAAGGATTTTTTTACAAATAAAATCTTTTTATTAATCAAAAATCTATTATAAAATGAGTGAAATAAAAAGATAGTTACTGAGTTAAGAATTAGTAAAAATATGAATCAAAGAATCTATCGAGAGAAAGAAATATATTTCTACTTCAGTTGTGGTTGTTTTTGTATAATATGTAAAATATAAAGAACTCTATTTTTGAGTGTAAAAGTAAAAATAAAGTTTTATAAATGTTAAAAATAGTAACAATAAAAGGTTTCAAATTGTTTAATAGTTTACATTTTTTTTTAATGAAAAATTAAATAAAAAAGTAATACAAGTATGATAGAATAATTTTTATAAAAATTGTTTTTCATTATACAAATTTATTTTAATAATAAATATTTTTAGATCATCAAATATAATATTGAAATAAAAAAAATTTTAATACAAAAGTTTAGTACTTTTTTAGGTAATGTAAATTTTTTTTATTTAAAAAACATTTTGATAAATCATAGGAAAATGTATTATTGTTATAATAATTATATTATAAAATATAATAAATGTTAGACATCAGGGATAATATTAATATATAAAAAAAAATAATAAATATATAATATAAAAATTATTTATCCATCAATTGATGTGTGTGTTTATGCAAATTAAATAATGATAATAAAGTCACTAACACACAACATTAAACATTTTTACGAGGTATTACAAATTAGCTCTGCAATTTTATGTGTCTTTATAATAATTTACTTATAATAATAAAGATTTAATGAAGTTAAAAAAATATGATAAAATATAATTTTTGAAAGAAATTATTATTTGCAATTTTATCCTAATTGTCATGTTATCTAGTTAGAAACATTTATAAAAATGATAAGAAAAAAAAAATAAGTGGGTAAATTAATAATGATCAATTATATAAACTTAATTAATAAATATAATGTTCCAAATAATTTAGTTTTTAACATTTTATACCAGTTTAATCAATTAAGCTTTCTTGCACTTTTTATTATAGTTAAATAAAACTGAACCTTTGTCTGCCTTTCAATCATTTAAATTATTTTATTTTATCTTATTAAATTTATATAGTAACAAAAATAAAAAGTAAATGAATATTGTTTCATTATCAATAGATATTCTTTTTATAATTTTGACATATTAACTAAGCAATCATATAAATGCTAAAATTGTACAATATAAATTTACATCAATAAAATAACTCTTAAAATATTTATATATACAAAATAATTTATATAGTCTAATTCCTTAAAATATTTTACCTCTCTCTCTCACTATAGATTATATATGATATATAAAATTAAAAAAAAAAAAAAAAAAAGTATTCATTATAAATATAAATTGTAAACATTAAAGAACAATAGAACAACAATATTTGATTTACCTTTGAACGATAGTTTTAATGGAGGCAAATGTCACTTTTGCAAAATGATGTTGATATTTTACTATCTTCAGTTGTTGTTTGTCTTTACAATTTTATTATTTTTGCGTATTTCATTGAAATTTAATGTTTATTGAAAATAAGATAATTAATATGAAAAGTAGAAAAAAAAAATTTGTTGATATTTATTGAATGTTTATATAGGAGGGGAAGAAAATTATGACAAAAAAAAAATATATATATATATAAGTAATAACAACAATTTACTACCACTTTAAAGAGGATAAACTGATTCTGAAACATAAAAAATAGTACCTCGTTTATAAGTAAATAATAACTAAATTTGAATTGATAAAAATTTTTCTAAAAAATTTATATTCAAGGGAATGTAAAATAAACCTAATGTTTTATTATTATTTATTTATAATAAAAATAAAAAAAAAACCGGCATAAAAACTTTTTTTTTAAATATATAAAATTAAGTAGCTAAAAAAAAAAATATAAATGTCATTAAAGTTTAACGCATCATCTCAAATGCATTTGAATCCCTTTATCAACATTTAAATTGAAGATTGTCTAAAAGTAATTATTTTAAAATTTTTTTTTTTTTTGAGAAAAATATTTTTAATTATGCATTTAAATAGTATCACATTCGTGTGTTTTCACTTTTTTATGTGTAATATTGTAAACATGAAATTATATTTTTCAAAAAAAAAAAATTGATTTTAATATTTTTTTTTTTTGTATTTATGATCAAATGTTACGATAAATATAATGTTTATAATGTTAAATATTAATTGCTTTGTATAAATAAATAATTTTATTTTAATTGAAAAATTGTTAGTAAAAATTATTCTTAGCTTTTTTCAACTAAAAGGAAGTGTTTATTTAAAAATATAAATCCATTATATTAGTAATGATTCGGACTGTTATATGAGAAGAATAAATAGTTAATTTTATAATTTAATTCGTACACTTTTTATTGACATTTACAGACTAAAGTCAGGTATATTTACAACTGAATGCTAGCTAACAAATATCTAAATATAACCATTTTAGAGAATGAAATTTTGACACTTAATACATTAACCAAATTTGAAATAATGATACTTTTTAAAATAATACTTTTAAGCAAAATAAATAATGATAAAAATATACAAAAATTTATTTTAACAATTATCATATACAATAATTAAACACTAAAAAAAATACAATGTTACCCCTTATCATATTTCAAAAAATTTATACTCTCTATCAGTTAGTGTTTTCAAACATCACTAAGACACTATTGAAACAATCTTCAACAAAAATAAAATTACTATTTGTTGTGAAGTAATCCGTTAACATAGCTTTATATTCTTCAAATGAAACTTGAACATTACTTAAATAATACTTTCCAATACTTTGACATTTTGTTGGAAAATCTAAATCCATTATCCTTTGTAAAAAAGCATCTAAATTATTTTTTTTAATTAAGGTACTATCAAATGCCCACTCAGCATATGGGCAACCAAAGTTTGAAAGCTCATTAAGAGTTAAATTTTTAGCATAATTTGTTGGTTCTTCAGGAATATCCTCCTCCTTACATTTATGATTAATTACTAAGATATATGCAACAGATTTTTGCCACTGTGATGTATGTTTTGTCAACTCATCTAAATTAATAACTTCTGTTTGATAAAAAATTCTTATCTAAATATTTTTATTATTATTATTACATATTTTATTAATTAATAATTTATTAACATACTGACTGTGTATTTGGGCAAGTTTTTAATAAACTTTCAGATATATTTAAATCCCAATTACCACAATAACATAGTGCATCTCTAACAATAATTTGATCAGCTAATTTTTCAATTTCAGGCATCTTCTATAAATAATAATTAATTAATAATTTTTATTTATTTTTTTTTATATATATAAATTTTCTTACATTAAGATTGATTAAATGACGACGACCTTCAATATTAAAATGCATCTCTTCAATATGAAGTTCCTTCAAATTAACTATATAAACTTCATCAACATAAAATTTTGGTAATTTTTTACAATAATGTTTAATAAAATTGTAAATATCTTTATTCAATAATAACATCCTATTTATTGTTTTTCTATCCAATTTTTGAAGAACTGTAAGTATAATTTCTGATGGAAGATCTGTTAGCATTTTATATTTTTATAATTATAGAATAAATTTAAGAAATAAGTTTTTAGAGAATATATATTCTATAATAATGTTTCTATTCTTGTTTTTTTTTTTTGCAATAAAACAAAATTTTTTTTTCTTATACCCGTGATAGAAGAAAATAATAGTAGATTGAAGAATGCACTTTTATTTATAATCAAAAATGAAAGATCAAAATAAATGTAGGAAATTTTTTTTTTTAAATACAATTCTGAAATTATATAATAATATAATTAATGAAATAATTTATAATAAAGATAAAAGATGAATAAATGATAAAAACAGAAAATTAATGGTAACTTTAAAAAGTAAATTAAAACGACATTTTAATAAAAATTTTTCTTTTATACTGTTACATATTAACTTTATTGAATTAATAAAATTTTATTATTATCTTTATTTTTGATTTTTATATATAATATAACAAATAATTTTACCTGTTATGTACACAAAATAATTCTTATTTTTTTTTTCTTCTAAAATTATACGTTAAAAGTGCTTGATATGAAAAAGTATTTCTATGAATTGATAAACAAATAAAAGGTAAATATTTTATAATAGTATGGTGTAAAAAGCTATAATACAACTATCAGATCATTTTTCTCTAATTTTATTTCTCTCCCCTAAAATAAACCTCCAAAACCTCTTTAGTTCTAACTAATTGTTGCGCAATAATATTTTATTATCAATGTTATTTTTTAAGAGTTAAGTAAATATACACTTAAAATATTAGTAAAAAAAAAAGCATGATAATTTAGATTTTTTCATTTTTTTTTCTTATATCCATTTATTTTTTTGTTGTTATTTCATATTGAATTGAATATTAAATGATAGTTTTCTTTTTTATCTTATATAAATAATCATTACTATAAATACAAAATATATATATATACATAACTTTTATTTACAAATAGAGAAATTTTTAATATAAATTATTTTTTTTTATTTATCAAAATAACAAATAAAAATAAAATTTTATATCATGTAAGATTTATTTTTTTTTTCACAAACTTTTGTTTATTTTAACTAAATAAATAAATTTATTTATCTAAAGATAAATATACGTGCATGTCTACAAATAAGGAAATGGATTATAATGTCGATTTATCTTATAGTTTTTATCATTTTTTGACTATTCAAAATAAGTTTATCAATGTTATCGGCATTATATTTTTATTTTTTTTTTTGTCATGTATATATTTAAGTTAGTAAAGAAATGATGTATAAGATAATATTTTGATTTAATAACAAAAACATATGAAGATAAAAATTTAAAAATATATATAATATAAAAGATAACCACATATATATTTTAATAAAAATATAAAATGAAAATGATAAATAAAAGAAAAAGAGAGAAAGTATAATAGTTATTATCTAAAAGTAAAGAATTTTTAGAAAATTTTCTTATTAAAAATTTCCATATCAAAAATTAATAAGAACTCTTTAGAATAGTATATATTACTATAGTATGTGTGAAAATGTAGTAAAATTAAAATTATTTATATAAAAAAAAATATATTTTTTTTTTATTTTTAAAAATTATATTTAAAATAGATAAAAATTTTTATAATAATATGGGAAAATATAAAAATCTTATCATGAGATAACTTTACGTATATATTAAAAGTAGTTGTTAAGTAGAATAAATCACTTGATTACGACTTTATCCTCATAAACAATTTACTCTGTTTAACATATCACATGCTACTTTATCTAATTCTTCTTATTTTATGATCATATTTATTACTAGACATAAATAATGAGTTAGTTGAAGTGTTATAGTTTGTAAAAATGAAATATATTTATTAAATATAACAAAATAATTAAATATAATATTCATTGTTAATGTTATATAAAATAGAAGTATTAAAAATAAAAAATTTTTTTAGTAAAAATATAATTTTAATATTATTGAAGGTTAAAATGATATATATATATATATATAAATATAAGAGCGGGAATTATTTATAAACTAAAACCAGCTGGAGTTTTTAAGGTCCATTATATTATGGATGAGGAAAAAAGAGATGACTGGATAAAAACTTAACGTATATTATATGTTAAGAAATATAAATTTATATATATATTTATAATATATATAATATATTGTATAAAACGTGAAAAGAATCTGTAATAAGAGTATGAAAGAGGAAAATTTTTGAAAAAGTTTTATATCCTAAATTTGAGTATGTTGTTTGGTCTCTATTATCATTTCTGTTATATATTTTAAAAATATTAATGTTTTAGCTAAATATGTATGTAAAAAGATAATAAAAGAATTTGTTTTATATAATGTATTATTATGGATTAAGGGAGAAATAAAGTTATGGTAAAAGTTTCTTATTAAAAATAGGACATATTTACTTTTGCTAAATATTAAAATAAAATACTTGTTACTTTACTAAATTATGGTACTTCATTATTATCGATAATATTTATAGTTATCATACTATCATAAATTAAATTTCCTTCCTTTCTCAATCTAATAATAAATGTTAATAAAATTTTTAACTAAAAATATTAAAAGAACAAATAAAGTTAAATTTTAACATTTTTATATATTTTTTTTAACATCTGGAGTTTTAAAAATATAATTTTGTTAACATATAATTTTGGACAGTATAAAGAAATAATCAATCATTTCATACTGTTAATGAAAGAGATTATTTTAATGGTGCGTTAACGGTTTCCTTTAAAAATTTCTAGCTTCATTTAATGATAATAAATCACATATTTATAAAAATAGCAAATAATAAGATTTTATTATGATGGTGTAAAAATTGAAGGTAAAAAGAAATAATTTCATTATTTAAAAACCTTCCTACTTCCTTTTTGAAGGATAAATTTTTAATATAAAAATTTATTTATTTATTATTATTTTTTTTTTTATTTTGAGATATGAAATATATATATATATTTTGAAGTGTTTCAAAATAACTTCATTAAATGTAAAGAAAATATAAAATTATGTAAGCTCTATGTAATATTATAATAAAAGAACTAATTAAAAGTGCGGCACGTGATATATATATATATATATATACCATTTAAATGACGACTTTTCATGTTTGATTCAACATTTACAATAATTGAGATTTTTCATATTACAACATAATAATTATTGTTTTTACTGGGGTAATATTATGTGTAATATTTAATAGTCATAGGAAGTTTTTCTTATCATTGCTAAATTATTACATGTAACGTTGTTGTAAAACAAGGAATGTTTTAATAATGGTGAAAGATTATACATTTTTGATGTCTATATGTAATAATACATATCATTACTAAGAGGATTGATCTTTTTACTTTGTTGGAAATTTTATAAAAAGAATAGAAATAATAAAAATGTTTAAAAAAGTTTGATGGATATAACGTCACTTTCTTGTAAAATATTAAAATAACAAAATTAAAACTTATTTTTTATTTAAATTATATGAAAAGAAACATGATGTGTGAAATGATTAATGATAATAATTTTTGATGGAAGATAATATTTTTAAACTTTTGCAACATTTTATATTTTACTCATCTTATTGAAATGTTTCTTATATTATACCTTAAAGTTATAGTAAAAAAAAAACACACATTTTCTTGAAAAATACTTGTTGTATTAGAATATATATACTTATATTATATTTTTATTATATGAAAAATTATTCATACTGTAAAATGTTACACAAAACTATTAAAAATACTTCAAAAGACATGTACCGGCACAAATGTTGTTAACTAAATAATGAAAAGATAAAGGACAAGAAAAAGATTAATATTAGTAACTCATTAATTTAATTTTTATTATTCTCCTTACTTTTATTTAATGTTATTTAAGTTATTTTGATATTTGGAGGATAATTTAAGAATGGTATAATTTATTTTATATAAAAAGAAAAAGACTAATCAAAAGAAGATTTGAATGTTTTTAGCGTTTACATAATCTTTGTCTTCTTTTAATATCAAAATATATAATTTTTAATTTTATCTTATAACCATTCAAAAATTATATATAAATCTTAAATTGTTATATTAACCTTAAAATTTTAAATATTATATAAAATTTTTATCAAGAATTTGATATATCTAAACATAATATTTATTCTACCAATAACTTCTTATTTAATATACCACGCCAATAGTGTGTAAAATAATTTAAAAAAGAAATATTATTTTCTTGATTGATATTAATATAATATAAAGATTCTCCCAAATAATGACAATTTATTGGATCATATTTCAATTGCCTATTTCTTAATTTTACAATGAAAGAGTGATAAGGGTAAATGTGTTAATAAGACTAATCAAAGTATTATCCAATGATTTTAAGCTAATGATAATTCCCACATTTCAATTATACATTTTATGATGGTTTTTGTAATGATAAACATTTAAAAATTTCATATAAATGATGAAGGTTTATTACTTTTTTATTTTTAACTTCATTTATATATTTTATTTATTTACTGCCTCATAGTTATTAATGATATAAACAATAAAATAACAATAATGTTTCCAATTTAATAAAATCCCATAACTAACTTCATATTAATAGTTTACGTTAACTACTATTAAAAAAAAAAAGTTCATATAACTTTTGAACTGTTCTTATAATAATATAATGTTGATATAATTATTATTTATATTTATGGCATTCCTTTTTTTTTTCTATCATAACTATAAACATTTTAAAAATTTTTTCATTAAAAAAGATGCATTTACTCATTTTGCTCATTCTTTTTCCCTCTATCAATATAATTCATCATATTCATGTTGTTTTTTTTTCTTTTCAAAACGTCATAAATCTTACATTTATAATTTTTTGATTTATTACCAATATATAATATAATATAATATATATATATATACACACCAAACAAATGATTGGTAATATATTATAATTATTATTAACTTTTTTTTTTCATATTTTTAGAATGAAATAATGGGTTCTATGTTATGGATAATATGTTTTTTTATCTTATTATCAAATGTTTTTGGTGCACAATTTGATTCACATATTGAAAAATGTAATTTGTATCCTGAAAGAGGTACATGTCACCATACTTTTCAAGTTAAATGGTATTATTCTCCATTTACTGGAAAATGTAAAAAATTTTTTTATTCTGGTTGTGATGGTAATGATAATAGATTTGATACAGAAGAAGGTATAATATTAATATCTTTTTTTTTCAATAAATTTAATTATCTTTTTTTAAAATTATTATAGAATGTCTTTCACAATGTACCTATGGAAGAAAGGGTCAAGAAATAGAAAATTATAAACGTTGCCATGAACCATATGATAAGGGTGAATGTTGGGGTGATTTTGAGAGATGGTATTTTGATACTGAGAAAGGTGAATGTATCTGTACCAGTTACTCTGGATGTGGAGGATCAGGAAACAAATTTTATTCATTTAATCATTGTATGGAAATTTGTGGAGATTTTTCTAAAAGTAGTTTTCAAAGAAATTACTATGAAAGAAGTGAACATGGTATGGTGCAAAAACAAAGATTACAATATCCTCAACAACAGGTATCTAAACATGAAGAAGGAAGTACAGTATACTCTCAACAGCAACGTTATGATGATATGATTCGCCAAAATGATTTAGCATATGAAAAATATCAGCAAGAATTAAGAGATCGTCAACAGCACCAGCAACAACAACATTTTGATTTACGACACGATGTACAACAAGATTCAAGATATGCTCAACAGCAAGATCCAAGATATGCCCAACAACAACGTGTTTCACAACAAGATCCAAGATATACTCATCAACATGATCCAAGATATGATTCACAACAAGATCCAAGACATGATCAACAACATGATCCAAGATATGATCAACAACATCAAGATCCAAGATATTCTCAACAACATCAAGATCAGCAGCAAGATTCAACATATGCTCAACAACATGCTCAACAACATGATCAACAACATGATCAACAACATGATCAACAACATGATCCACAACAAGATCCAAGATATGCTCAACAGCAAAAAGAATACGAGGAACGTCTTCGAGAATATCATCGACAACGCGAAGAATATTTTAAACAACACCATAATAAGCAAAGAATGGAAGAGGATAGTGAAACACACAAGTCACAACATGAATCAGGACCAATTTTATCATCAGGAAATATAGGGCAAAGCGTCACACTTACTCCTGAAGATATTATACCACATGATCCACATCCATGGCATCAGGTTGAGGCACAATTTCCTGCTCGTCACCGTTGGACTCGTAAATCTCATAAACGCTCCAACAAAAATGATATGAAGAAAAATGATGAAGTAAAAAAACGTAAAATTCGTTCAACTGCTTATCAAACTAATTTAGTAAATTACAATGTAAGATTATAACTTCATTTGTTTCACAAACACTTCACATAACATTTATAACATTAGCACTTATTTTTCTTCAGATGCAGATCACTTTTCAAAGAGCTGCTCATTAAAATAGTAAAAATAAAAAAAATGCCTGAGCTTGAAGTATAACATGACAATAAGATATGTTTTACTATTTACTTTAATTATAACTAATTTAAAAAGTTCTTTTTTTTTCTTCAGAAAAAAAAAACTTTTAGTTGCTATGCTTATTTTTATATATTATACAAATGCTTTGTTAACTATATTGTATGCTTTTATAAAATTCATTCTTATATTATAATAATCACATGCTTGAAATAAAGTTCATTATTATGTTAATTGTTGTTATATATTTATACAAATTTTTTTTTAATATGGGTAACTATTTTTTTAGTATGGAGGATCAGCTTATGCATCATATTATGATTCAAGAAATTATGTAAGAAAACATTGGGAAAATGATAGATATCCAATAAAAGAAGGAACAATGGAAACTTTTATTGCATATGCTCCATATAGAAGATATAATAGATTAACAACTATTGAAAAGAATGAAACATTACCATTTAATTTTAATAATAATTTATTACGAGATGAACCATTAAAACATGATTCTATGATTGAACCAATTAATACAGAGGAATTGACAAATTTTAAATTACCACAACATTTAACAAATTTACCTTTACATGAAAAAAAAAAATATTGGAAAAAAATTGTTAATAGAAGATATGAAGAAGCAAAAAATCAAAGAAATCAAAGAATGAAAGCTGTATCAATGTATACAAAATTTTTAGAAAATGATTTAAAAAGTAAAATGCGTGGTAAAATTAAGGTTCATTATGTTCCAGAGTATAAGTATTATCTTGTGAGAAGAGAAGAATATTCTGGAGACATAAATAATTTAAAGACTACAATGAAATCATATGTAAAAAATAATAATGATCAATCATATTATAATCAATATATTACAACTACTGAAGTTCCTATCACAACTTCTCAGACAGCTGGAATAACAACAAGATCTCCAATACTTTATATACCTACTCCACCTACTACATCAAGAATTTATACTACACCTATAACTACAACAACTACTACAACCACTACCACAACTACACCTAAACCAACAGAAATTATATGGGATTATTATTCAAAAAAACCACTTGACATTGAATCAACTACCAATGAATTTACATCATATTCTAATGTTCGTTCACAAAAACCTAAAATACAATTTTCTCCAATAAGGCAAATTATAGATTTAGATGATTATCAAACATTTGATAGTAGTTCCCAAGAAGATAATGATTTTGATGATACAATAACAACAACATTAAAACCTAAAGAATTATCAAATAAAATTATCATCCAAACATCTACAACAACACAATCACCAATAATAGATGATGATCCCATTCAAATAATATTTCCATCAAAAAAACCAATCAAAAATAGTTGGACATTTGATGAGAATGAGGATGATGATGATGATGTTTTTTTCTTTAAACCACAAGTTGGTAGAAGAAATTAGAAAATTTTAAAATAAAAATAGTGATATTTTTTAAGAATAAATATTATCATTGGGGAGAAATTTTATACATACCTAAAATATTTAATAAATTTTTTTTTAATAAGAAATCTTAATACTGAAAATGACAATATTTACTTCTTCTTTGTTTTTCTTCTATTGGCATGTTTAAAAATTTTATAATTAAAATTTTATGGAAAATTTGAAGATGAAGTGGAATATTTAATTTTATTATGTCAATTTTTATTAATTTCTATTTATAAATATAATAGATAAGAATATTATCTCAAAATTGGGAAAAATATATTATTGAGGCAAATTTTTTTTGTTATGACAGAATATTTGTTTACATAAATATGAAACATTCAAAATATTTTAAATTTAATTTTATAGGAAAAAAAAAACTTGTTTTGTTATTACTTATAATTTTAAATGTGTTTTAGAATTTATCCATAGTTTATTTTATTTTTTTTTGTTTGAAGTTTGAATTATTGAGATAATTAAATTACTTTTCTATCTCTCGTTAGAGGGAGGTAACAACTTTTTTAATTTCTTAATTAATAAATTTTTTATATAAATAAATGTATTTTTTTTTTCTTAATACTAGCCTGTTTCCATTGCTGTTATCTTGAGCCGTAAGGAATATTCAAACAAATTAAATCTACATATCATTATAAAAAAAATTTTAATTAATAAAAATGTGTTTTCCATAAATTTTAATTTACACTTCATTTAACTAATCTTTAATATTGTTACTTTTGTTTAAATATAACTTTAAATTTATATTTATTTTTTGTATAAAAAATTGTTAAATACAAAAGTTAATATTAATATAATTGTAGATATGTTTAAAAAGTAAATGACAAATGCAACTTATAATTAAACAATTTGCTGTTAACATTTTTTTTAAAATAAATTCATTGTTTGTCTTTAATTTCATTAAATATATTATTATTAATGAATGAACTAAAGTATAAAAAATTTTTAAATTGTATAAATTTCTAACAAATATTTTGATATCGTATACTATATATTATTAAAAAATATGATAATAAAAATTTTTAAATTGTTTTAATAAAGTAGTTTCACTACCTCTAATACAATTAATTTAAGTTTTCATTATTTATAAATTAATAGGTAATATATTTAACTTGTTTTTTAGTAATAAATTATTTTTATTAAGTTAAATATAAAAAGAAAATTATTTTTCAATCATAATAATATGTGAATCCACATTTTATTTTATTATCTTATATTTTTAAGTATAATAATTATAAGAAAATTTCTTTTCTTATTTCAATATTTAATTGTAAAATATTATTATTTGTTGATATAAAAAATCAATTTTTTTCCATATATTTTATTAAATATTTATCTTCTCTAAATATTTAAAGATAATAAATTATATCTCTTTTTTTTCTGTGAAATCTTTTTACAAACTCTTACAATGAATACCTTTGGTCAGTTGTATATGCCTTTTAAATAACTACTATCTTGTAAACATCATTCTTTTTTTTGTTATCAAGAATTTTAATCTTTTTTTAGATAGCATTTTATTATTGAATCTTTAAAGTTATTATATATTATATGTCTATCAGTTTCAATTGTCCATCAACAATGCCAATTAAATATGATACTTTTTAATAAAGTTTTATTTATTAATCTTATTTTAAATGTCCTTTAACATTTATATTAATTCATTGCAATCTTATTTTCCTTTTTTCTCTATTTACTTATCAAACATGTATTTTCTCTATCTTTTGATAATTTTCGGAAAAAGGAAAATTTATGTTATATCAATACTAAATTTTATATTAATTTACAAGTACATTAATATACATATATTAAACATTTTATATATATATATGTATTCTACGTGCATATATATTTTTTTTTCTATTAATTAAAATCTTGTTTTGAATTATTTTATATATTATTATTGAATGCTATAGCTATTTTATTTTTGTTAGTTAAACTGGATACTCTATGCCTACTTATTTTCCTGTTCATAATAGTTTTTATATATATTATTAATGGTCATTCTTTATAAACACCTTTATATTGACATAGATGATTTGTAAAAAAGATCAATTTGATAATTAGTTAAATTTTTTTTTTTTAATTTTGAACATATTGTTTTGTAATTTTAATCATATTTGTAAACAATTTTTTTTTATAGAATACTAATGGATCATTCTAATCATCATGATCATTCTGAGCACCATAATCATGAAATGATGATGACTACCACTACTACTAGTTCACCTTTAGTTGATCATTCTGGAAACCACCAACATATAGATCATTCAATGCATAATAATATTGATCATTCAATGCATAATAATATGGATCATTCAATGCATCATAATATGGATCACTCAATGCATCATGGAATGGATCATTCCATGAAAATGTGGTTTCATGGTGGTACAAATGAAGTAATTTTATTTGATTGTTGGAGAGTTAACTCTTCAAGTGGTCTCATTTTTTCATGTATTATTATATTTTTTTTGGCTTCTTGTTATGAAGGATTAAAATGGTTCAGAGTTTATCTTCAAACTGAGGCTAATAGAGGAAATCTTTTTAAAGCTTTCAATAAAAAAAACCCTAAAAATTGTAAAAGTAATGCTTTAGCAATGGATGGAGAAAAGGCAATTCCTTTAAATACACCATGTTGTGGAAATAAAGATTGTCCTGAAAATAGATCAATATCTGGTGAAGGATGCCAGTCACGAAATTGTAAAGATAATACTCCATGCCTCCGTATTATACTAGCATTATTATATGTTATTCAATTAACATTAGCTTATTGTCTTATGTTAATTACAATGACATATAATATTTACCTTGGTGCTGCAGTAGTTTTTGGAGCTGGTTTAGGTAATTACCTTTTTAGTGGTATAAAATGTTCCAAAGACAAAGATCAAATACAAAGTTATGCTGAAGATGCATGCCATTAAAAGTATTATACTTTGCGGGGTGATTTATGAGAAAGGACTTTCGTGGATACCCTGTACATTATAATGGAGCTTAAAATAAATTATTAGAAAATAATTATTCAAATTTATTTTTTTTTTAACATTTACGATATGTATAATTTCAAGGAATTTAATTTTTAATAATTGTATAGGCGAGATTTGAGTTAATAAAATTTCTTTTGATCTTCGACTTTTAAAAATTTTTGTATGAAAACAAATTTCACAATCAATATAGATGTATCTTCAAGAACGGAAAAAACACATTTTTAAAATAAATTATATTTGACTTATATCATGAACACAGTTAAAAAATGACCAAAAAGTTTATTTTTTAAAGATCAATTTGTAAAAATCACTAAACATTGATAGGTATTAAAATCTTTTATCAAATAACTATAATATCATTTAATTTTTTATATGGATTTATGAGATATTTGTAAAAAAATTGTTTTATAATTTTCAAAAAAAAACTTTTATTATAAATTTATCTTTTCTATTATTTTTAAATATCAAATAACAATAGTTGATGTAAATTTTATTGATATTAATCTTTCAAAATTTTATTGTAACAGGAAAAAGTTTAAAAATGAGATATAACAAAAAAAAATCAGTGAAATTTTTTTAAAAGTATTTGAAATTAAACATCATGAAATTGTAAAAAAATTAATAACCCTCTTCAAAATAAAATTATATACTATTTAATTTTGCATTAAGATAGAAAAAAAATTTTTGAGCATAAGATATTAAAGATTCAGAAATTAATATTGATTATCAAGATAGTAGTTATGGAGATTCAAAGAAGTCAAAAATTTAATTTTTTTGTACTCAATTATGATTTTAATTGATGATACTGAATAGAAACATTAAATAAAAGGTGGAAACTTTTGTATTGAAAAAAATTTGAATATCAAGAGAGTTTCAATTGCCAATGAAAAAAAAATTATCTTTCAATTGTAAGCTTTTTTTATATATGTTCTTATATTATTTTTTGGAAAAAAAAATAATAGCTCTATGATAATAATAGGTTATTTGAATAAAAAAAAAAATTTTTATAACTTAAAAATACTTTTTATAAAAATTGATTATTCTTCTGTCTTTTTATTTGATGATGTCAAATTAAATAATATTAAATATCAGTTATTTTGTTATTATACTTTATTGTTGAGTTAATATATTCACATGTATTGTTATAATAATAATATACCTAAGATAACAAGTTAACTAAATAAATTTTTCCACTTCATTGAATATGCTTTATTGGAAGTCAAAAATAATCTAATGTTAAAATAATTACAAAATTTTTAATACTGTACCGTCATTCTTTATGTCAAATTATTTTTATAAATTTTACCTATTAATATCCTGTAATTAAAAGCTTTAAATTCTTTTAAAACAACCATCATCATCTTTTAGAAAAAGTTAATAATTCATTGGTGAGGTAATTATATATCGGCCTTGATCATATATAAATAAATATAAATTTATTTGTTGAGGATGTCTTGGATTTGTTGTAGAGGTACCTATTTACTGATATAGGTATTTATCCATAGACATATATATATATATTTATATATATTCATACTATTTATATTATCTTTATATTAATATATATATATATATATATATATATATACTAGATCACTTGATTTAATAAGTGTGAATATTTAAATTTTTGGCTTTTTATAATATGAAACTTACTAGTCTTCTTTTTATTAAACCTATTAAAGATTACCTTAAAGTGGATAATAAGAGACTTATAGTTAATTTTATAATAAAATTTATCTTTATACTATTTTTTTAAAAAATATAACAAAGGCTATAAAAGTTTTATTAAATATTTTATTGATATTCTTTTATATTTTTTATTATTATAAATTAGTTTTCCTTAAAATATATTTACTCTTTATTCATACATAATTATATTTTATCATTTTCTTAAATAACAATATTTTGAAGGTTAAAAGTATTATCTTTATTAGCATATTATTTAAAATATATTTTTTTTCAAAAACCTTAAAAATAGAAAATAAAACAGGTGTCTTTTAATTATCTATATAATTAATAAGTTTTATTTTTACAAATACATCAAAATTTTGTTTCTATTTTATTTTATTTATTATATCATATTGCATGTTATCTCATTTTTAAATTAGATATATATATTGTTATGAAAAGTTCTTTTAACCTATCACTTTTAACTGTCTCTTAACAATACCAATTATGAGGTTACATATAATATATATATATTATTATTATATTGTGTTATGAGTGTATGAAATCAATTACCATAAATAATTTTGAGATAAAATTAACTTATAATATTTATATATAATTTTATTTGATTTTATAAGACTTTTTTTTTGAAATTTTTAAAAGTACTTTTATTAGTACTCTTATAAAAATGCTAAAACAATTTTTTTTAGTATACAAAAGTTATTCTTATAAAATTACACAATAGAAAATGTGATATTTTAAGTCTTCCTAATTAACATATACCAATCAAATAAACTTTATTGACCTATCCTTGATATTGCAAATAATTTATACTTTTAGTTTAATAACTTTTTTCTCCTTTCTCATTATTTTTGTTAGATAATTTGAATAAAAAAAAAAGTTTAATAATGAATATTATTACTGAAAAGAAGCAATAATATATATATATATTATTGTGTTGTGACCCGTTTCAATGTTTTATTATTATTATTACTATATTCTTTTACAAATAATTATTGTTAGAAAAAAAAAAGTTTATATATATATATATTTTTGAAAGTTAATCTACTATTTTTATTATTTTTTTAAAATCACTTGCAATTTATCTCATATATTTTCACATATTTGGTGCTTTTAATATTTACAATAAATATTTTAAAGAAAAATTATGTTAAATTTTATCATTATCCTACTTTTCCATAAAAATCACTATTAATAAACACTTTTCATTTTATATGCCATCTAGTTTTTGGAGGATTTATATATCCTCTTTCTGGCCATCCCTCAATAATAAACCTAATGAGTAATTATAAAATCATATTACTACATAGCAATATTTTATTATCCTTTTCACTAACTATACATTATTCAAACCAGTTTTATTTAATTTTTTTTTTCATTTTTTAAATTTTATTTCATCCACCAATCATAACTAATTTTCTAGATTAGCATTGGTTTTTTTTTTTTAAGTGATTAAAGAAATTTTTTTTTCTTTATATTAATTGATATCAAAATAATATTTCTATCTTTTTTTTTTCCTTTAACTAAAATTTCTTTTATTATTTTTTATTTTAGGTGAAAATTTTAAAAATTAAAAAAAAATCATTTTAAAATAAAATTTAAATAAAAATTTTATCCTCCTTTAAAAGAGTATAATTTTTTTTCTTTTTTATTTAAAAGAATTATATATATTTTAATATAATGAAATATCCTATTATACTATTTTTATACTCTTTTATATTATATTATCCTTTGATATTATCTCAAAGTATTCAAGTTAATCCTATTGCTGCTTCATTAACCAGTCAAAATAAAGGATCTGCAAATTTTGAATCTCCTAAAATTTCTGGTAAGTAAAATATTTTTGTCTAATGATTTATGTCAATTTTTTTGAAAGTGGTATTAAAATATAAACTTAATGATTACTATTTTGTATGATATTTAACCTTTAATAGTTTAAAATTATTTTATAATAATCATTGATTATATAAAATATCTCATATAAAATGAACTTTTAAACTTTTTTTTTTTAAAAGTAAAAATTTTTATTTATATACTTTTCAAGAATTGGTCATTATGTTATTCAAATATATATATATAAATATTACAATAGTTAAATATTACTTTATAATACATAAATAAAAGGCTTCCATATTAATATAAGAGTTCTTGATGTTAACACTTGACATTTACAATTTTTGTTATATCAATTCCATATAATTTTATATAACATAATTTATAAAAGTAGTATTTAAAGAATATTTTTAAAAATTAAGTGTTCTCTTTATAGTTGAGCCTAAATGTGGAAGGGATCTTATAACAATTGAAATAACATTTAATCCTCAATTTTTACCAAATAAACGTTTTAATGATTGGATACTTGTTGGTAATTTAAATCGTCCAGAATGCCGATTAAAAGGTAATGATGAGACAAAGTATGTTGTTGAGATAGCTGTTTTAAATGATCCATGTGGTACATTAATGCCAACACCTGGTGTATTTCAAAATACAATACGTATAGCTAAATTTCCAGGGCTAGTTTTGTCATCAGACTATAATTTTACTGTTAAATGTATTTATGGTCTTCCAGAGGTTCTTGATCAGTCCTCCAGAACATCCGGATTAGATGGAAATGGACAACAAAATAGAATTATTAATGATAAAATAAATTTTGAAGATAAAGTATTTATTGATGGAAGGAAAAATGATTTTGATTTGCTAAATTCAAAAGAAAATAACAATATGGTATTGAATGGTAATCCTTTTAATCCATTATTTGAATCAAATAGGAGGACCAATGATATTAATAATAAAAATGATGTTGAAAATAATATATTACATACTAGAAATCAACAACCTACATTTAATCGTAAAGTTGAGGAAGAAAATATAAATTCTATTAATAATATGGGAATTAATTTTTCTAAAAATAATCAAAGAGATGAACAGGAGGCTGCTAGTAGAAGTATTGCTAATAATTTAACACCTGCTATTCTTCAGGTTGATGCTAATAGACCTACTAATTCATTTTTAACTATATGGCTTACTGTATGTGGTATTGCAGCATTATTATTACTATTATTATTATGTTATTTATGTATGAAAAAAAAATATGGTGATAAAAGAAAAGATCCACGTAGTGGTAGTATTTCACAGGCAGGTAGTTCTAATAGAGCTATTATACCAAATCATCAAAGAATTTTACAAGAATACTGGACTGCACAAAATCATTCCCGTCAAAAACCATCAACATACCAAATACGTCCCTCATCACCATATCAACATATATCACGTTCACCAGATGTTGAAAGAGTATCTTCCATTTCTTATAGTGATGTATCAGAAGATGGTAAAAGTAATTTTAGTCAAAGAGCTGTTGATGTACCTGGTTCACATCAACAACGTATACATAGAAAACATTTACAATATGATAATGATAAAAAAAATACAATGATGACACAACCAATACCAGTTGCAGTTGATAGTTATAGAAATGGTATTATAAGACCAGAAAGAAATAGTACTCCTGAAAGTGAAGAAAGTTTATCAACACCACAAAGTTATCAGGATTGGAGAGATAGAATGGCAAGAGGTAAAGAAGGTAAAGGTATACTTAAAAAACGTGAAGAAGAAGTTAGATCAGTTACACCTGTAAGATCAATTACTGAAATATATCATGAAGCAGAAACTCATCCAAAACAAGGTAATTTAATTATTTCTTTTTTTTTTATTAATAATAATTATTATTTTTAAAGGTTATAATAATGATAATTTTTCTGATGATGGTACATTTCCTGGGGATTATTCATTACCATCAATAACACCAACTACCGGTTTTGATCCTCATACATTGAACCGTTTTACACATTCTGTAGATAAAATCCGTGGTTTTGGAGCAAGAAGATTAACAGAACAAGAATTATCTAGATGGAGGCAGTTAATAGGAAATGATCAACAATTGCAATATCTTATAAATAAAAGTACCTCACTAGAGGAAATGTTATCAATAGCAAATAAAAATGAGTATAAATCATACTTTAGTCAAGAGAAATGGAAACAAATATTACAATGTTGTTGGGATTATCAGATAACAAGACTTGAGGATAATCGAATGATGAATAAAATTTTAGAAGAGGGTGGTAAAGTTATTGAAACAAGGACTGTTAAAAGAAGAACAGAAAAAGTTGTGGTTGGAGAAAGGACAATGGAAAATGATCAAAATGGATCAACATTAAATGTATATATTGGAAATGTCAATTCAAATTCTCAACCATGGCCATGAAAAAAAAAAACTAATTAAATTTTGATTAAATATATAAAAACAAATAATAGTAAATACTTATCTTTCTTGTATATTAAGTTTTATTAATAAATTAAGAAATTTTTTAATATATATTAAGTAATTTAAATTAATTGCTTTTAAAATAGTTAGAAGGAAAAAAAAAATAAAAATATTTATAAATATATAAAAATTGTTAAATAAATTATTTTTATTTATTTACTTTTTTTATTATTCATATAACAAATGAAAGTAATGTATTGAATTAATCCCAAATGACCTTTTTCTCATACATTATATATATTTATAACTTTTTAATTTAAATTTTTCTTTTGTTCTAAAAGTAATAATTTAGTAAACAATATTTGAAATAAAAAAAATTTTATATATTAAATTGTTGAAGTGCTATTTTTACAAACCTTCAAAATAGCTATTCAATTACAAATATATATTTTGAACAAAAATTACTAGCAAATATCAAATTACTTTAAAAGATGTATATTAAAAAAAACATTTCAGTTGTTGAAATTTTAACAAACATAGTTAGTTTTTTGAAGATAGTTAATATACTTTAGAACAATAATACTAATTTTAAATTCTATTTAGATGAATCTAAATAAGCTATAATATAACAAAAGAGCGTAAAAAAGTATAATAAATTATATTTAAAAGTTAATTATCTATAAATATTCAAACTCATTATTTTTTTAGATTTCAAATTTACTTCATATAAAATGATGCTTTTAAACATTGTGTAACTTGCGGCAAAAGTTTTTTCTTTTTGTTAAAGGAAATAATAAGGCCATATTATAATAATTGGTATCATTTTATACTTGTCAATGTTTAAAGTTTATCTTTTTTATTTAATTATAAAATTTTGGAAAAAGGCTTAACTGCTGCTAAATAGTCTCATTGGATGATGAGATTTTGATTGAAGCAGTATTTTGTTAATATATTTCAACAACATAAAATGGCATTACTTACCATATTGCAAATGTTTATTATTTTTACATTCCTTAAATTATTTCTAACTTTTTTTTTTTTTAAAAATTCTTTTAAAGACTAATGATATATCTTTGATAAGAAAAGGTCATTAGTATTAAACTATAAATTTTATATATTTCTTAAAAAATTTTATCTATCAAAAATTGTATATTAAATTTATTTATTTTTTTTTTTTTTTTGTAAATTTGATATATAATATTTATGTTTAGATATATGGGAAATACAAAGGAAATAAAACCTTGTAACACATCATTTTCATTTACTAAAAAACCATCATTTTTATTCATCCAATAACTTCTACAAATTTTTTCTTTCTTGAAAATGACAAAAAAAATTTATTTTATTATAATAAAACAATGTTTTAGTTGTTTTTTTTTTTTAAATCTTATGTACTAAAAAAAAGTATGTACTTGACTTATTAGATTATATGATAAACCATCATAACATTTTTTTTCTCATTTAAATAAATTCTTAAGTTTATTTTCTTATCAATAAATATCATTTTTAATATTAAAAAAAAATAAATAAATAAATACTACTTTTAAAGGAGTTAGTTTTATTTATTAATCATTTCTTAGTTGATGTAAAATTTTAACAAATATTAATATTTTTAAGTATTCAAAAGTTATTAAGAATGCTAATTTTATGAAAAGTTAAAGATTATGGGTAAATAATGAGAGATTTAACAAAGCTTTGATATAACTTCATTTCCTTATTACTATCAAAACTAAAGGAAGGGTTTAAATTAACTAGTATCCAAAAAGATTTTCTCCACCCTTTTTGATAAAATAAAAATTTAGTAATTATATATTACTGGTTCTTTTTCATTATAAATGTAATCTTTTCTAATGTTCTTGATTCTATAAAAATTTTTTTTTAATATACAATGATCATATTGTTCCTCCTAATATAAATTCTTTTTATAAAAATTATATATGTATATATTTTTTTAACTTATTTTTCTCCTCCCAATTGGATTCATTTAAAATTACTAACAGCTAGCTTTTTCATCTAAACTTGTTAACTTTTAAAATTTAAGATATAACAAAATGCAATAATGTAACTTTGATTTTCTTAACCATATATATGTCTAAATATATTTTTGGAATTATTTTGATAAATATGATGTCATATTACTATAACCATAAGGCATTCCTTCTTATAAAATTATTTTTTAGTTATGGTAAATAATATTAAATTAATTAACCATTTTTATTATATCTTTCTATCTTTTTTTTTATATTTAAAGAATTTTTACTCTTTTCATTTATTTCATTTTTTTATAAATTATATTTTTAGATTAAAAAAAAAAAAGTATATCAAAATATTAAGATATGCTTTATTGCTTTCAATTTTTCATAAAATAAAAAAAAAATTTTTTTTCTTAAGAATAAAAAGATAACTTTTTTATTAAAATTTATTTTTTCTTGTTATTATATTTTTTGAATGACATATTTAATAAGTTTTTAAAAATAGTAATATGTCTTTTGATACATGTACTTCTTCATCAAATGTTGTTTTTGTGGAGAACAATTTTATACAAGTGTGGAAGTATTACCTTTATTTATATAGTGAATATCATTCAAATGTTGCCCTAGGAATTTGTATTATAGGAATTCTTCTTAATATTGTTACTGTAGCAGTATTATCAAGACCAATAATGAGAAATTCAATCAACATAATTCTTTGTTTTATAGCTATTTGTGATATTATAGTTATGTTAAGCTATGCAATTTTTAATTTTCATTATTATGTAACAGCTGGAATGAGATGTTCTATAAGTGATTGGAGTTACGGATGGGCTCTTTTTATGATGTTTCATGCTAACAGTAGTGTTATTGTACATAGTACTAGTTTATGGTTAACAGTAAGTTATATATATATATTATTCAAATTTAAAAAAATTTTTTTTTTTTAATTAATTTTATAAAGGTATCATTGGCACAAATTAGATTACTTACAATTAGAAAAGCAACTGTTGGACCAACGGGAATGTTTAGTGAAAGAGCAACTGTATATCTTTCAATAGCAACATTTTTTACAATGTTTATTGTAAATATACCTAATATTTTATCTATGGAAATATTTTCAACAGATTCTATACAATTTTTTAAACCATTTGGATGTTTAACAATAACAAATTATGATGATAAAGTAATTTATAATTTTCCCTCATCTGAAAATGAAACAATTGAAAATATTGATAAAATTGAAAGTAATATAAAATATCTTGCTTATAGTTATGTAAGAAAAAATAACTGTATAATGATTAAAATATCTTATTGGATAAATGGTGCCATCTACAAAATTGTCCCTTGTGTCTTATTAACAATAAGTATAGTAGCTCTTCTTAAAATGATAAAAGATGTTAAAAAAAGAAGACTTAAATTAGCTGAGGTAATCATTAGATAATCTTTACTCTTTTTTTTTTTAACTTAAATAATTAAATTTATTTTGTAGTGTACTAAAAGAAAAATTCCTAAAGATCATACTACACCAATGTTGGCATGTGTTTTAATTATTTTTTTAATAACTGAATTACCTCAAGGAATACTACATTTATTGTCTGGAATTTATACACATGAATCTTTTCAAGATCATATTATTAAACCATTTGGAGATTTTTCAGATTTGTTATCTTTAACTAATTCAGCAACATCATTTATTATATATTGTACAATGTCTAGAAAATTTCGTGCTGTTTTTTTTGCCTTTTTTTGTGATTGGCTTCCAAAACCAATAAAAAAACACATTAGAGAAACAGATCGTTTTGAAACAAAGACAGATGCAACAAAAATCAAAAGTAGTAGAGGAAATATAATTGAATCAAGTATGTATGATTATACACAACATCGTCTTTCTATAGCATCAAGTTTTGCTGGTGAATTATTTAATACAATTAGAGATGACAGAAAAATGTCATGGTTATCGAGAAAAATTTCTAATATAAAAGTTAAAAAAAATGATGCTAATAATTTAGAAAGTACTATAGAACATAAAAAATCAAATTTTTTAACAGTACCATCATCTTATCTTCCAAGAAGAATATCTCTTACAATTGAAGTTGATAATAAATCAGAAGCAAACATATCCTTACCATCATTTATTCCTGAGGATGAAGATAGTAAAATAACAATTCAATTACCACAAACAATTATGAAACCTTCTATATCCTCATTTGCAAAATCTTCAAGATACAAAAAACGTTTTGGTGTTTTTAAAAAAATGGTAACAAAAAATGGGTCTTCAGATAATTACAGGGTAACGAGTCCAGAACGAAGATTGAATAATCTAACAAAAGAAATTGGATATTTAGGGTAATTTATTTATTTAAAAGTTAGATTAATAAAATTTTATTTGTTACAATATTATCATACAAATTGTAAAAAGTTTTTTATTTTTTTTTTTAATAGTATAACAATTTATTACCAACTAACAACCACATAACAATCAAAAATTTATGACAACACATATTATTATTTTATTTAACAAAGTTATTTAGTAACAAAAATCTTAACAATTATAATGAAGAAAATGATAAAATGAATCTTTCTTGTAACTTTTAAAAGAGACAGGAAAAAGTTTTTAAAAATTTAAAATCTACACAATAGGAATGTCAATCAAAATATCTTTGGATTGTTATAACACAATCTGGCACCAATATATTTATATATATATATATCACTCATTTATATATAGGTACAATTATTCAAATATTAAACCAATGGTGGTATAATTTAAAATTTATATATGCTAACATTCTTTTTAAATATATAATATTATTGGATTAATTAATATATTTTATATATTGTCATTTTATCATATTGTAACAAATCTGTTAATTAACATTCATAAACAATACTTTAACATTATTACAATATTAATCAAAAGGTTAAAAACAAAAGGCATTTTAATTTATTTAGAAGAAATATATTTTAAATATATCTTTTATAAATAATAAAACTAAAAATTTATATTTCATTTAAAAGTTATTTTATTATTCTATAATATTAAAAATAATATTATAAATGTGTAACAGTTTTTTTTTTTTTTAATTATAATATTATAATATGTACATGTATAATATATATTATATGCTAACTTGGTTAATTGTAATGTTTCTTTAACAAAATCATTAGTCTTTTAGTTTACTAAATTATATAATTATATGTGAAGAATCTCTTTAAATAATTGTTTTCTTTTCAACAATCCCGATATATATATATAAAACAAATCCTTCACATAATTAATTTTCTTTAAAAATTTATAAAAAAAAAATTTTTTTAAAATAGATATCTATTTTCTATAATAATAAATCCAAAAATTTACACAGGTTAAAAATATCTTTTATCTAATTTTATTATACTTTATTATCACAAAAATTTTATTTTAAAAATAATTTGTTGCCTCATTACCACATGTTTATAGTGATTTATTACATTAACATCATTTATATATAAATAAGACCTCACTTTGAGGAACCGCTTTTTTTTATCCCAAATTATCTGTCACTATACATTATTATTAAATATTCTTTTAGGTAATATACTTCTAATGACAAAAGTAGTTTTCGGCATAATATTTTTATAGACCCTAACTTTACGAAATCTTTTGTAATATAAATATATATGATATCAATATCTTAGTACAACATAACTTTTTTTTTTTTTTCTATTTTATTGTATATATATATAATTTTATTATTTTATCCTATATAAATTAATTAAAATCTATCTAATTATATTTACATCTTTTAGTACAATGAAAAAAAAACTAAACTTTTTTTTTATTACCACCTTCGTATGTAATCTCTTAAAGTGAACATGCTAACTTATGTCTTACCACTACTTTTAGGTAATAATTAAACCGGTTTATATTACAAAAATGATAATTTTTTTTTTAAATCAAGATTATTTTTATGTAATACAATATATATTAACCTTTTATTTTATTATAACGTCTTTAAATCATGTATTATATATTAAAATTCTAAAGTAACTTTAACTTATAATATTTTTAAAATATCGAAATTTTATTTTTATTTTTTTTTTCTGTCAATTTAATACTATTTATTCACAATAATAAAAATATATTATTTAATCTTTTTACACATTTATTTTCCTTATCTTATTACAAACAATATAGCAATGATTGGAAATGTTTGAAGACTTTTCTTTCTTGCGTGATACGTATAAATAAATATATCCCTTCAATTTTAATATATGAATTTTTTTTTTTATTTTTTTGTTAATATTTTAAACATTTTCAAAGTTTTTCTATATTTTTTTTTGCCCTAAATCTAAAATTATTATTCTCATTATATTTACAGAAATTTAATGAGTTATTTTAAAATTGATTTCCTCATCTATATTAGTATTTTATTTTTTAACTATTATATATTATTAAAAGAAATATAGTAAGATGAAAAACAAATTTAATTATTACTACCATTCTATTTATTTTTCTTTTAATAATAATTTTTTTTTATTTTTAGATAATAATAAGGTAATATATATATATTTTTTTTTAAAATACTATTAATTGGCTTTATTAAAGCTGGTTATCTTTTCTTTTTATGCCTTTGGATGAAAATATATACTTTTGTATATTAAGAAATTTAATTATATCTTAATAATTTTTATCTAAATTGGAAAAAAATAAAATAGAAAATAATTATCTAATAATGTCATCACCAACATCAACAATTTCCTCAAATGGTTTTACTTCATCATTACAATCATGTTTGTCATCAAATCCTTCTAATAGATCTGTTGTCAATGTGGACAAAATATACCAAAGACTAAATATTTTAGAGTATGAGAATCAAAAATTGATGGAAAGTCATGAAATGCTAGTTTCTGAAGTAAATCGTCGTAGTGAGGTATGTTTATTTTTCAGTTAAAAATAAAACTATTAAAATATGTTGTCAAAAAACTGAGGTAGATATTTTGCTTGATATTTTGATACAACTCAAACTAGTTAATTATTAATATATTTTTATTAAATAGTTAAAAAGATATTATATGTATATATAATATATATATTTATCATATAATTTATAGTATTTTATAAAAATATTTTCTAATATCAATTTAAAAAATTTCCAGAATCTTTTTATGTTTTTATTTCTTTAGCAACTAATTGAAGATAAAGTTTAACGTAATTATATTAATACATGTTACAATACTTTTATCTGTTGTTAAAATAATTTAATTTTAACTTTTTGTATACAAATATAAGTGCCTGTTTCCTTTTTTAATTTTAACTTTACATGTCATATCTATATAATATTTTTCTTGTATATGGGTATTTTCAAAAGATTATATATATATGTATTTGAATTAGATTTATTCTATGAAATTTTATATCTTTGTTTTGCTTGTTGTATAATTTTTATTTCTCCTTTATTATAACATAATATTTATTTATATTTATTTGTAGATGCATATTATGGAAGTATCTAAATTGCATAGAAAAATTAATGAAACAGAAGCTATTAATCAAGAATTAAAAGCACTTTGCTCCATGTTTGAGAATGAAGCTAAAAAAACAAGAATGATTGTTAAGGAGAATGATAAAATAAGAAAATATTCAAATGAATTTATTAAACAAGAATTAAGAACTTTTGCCGAAAAAACTAGAGAACTCTCTTTTAGTAATGAGCAACTTATTATGGAAAATAAAGAATTGAAACGACTTTGTCTATATTTAGATGAACAAAGATTTGATATAATAAATATGTCTAAAAGACATGTTTGCTCAAATTGTCAAAAAGTACAGGATGATATATTTGAGTATATTTGTAGTATTGTAAGTAATAATAAAAATGAAGAAGAAAATAGAATTGAAATGTTAACAAAGGAGATGCAGACAAGTCTTTGCCTAATGAAGGATAATGATGAAGATAGTGCCATTACAACAACGTCTAATGATTCAATATCTAATGAAAATTCTAAAAACAATGACCTCTTATCATATATTTATTCACTGGAGAGTCGAGTTAATAATTTAGAAATTGGGGCTCATAAGCATCTTAGTCAAATTTCTTCAGAATTTGAAAGTAATGATGAAGATAATGATTTAATTAGAGTTTCTCCTTTGTTAATAAAAAATAAAAACCAGTTAACAACAAGTAAAGGCCACACTAATGGTAGTGAAATAAAAATTTTATCGGATGTATGTGTAAGTGACGTTGAAATGTCTTCATCAAACAAATTATTTAATAATACAGTTGTTGTGAATAATACAACAGGAAACAACATTAAATTAGATAAAGAAGGGAATCATGAACATGATTGCATAGTATATGGAGGATGTCATAATTTTAACGAATGTATCAGTAATAATTTTGTAAGATTTTTGAGCAAAATTGATGAAGATGAAGAGATTAGCTCTAAATCAACTGTCAAAAATAGTTTAAGCGATATATTAACTGATCTGTCATCATCACAAAGCCCAAATACATTTACATCTGAAATACCTCCACCAATGGCTGATGTTAGTGAAAGTATTGGAAGACTAAGTTTTTGTTCTAGTTCTAATAACTCATTAAATTCAACAAATAATTTAATTTTATCTCACAATTCTTTTCATCCCTCAAATGAATGTTATTATGAAGAAATCAGATTAGAAAATAAACTATCAAGTCCTATTTACACACCAATATCAAAAATTTCAAAAACTACTAATGAAAATTCTGAAGATATATTAAGTAGTCGTCCTTCTTCAGGACATCGAAGACAATCATCAATTTATAGAAGGTCTGTTAGCATGAATAATGGAGTTAGAAGAAATCTAATTGACAATGAAGGAAACAACCTACCACCAATAAGACTAAGGACAGGATATCTTCAAAATAACACAACTTCCCCTTCTTATTCTATTCCATCTGAAGAAGATAAACGAATGCTGCAAAGGGCATGTCAACTACAATTTAATCAAAAAATAAATAAAAAAGAAAATCAAAAGACAACAAAAATTTTAGTTGATCAAAAGTCGGGAAACATCAAAGCTGAATTAACAGCTATCTGATTAATTTCATGCTATGTATAATTTTATAGCTTCCACAAAAAGTATATTTGAAGAGGAAGGATTAATTATGACTCCAATTAAATATAATTATTTCAATTTTTATTGAATTATTATTTAAAATTTCAATAAAAAAATTTTTTTTTAAGTATGACCTTGTTATTAAAATAAAATTGTATAATTAAGTAAATAAGTATACACATCATTCCAATCATAATGGTTTGTATACTTACATTATCCTTTTTTTTTTGAAATATTAATATGGAAAGAATAATTAATTATATTGAAAATAGCTTTGAAGATGTCACTTTACCATCTATAATATTTTCAAATGACCATAATTTAGTGGATACATTGACCCATATTCCAGAAGAAAATTATTATTTAATATATAATGGAAAAATATTAAAAAATGGAATAAATGATTTAAAGTGTATGAAAAATGCCATTGTACAAATTAATTATAGGCTTCGAGGTGGTAAAGGAGGTACGTTAATCTTTTTATAAAAATTATTTAAGTTTATTTTAAGGTTTTGGAGCTTTATTAAAAGCATTTAGAATATCAAAATCCTCAAATCAAAGAGATTCTAGAGATTTGAGTGGTAGGCGAATTTCTGATATAGAAGAAGAAAAACGAATATTAAAATGGATTGAAGGGCAAAGTAAACGTGAACTGGAGGCTGCTAAAAAGAAACTTGCAAAATATATAAAATGTAAAAATTCATTAGATGGTGTTTCAAAACATAAAATTACAAATGATAAATATTTAAAAGTTAAAGCGTTGATTGATAGTGAATTAAGTAGAGCTTTGGAGGAAACAAACAATATTGATGAAGAAAAAAGTAGTGATGATATTTGTGATAATAAAGAAAAAGAAGAGATTACAATTTCAGAAGATGAAAATGAAAAGAATTTGGAAAAAGAATCTGATAACGATAGTGACTGTGATTTTTCAGATTTAAATGCTGGACCAAATACATTTGGAAAATCAAAGAAAAAAAAATCATCTTAAAATAATAATATACTTGTTTTGTAATTTAAAGGTTTTTTTTTAATTTAAAAATAAAATGTATAATAAATATTTAATCGTTTGGTCTTATCAGTGTTGCTGATAGTAATAAAAATTGAAAACTAATATTTCAAATAATGATAATTTTAAAAAAATGTTTTTAAATAAATTACTTCTTCTTTTAAGGATCTTCTTTAAAATCACTGACGTGCTGGATTAATAAAAAATAAATTTAAATGAACAAAGTATTTAAAAAGTTTTAGAAAATTTAATTAAATATATAAAAAAAGAGCATTTGATAGTTGATAAAAAGTTAAAAAAAACTTTTTTACATAATTAACCAAAATTATCATAAAAATAAATAAAAATTAAATTTAAAAAAAAGTGTTTTTTTTATCACAATTTTAGAGGTAGAATCAGAAATCTAGAAAATTTTCAGCCAATTTTTATATCTTTGAAAATAATAAAGTTATAGCTATGAAAATCATTTATCTAGACCTACTTTTGAATAGAAATTGAATGAAAGTAGTCCCATCTTCATAGGATAAGTATTTCTTGAGATACTGAAAAGTCGGTAACAATGAATATTTTAGAAAAATTTCCGCCTTTGTTCATATCTCGCTTCAAAATGGAGATAAATGGAATCAGATTTCTGCAATCGTCTTCAAATGAGTTTTCAAATAGGGTCTACCTTCAAAAATTTTTTATATCTTAAAGCACTTTTGAGATATAAAAAAATGGTGACAATGGATTACGCGCGAAAAAGTACCAAGTTACATATCTTAAGAACCATTGAAAATAGAAAAATGTTTTCAACGTAGAGTCTAACTTAAATTATAAAAGAAGCACAGCGCATTAAATTTCATGGACCTGTGACTTCATTAACTTGAGTTATCACTAAATTCTTGAAACTTTTTTTTTAACATATTTCTTATAATATCTTAATTTTTAGAAGTCCTATGAAGATGTGAATAAACTTAATGAATTCCTTGTAAAAATATGATCTATAAACAACTGTTTATTTTAAAAATTTACAATATTATCATGGAAGTCGAAATTTACAAAAAAATATTCCCCAATTTCGCTCTCTACTTTGAATCCTTATAACTCCTGAAGTTTCAATTTTAGTATATTGTTGATTATATTCAAAATTCATCCCGTTTCAAAGGCTATCTAATGACTATAGTTGCACATTCAAATTCCAAAAAAAGTTTTTTTTTTTTAATTTTAATTGAAAAAAAATTTCTAGTACGTCACTGACTCTAAAATTGAGCCGTTTTTAAAAAAGAATAGCTACAATTTCATAAGAAATATATGAAGCGGAATAATATAAAAAATGAACTTTTTGAAATGAAAAGATAAGAAACTTTATTGTATCCAGAACTACAAAAAAATGTCAAAGATTTTTTTTTTAAGAAAACGTTACATATAAAAGTTTCAACTATAATAATAAAAAGCTTTTTGATAAGAAAAATGATTTTTTGAAAAATTCTACAGCTATAAAACTTTACTTTTGACAAAAAAGTTTCAAAAATATAACTGATAAGAGAAAAAGTAATAACTTTTTTCAAATCAAAGATATTAACAAGCTGATTCAACCAAAAGATTAAGAATATGTTAGAGTATAAGATACTAAATATCTAGAAACAAATCTAAATTTCGAATGTAATTACAAAGATTCAACTAAGCAAAAAAGTTTAAGAAATTTGCATACAATTATATATGATCAATTATTATTATTTATTTTAAGTTTCTTCCTTACTTTTGATTGTTCTCTGATCTTACATTAAAATTTCTTCTTCTTTGTTTGATAAAGCTACTTTGATTTTTTGTAGATCAGATTTCAATCATCGGTCACGTTTTCAATTTTAAAATATTCATTTATCTTTTTATTTTGTAATTTAACGACTTTTATCAGGTCGTTAAATAGAAAAATTTTTGTGATAACTTTAATTAAAATGTATAGAAACACTTTTATGATATTAATAATTTAAAATATAAATTTAGAAAACACCACATTTTTGGACATAATTTATGTAGCAATAAATTTATATTTTTAGTACTATGAACAAATTTTTAATTCTTGTTACTTTATCGGCATTATTTGTTTTTAAATTAGATGCCTTAAAATGTCATGGTTTGGTAAGAAATTACAAAAATTATACTAAATTTCACACTGATAATGGTGAAGACTGTTCAGGTCTTTCTAAATATTGTTTCTTTGTCTCTGGAGTTGTTGATTCAGTTTCTGGTGTTTATATAGCTGGATGTGATGAATTGTTAGCAGAGCCTGATTTTTCACAATTACATCTTAATTGTTCTGTAATTATAAACTTTTTTAAATTTTTTTAAACTTTATTTTTTAGCGCAACTCTGATACGACTATCAATACAACACCAAATAAATATGAATTCAAATGTTGTCAAGATGACATGTGTAATCTTAGTTATACATCAAAAATATCATTAGGATTCTTTTGTATCTTAGCATTATCTTTTTTTTTTAAATATTAACATGTTTTTATTTTAAAAATAAATTCTATTAAATTGCTAAAATTTTTTTGTCTAACAAAAAGGGTTTCCATGAATAATAATACTTGCTAAGCAATAATTTATCTTAACAACTATGTAACATACTCGAATGTTAAAATTATTTTTAAATAAAATATTTTTGGATATTCAAAAATAATGAAAATATTTTTTTTTATATTTCTTTTTTTAATTTTTATATCCTATGTATCTAGTTTAATGTGTGAAAAATACTTTTCTGGAATACCATTAAAAACTAAAAGTAAGATACAAAAAGAAAACGTAACTTGTTCAAGTCCAACTGCCTATTGTGTTAACGCTACTGCTACATTTATGAAGTGGACTGTAACAGCTAGATCATGTAGCGACGATTCATCAATTATTAGTAAAATTTATTCTAATTTTAAAAGTTGCTATGTAAGTGAAGCTAATTATTTATTAAAAATTTAAACAAATTTTAGAATACTTCATGTGTCAAAATTAATAATCTTCCTCTTGATACTGAAGCAAATATATGTTGTTGTCAAGAAGATCGCTGTAACGAATCATATTCATTATACGATTTGTCTTACTTTTTAATTTTTTCATCTGTAATTCAAACTATAAAATTTTTATAAATACTGGACTGATAAACTAATGATAAATATAGTATAGAAAACCATTTTAAAAAAAAATAATATGTTAATCATTATTTATTTTTAAAAATCAAAAATGTGAAATTAAATGGTATCAAAAAATAATTATATTTAAGCTTCAAATTCTTTTATTGGAATTTTAGCATCAATATCAATAGCCGTCATAACATCATCATCTTCTAATACAAAAAATAATTCACCATTTCTTATAATTGGGCAATGAAATCCATTTGACAAATTGTTAATTTGTTTTGCCAATCTATCAACTGTAACCAAATTCCCAACGGCATTAACTTTATTGTCTGATTTAATGCAATAATTTTCTCCTAAATTTGAATGAATATCTGTATACGAAATCCCATCATAACAATTTTGAGGAACAAACATTCTAAGATCAGGTAATAAATATTCACTCATAATTTTTGAAGCATTCTTTAAATAAAAGCCTGAATTTTTATTAACTTTAATGGGTTGTTTGTCAAAATAATATTCACTTTTTTTTTCCTCAATGTTAAGTGGTGGTAAAACAAAGTTCTGTTCATTACAGTTAACTTTCATATTGACTATTTTAAAAAAAAATATGCAAAATTATTTACGAAAATTTTATTTTAATAAACATAAATTTAAATATATTATATTTATTTACATATTGAAAAATTTATCAGTCATATCGTTTGAATGCTTTATGTACAAATATATATGAGTAAATAATATAATTAAATTAATGTTCACATAACTATCAAAATTTTCTTACATGTTTATTAATTTTTATTGCCAAAAATTTATTTTTTCTTTTAATTTATATAAACTTCATTATAATTCCTAATTAGGTGACTTTTAAAATTTTGGACAATTTATCAATCCAGAAAAAGTAACTTAAACATGAAAAAAATAAAAGATTTTATTACATATTGGGTTATAATTTGTTAAGAACATCAAAAATATGAAAAATATATAATTTTATCTTAAAATATTGCATCTAGTTTAAAAAATTGTTTTTTACAAAAAGATACCATCATAAACGCTTGTTTTTAATTTCGTTTACCTTTAAGTCAAGTTCCACTTCATGTAACCATTTTCCAGTGTATGCTAATTTTGCATTATTTGCTATAACATTTATATAAAAAAATTAACTTCTTGAAAAAGTGATGGTGTTTATCGATTTTACCTCTTCTACATATCAGAAATGAAAGAGTTTTTTGAGATCATTCTTTCTTTAACACTCTTACCAGTGTTGTAAAACTCCTGTTTGGAACCGACTCTACAAAATATTCTTTAATTTTTCTGCAGATTCTACCGAAGAGCTATTGCTGCTTCAATATCCTTCTGTCGTAGTTTTTTTTCTTAATGAATAGAGTTCCATCAATTTCATCGATTGATGATATAAAATCATTTTATTATATTTTTATATTTGAAGTTTCTTTTGAGCATACTCTTGAAAAAATATTAAAAGATTTATATTCAGATTCATTTTTTTATGATTATAATAAAATTTAGATAAATAAAAAGATGAATTTATGAGAAATTTTTGTTTTTATATATCAATTTTTTCGAAGCATACTGTTTTTTTATCTTTTTTAACAATATTCAATGATAAATTACCTTAAAACTTTTATAATTTACTAATTTACTTTTTTTATATGTAAAAAATCTTTTTATTTATAATAGAAAAACAATTATTAACAAATATTACATTATATCACTCGATTTAAAATATTTGAGAAGTAAAAAAAAAGTAACAATAACAATAGTTGATTTTATATCATTTATCACAAACATATTTATATGAAAATATGTAAATTCAAACAGGAAAATTTTGAATATCACTTGTTTAATAAAATTAAAATAAAAAATTTAAAATTAACAAAGAAGTTGTAAGAATTTATCTTATTTAAAACATTGACATATTATATAAACTATTAAAAATATAAAACTTTTAAAAAGAATTAGTTAAAAAAATTAATTAAATTATAAATTTTAATAACCGTTTCTTTTGCCAACACAATTTATTTTTACACACTGTCAAAAATTGGTCCTTGAACTTGGCGATTTTGTGTAGCAATATGATTTTCATCCTCTGAATAACAAAAATTTAAAAATAAAATTGTTTTTGATAATTGTTATGAAGTTTTTAGTTGGATTATAAACAGTTTGAATATAAAATAATTACAAAAAAGGATATATTTATTGAAAAGTTTTGTTTATTAAATCAAAATCTAATTTAATCTATATTTATTCAATGTTACTTTCTTTGGAACATAATTAAATTGATTATTATAAAAAAATCTTAATTTTTTTTATCCATAAAATATTTATTTTTATAAAAAAAATTGTTAACAGTATTTTAACCGTAAAGTTTATAATATAAATATATTAGTTATAGTCTGTACGTAAACTTTCACTGATAACTGGGTATTGAAAAAAAAATTTTTTTTTTTTAAATTCTTTCATATCATTTCCAATTAAAAATATATTTTTTTTAATACAAAAGAAAATTTATTATTAATTCCCTTTGAATGTTCAAAATATGTAGGGAATAAAAATAATAAATACTAAAATTATTGCATTTTTCGTCATCGGAGCACTCTTTTATCTTAGAAAATTTTATTAGAAATAAAAAAAAATTTCACGGCTTATTTCTTGTCTATATATATTAATATTATTAATGATTTTTAAGGTTTTTTTACATAAACAAAAATATATGCATTTTTGCTAACATTGTTGCTCATTTGATCCAAGTATATATCCTCATCATTGCAATACCAAAATGCATTATCATATTTGACCAAAGCAGTGTAATGTCCCGAAGTAATGCTACTACCTTTGTGTTTTGCTAAAGCTTGAAGTTGGTATTTTACTGGATTAATATTTCCATACTCATCAATTTCATTTAATACCAACTCATCAATTGGGTATTCAATTTTTGTAAAAAGTTTATTCCTCTCAGATAAAGTTTGAATATACCGTTTAATACTTATAATAAGTACATCAGACAAATGTCTGAAAGTTGTAGTCATTTCAGCACAAACTTTTTGTTCACATTTATCACATTTCCATTTATCTGTTTCATCCAAAATAATTGTTTTAGAAAAATTTTCTAAAAGATTAGTTAAAGAATCATATTCTTTGGATGAATCAAGAGATAATCTTAGAACTTTAAATGGTTGGATAATATCTTTTATATTTTGGCAATTAGGACAACGAAGACACATTGTTGATTGACTATCAAATAATTTTTTTAATTCTTTTCCATTATCAATACTACACTCCTCATCAATTTTATCTATAATCCAATTTAAAAATTCATCTAAATCATGTTGTCCACCACAAATATACATTTCTGTTGCCCTATCAATTACTTGTTTTAATTCTTTAGTTTTTACTGGAATATCTCTAATAATACCTTCCTCAAATAATAATGAGTAATCATAAATTGTTTTAGATAATAATTTATCATTTAACTCTTTATCATTTCTCATATTTTCAAAATTATCATATCCTAGTTCTTTTTCTAAAGAACTTTTAAGTTGAGGAATAGAGTATAAAAGTTGTAAAGCACAATTAACATAACAAGCGTTACCAAAGTTAACTAAAGCAGCTGGATGTCGATATAATTTTTTATGCATTTTATTATTATCACGAAATTTCTTTTTAATTGGAAAAGATGATTTTAGCATTCTTTGTGATTCTTCAATTACACAATGACCATCAAAATCACAACCATCTTGTATACCATATATCTCTACTAATCTATCAACCACATATGAAGGTAAAATAACATAATCAAAACCTTCTTTACCAATACTATTATTCCACAATACAACAGCCTCGTGATTTTGAGATCCCGATTGTTTAATAAATAGGTACCTTATCCACCATCTCCTTGAAATTGTTTTACTAAATAATATAAAATACATAAATAATTATTTATTTTAAACTTACTATTTAATTACTTCAACCTGAGATCCATTTTCTTCTGGTCCTAAATCCATTGCTTCATCACATTTTTTCGAATCAATATCCATTGCTTCAGCATCCAAATAATTAGAAGAATCAGTTGTCATTTTAAAAAACAAGTAAACAACTTTAAAGTGCAATTATAAACACAAAAAAATTATAATAAAATTAAAAAACGACTTATTATAAAAAGCTCCACTTGTTTTTTTTTTCTCAATTAGAATGCTATGAAAATAGATTACTCTATTAAAACTTGGTTTTTAATTGGACACCGAATGAAAAGTACTAGATTTCAGTCAGAACGCTATTCCACTCATATTGTCACAACTCGCTTTTTTTTTAATGGTTTGCGCTGAATCGTTTATACGTGTAATTATTAAGGTAATATTTATTTTTATAATAATTTCCAAAATAAGTTAAAGTTTTTTTTTTAAATTAAAAAAAAATAAAAAATATATATGCAATTAAATAGATAATTTATGACTATATATCTTCCCTTTTTTTAAATCATCAATTGAAGGTGGAAAACATTTTTTTTTGCGTATAAAATAATCATATGATAAGTTATATTAAACGATAGATTAATTAAAAAAAAGTTTTATCATTAGTAATTGTAAAATAATTTTTTTTACATAAAGATAAAAAAATGGGTGTAACTATATTTAATTTTTAATTTTGTACAAATAAAATAATAAATTTTAATGGGTACTTTTCAATTTGAGTAGAGAAAAATTTTTTAAATAATGAGCAAAAAAAAAAGTTTTGAAGTTTTATTTTTCTATAACAAGAATAGAATATTTTTAAATAATAAAGAGTAAAAAAAAGGTATTTGATAGTTATCAATATAATTGATACCAATTTTCTGATAAGAAAAAGAATTTTTTTTTAACTTAAGAAAAATTTGTTTTCCTTAAATTTGTTAAGATAATATATTATCACTTAAAATTTAACAAATAAATTTTTATTATTTTTAAGCTTTTTTTTTTATTAAACTTATTTCAATGAAAATGTACTGAGAAAATAAATTATAATGATTTCAAAAGGGAAGAGGAATTTAATAAGAAATTATCCTTAAATTTATACTTTAATAGTTACTTCATCTATACGATTCAAGATTCTATTTACAAATATATATATATACATGAAAAAATAATTAGCTTTAACTTTTAAAATAATAATTTTTTTTTTACCAAAACATCTTTCTTACTAAATCAATATAGAGTTTTATTATATTATTATTATACTTATAAATAAATGATATAAAAACATTTACTTATTCAAAAAAGTTAGTTATAAAATTAAAATAACAAGTGACTTTTTTTAATGAATGCATATCTTTACATTTTTAAAAAATATAAATAAAAGAAAAATTTTCATAAAGTAATATCAATGCAATATTTTTAATTTTTTTTTATCGTAAATATTTGTTTTATATTATTCACCTGAATTATGATACAAGTGGGTGTTTTTTTTAAGTAATGTATTAATTAATAAAATTTACTTGAATATATTTATTTTAATATTTCTTTTTTTTTCACACCTTATTAGTTAAAGATAATTGTATACTTTTTATTTTGAATAAAATTTTAAACTTATTTTATGTTATTTCATATATAGAAGTTTATTTTTTATTCATTATTTTGTTGGGAAAATTTTTTTGTTAAAATTTTGAGATTTAAAAAAAAAGTTCGCAAGTTGTATTTTGATGTATAAATATATTATGATATGGATGAAAAATAACCATTAAATGTAATGTGTTATATAATAAAAAAATTTTGTCCTTTTGACTAATAAAATCTGATTATATTGTTTTTTTTTAAAATAAATTTATAAGAAATATAAAATAAAATAAGTATTAAAAATAAGAAATAATTTTTTATTTAATTAGATATACAATAATTAAAAGTATTATAGAAAAATAGGAATAATAATACTTTAGAGTAGTGGTGTTAGCTGTTGCAACATCAATATTACACAAATCTGATGTACAAGCACATGATATCTTTTGTTCAACACTTGTATATTTATCATTACATCCAAGTTGAATTTGAGAATGATCTGTCACATTAATACAACCCTGTCTTTCTGTTATTCTTTGAATAGTTCCATGTAATGAATTTCCATCATGTGATATTACTCTATGAATTCCGTACGTGCAAAAATTTCCTATACATCGATTTTGTTTACAGTTACTAGTCATTTTTGAATCATGAGATGTTACATCACATAATACACATTGATACAATGGAAGATTATTAAAAAGACTTCTTGAAACTTGTCCATTTTGAATTTTTGATTTTACATTTTGTGAATTATAACTATATGTTAATTGATATGTTTTCATAAAATCATTGCACATATTTGAATTACATATACAATGTTTTCTAGGTTTAGCTAATGGTCCTCTAGCAATTGTGAGGCAAACTCTATTCCTATGAAATAATAAATGAGGTCCTTTATAAAAATAAGGTAAAGTAGGTGGACCATATCCACATCCTGATGCACCGGTTAAACTATCTTCATGACACCAATGGCCTACACATACATTATCACAATTTGGATCTTTTTCATTACATTTTTTACATGTAACATTTTTTCTTAATATTTGTTTAATATGAACAGCTTCATTACAAAAATTTCCTGAACATACACAATAAATATGATCTGGTAATGTATCATAATCACATCCTGCCTGTGTTCTTGATGGTCTTTTAACACATCCTTTAGTTATTCTAAATACTCCAGGAACATCAACAGGTCTCCTTTCAATATAACAATAATCTGATTCACATGATCCCATCTGAAAATATAAATTTAAAAAAAAAAAATTATTATATTACCTGACAATTACATTTTTCATTATGGCATAATCCAGAACACGAATAACATTGATTTCCATCAACATAAAATTCAAATAATATTGTTGAGATCAATAATAAAAAAATAATTTTTTTAAAAAAATATATAGATATAATATAAAAATTAATTTTCATTGCTTTTCATAGATAAAATAACATTTCTATAACATAATTTATAAAAATAAATATTATAAATAAATAAATAAATAAAGTAATCAAAGTTTAATAATTATTATAATGAAAGTTTTTAAGTATTATACAAAGAAATAAAGGCAACTTTTTACTCATCATTATAAAGTAATATTTATAAATTATTAAATAATTTTAAGAATAAAAAATAAAATTTTAAGTTAGTAAGAAATTGTTTCAAAATTTATATAAAAACCAAATATAGTTTATATCATTTACCAAAAATCTTTAGTTAAAATAAATAAAATTTAATGTGATTGTAATAAAAACAACCATTCTTGAGATTTAGGAAGAAGGCTGGCTTTTTAGAAGACAATGTCATTAAAATGCCATTGCTATGAAATAGTTGCTTATATCAACAAGAAGTTTATACAAAGTTTTTGGGTAATGTTAAATTAATAACAGTAGGTCTCTTATCCTGACCAGGCTTTTTATATATAAAAGATAAAAGGTATAAATGATTGGTTAAATTTTTTCTCCTATTTTTTTTTTTTTTAATATCTTTCTTATTATTATTTTCTTCCCGATAAAAGTTTATCTACTATATTTATAAAAGATAAATGATGTGATATTTTATTTCTTTTATCAAAATAAAATATCTAAAATATTTTGTGTTACAATTTATGTAATGTAAAAACTACAACAAAGAGTTTCATATTTTATATTTTTATAGATGAAGTCAAGAATGTCTCTCATGAAAATAAGACATGAACTCATTTAAAATTCAATTGAATTAATAAAAATTTTTAAACCATCATTAAAAAAGAATTTTGTCAAATGTCAATAATAGTACAATATATATATATATATATATAAATATTTTTATAAATGACGAATGGTATTTCACGTATATTTATTTATATAATAAAATAAGATAAAAATTTAATTAATGAAAAATTTTAATGTTTAATATAAAATAGTATTTGATTGACACATTCTTTATAATAATATCATATATCATTTTAACTATCATAGAAATATAATTAGAGGATTAAATTTTGTTAAGGATAACTATGAAAAATATGATAAGATATAATGAAGGAAAAGTTTATGTTATTGGTTCCAGTTGTTGAAAGAGTACTCAAAAAAGAAAAGAATAAGTGTGAATAAAATGTTAATAATAGTAAAAGATAAATTGAATTGAACAAATTAAGAAATGATTTTTATTAGTTTGCAGAAGGAAGAAATAAACTTGAAAATGGTTGTAATGCTTTTATTTAAAACTAAAACATTTATAGTTTAAAATCTTACTATAAACTTAAATTATTAATCCTTCATTGACACTTGAAAAATGATAAATTCATTATAAGTTATTAAGCATGGTAGGATAAGTTATAGAAAGTAAAAGATATTATAGGTAAATATTATTCTTTTAAACAATTTTTCATATTAGGTCATATTTCGCAAATTAATATTCCATTAACCTTGAATAGATAATGTTCCATGGAAGCAAGAAAATAGGAAATATAATTTTTGTTATAGAAATAGTGCCTAAAAACTTTAATGCTTTCTTCTCTTTTTTTTTTCTTATCATATATTTCATATGTAAATTTAACTTTTCTTTATCTTTATAAACATTAATAATAGTATATTTTAAATAATAATGGTAGTTGTAAATAATATTAAGTAGTCAAGTATTTCTATATTAATGATCATTGAAGTGGGAAAAAATTATTACAAAATACCATATTTTTAAGAACTATTTTTCACAATAATAATAGAAAAAAAAAACAATATAACATTTAATGATTAATGAAATGATTCCGCTCATTAAAACGTTTTACTCTCTCATTAAGCATGTCTTTTATTTCTAATGATTTATATTTAAAAAAGAAACAAATTAAATATAATTATTATTCATTTATATTCTTAAACTTAACAATAAACTTTTATTCATTAATTAATCTTTTTAAAGTCACCATTACCGATAATTTAATGAGGAAAATATTAAATAAAAAAGATAAAAACAATTACATAAAAAAATATACAACAACTTTTGTTTGCCTATAGTATAATATTATTTTGATCTTTTGCCGTAAACTTAAGCTATTGTTATTAATATAAAAATGATACGCTATTACTAAGGTGTGAAAGAATATTTGCCGAAAAAATGATATACATAATGTTACCTATTCGGCAAACTTTTTTACTATGTCTAAGCCATAAGGAAATAATTTAGATTAAAATTATCCCTATAGTAATAGTTTACTGAAGTCAAACGGTTTTTTTTTTTGTAATAAATTATAATTATATAAATAGGACAAATCATAAAAAAAAAGATATTATATAATTATTTTAATAATTTTTATATATTTAATTAAGTATAATGTCTATATATTATATTATGCCACCACCACCATATGTATTAGACAATTCAAATGATATAGATTCATCAACAAATAATTTAGATATAACATTACCTAACTATTATGAAATATTAAATGATGAAGAGTATCAAAAAATTATGCCACCAAAATATATTATAAGTGAATGGTATGAAAATGAAAAAAATTTATCAATGTATAAAGGGGCACAATATATTTATGAAGAAACATATTTTTTACCTTTAGTAAGTAAACACAATAATTATTTTTTTTTTTTTTTTTAAACATAGTATTTATATATATTCTTTTTTTTAGCCTTCATTAATAATTTTAATATTTGTTAATTGCTTGTTTTTAACATTCTTCACAATATGGTCAATACTTTTTATTATAAAAAATGAAACCTCATTCACTTTTGGTATATATTTATCACCACAAACAATGCTATACTTAATAAGTGTTTTAATTCCTATTATGGTTCTTTATATTTTTGGTTCATTATTTTTTGTTTATATTATATATACACCAACATGTGCAATAATTGTTTTTCAGACAACTTTTGCTGTATACTTATATCTTATTTATTTGGTAAAAGAACACATACTTCATAATAGGAATAAATTTTTTCTTGATGCATTTTTAATAGGACTATTAGCAATATCATTGGGAATATTTTTATCACTTTATTGTACAATTTTATATCTAGATCACAAAATACTTTTTCAATATTTAAAACAAAAAAAATATCTTGAAAAAGAATTTATAAGAATAAATTTTCAAGATGCATCAGATGATGATGATGATAATAATTTAGAACAATTTTATAATATTGTTTAAAATAATTTTTAATTTTAATAAATATTTAATAAATTTATACAATTATATTTTTCATAATAAAATTTTATTTTTAAAATATTTTAAAAATATAAATATATATATGTATATATATATTCTAACTATCTTTTAAAATGTTTCATTTGTCCATCCTATTTGTTGTTTGTCAACTAAGTTCTTAAAAACACCATCTTTAATATTAATTAATTCATCAAATGTTCCCTGTTCAGCTATTCTTCCTTTGTCAAGAACAACAATTTTATCAGCATGTTTAATTGTTCCTAAACGATGTGCAATTATTAATATTGTTTGTTTTCTCTCTTTTATTAGTTTATCTAATGCTTTTCGCACCATATATTCACTATGAGCATCTAATGCACTTGTTGCTTCATCTAATATCAATACTTTAGGATCCTAAAATTTAAAGTAAATAAAATTAAATATTAAAATATATATTACTTACAAGAACTAAAGCTCTAGATAAAGAGATTCTTTGTTTTTCTCCACCACTTAACATAGAACTAGACAATTCACCAACCATTGTGTCAAATTTTTTAGGAAATCTTTCAATAAAATGAAGAGCATTACTTTGTTCAGCTGCATGGAATACCTGTTCATCACTTATTTCACTATCATTTTTTGCCCCATAAGTAATATTATTTCTTATTGTTGTATTAAATAATATTGGTTCCTGTCCAACTGATCCTATATGTGATCTCCAATATGATATATCAATATCTTTTAAATCATGATCATCAATATATATATTTCCTGATGTAGGATCATAAAATCTCATTAAAAGTGATAAAACGGTACTTTTTCCACTTCCTGATGCTCCAACTAATGCAGTTACTTTACCACAATCCATTGAAAATGATACATCATGAAATATTGGATCTCTGCCTGGATAACAAAAACTAACGTTTTGGAAACTAATTTTTTTGTGAACATCTTTTACTTTTAAACCACCAGTAAGTGGAATTACTGGTTTACTATTTTGTAATTCAAATAGTCTTGTTGATGCACCTAAACCTTTCATAATTTCAACAAAAAATCCACTCATATTTGAAAGTGATGAAGCACATAAAATAGCATATAACAAAAATGAAGATAAATCTCCATATGTTAATAATCCTTGATTTATTAAATTACACCCATAAAAAACGACAAGACTTAATGACATATATCCTGTAAATTGAAAACCTCCATACATTGCACCTTTAGCAATTCCTTCCTTTTTTGCTACATTCCATATATCATTAATTCTTTGTTTATAAGCAGCTAATTCTTTATCTTCAGCTGCTAACATTCTCACCGTACGAATGTTTGATAATCTTTCTGTTGCAACCATATTAGCACCAGCTACAGCTTCCTGCATTTCTCTTGTGTAACGTCTTTGTAATCTTCCAAAAACAAAAAATGTTCCTAGTATTACAGGAATAACAAAACTAACAAGTAAACATAACTCCTGTGAGGTATAAATCATTAAACTACCAGAACCTAACATAGTAATTAATGCTCTTGCACCATCAGACAAGTTCATTGAAACAGAATATCCAGTAATTAAAGCATCACTAGATAATCTTGAAACAATTTCACCAACTTTATTGTTATCAAAAAATTTAATATCTTGTTTCAAAACAGATTTAAAAACATTTGTCCTTAAATCATTTATTATAAGTTGGCCTGCTGTATGCATACAATAAGCCCTTGCTCCAATAGCAAGTGCCCCAATAATAAAAACACCTACCAAATAATATGGTTTTTCTTTAAAAAAATTTGCCAATCTCACACAAATATCATCTTCTTCCTGTTTTTTAGATTTGGCATCATCATGTTGATCAATTAACTTTCCCAATATTCTGGGAGCTGATAAAAATATAACAGAACTGACACCAAGAAGACTTAAACCAGTTATTAGACGTAATTTGTATGGTGCAGCTAGAGCAAAAATATTTTTTAAATCTTTCCAATTTGTATTTCGAAGTTTGGTGGATGATCTATTTGTTTCTATTGTATTTATTTTTCTTTTTAAAAATATTATATTATCATTTTTAAAATTATTTTTTGATAGAAAATTTTTTGAGATCGATGTAAAAGACCTTAAATGTAAAAATGTGTCCTTAGACATTGATAATTATGAAATAAAAATAATACCTGTTTCTGGAGACATTTAAAATATTAAAAGTGGGTGAAAATACTTTTGAATAACTATTCTTAATTAACAATGATAACATCAGAATATAATTATATTCAGATAATTAGTAATTTTTATTAGAGAAAATAAACAAAAATTTATTTTTTTTAACTCAAAAATATTATCAAAACTCGTTAAAAGAGCACTTTTTGGAATTTTATGTACTCCTTGTTATCGTTATTTATAACATTTACCAAAAATTTTTTTTTTTTTAAATTTTTTTTTAAAGTTTAATAATTTTTAAAAAACATTATTTTATAATTAATTTCTTTAGATAATTGTTACAATTTTATTAAAAAATTTGAAGAGTATATTAAAAAGTATATGACATTATAATTATACCATTAATTTTAATTTTTTTCAAATTAATTAAAAAAATATATTATAATAAATTAAAAATAAAATATTGTTATTTTTAAATATTTCCAGAAATATTAAATTTTTTTTTTCTATTAATAAAGAAAAATACATTCTCTTTAATATATTATATAAATTTTTAACAAAAAAAAAACCTAAATAAATTAAATTTTTTTTCTTAACATTATTCAAACTTTGATAGTTATGCTTTATTATTTTCCGGTTTTTTAAAATTTTCTCTATATATACTTTTTTTTTTGTTGATTTAAAATATGTTGTAATAGTTTGTTTTCTAAGAAATGAAGAAAATTTTGAAACATATGTGAAATTAATAATTATTCTTAATAAAATATAATACATTATTTGATAATTTGATTGATATATTAATAGAATAATAATTTATATAAAAGATACTTTCTAAATAAATAATGTTATATTAAAAGATTTTACTTTAAAAAAAATTGTTTTTAATTATAAATATTTTGCTTAATTTTTTTTTTTATATATAACATTAAAATATATTATATTTATAAATATTTATGTTTTTATAATGTTAAAAGCATAGATATAAATAAAATTTGTACTTATAATGGAAACACCTGACTAAATTTCAATGAAATGAAATGTATCACATCATAATTAAAACAAAAGCAAAATAAATATATTTTTTGATTTTAAGCAAGTTTGATAAAAAACAAAATAGTAAGAAATTTTTAAAAAAAACACTTATCAATGTGACATTTTAATATTTTATTAAATAAATCATTGGTTTAGCAGCAAGAAGTAACATTGTAAAGTTGATTTTCTAACTTGACTCAGAAGCTTTATGTTTGTTTTTTTTTAAAATAGAAAGATTTTTTGTTAAATTAAATTACTTTTAGTTATAGATATATTTATTTTTAAACAAAGTATCTTTTTATCATACAACTAAGTATATAACATTGTTAAGATATCACAAGATGCCTTTTCCACAAATATATTTTGTTATAAATATAAAATTAAAAAGATAAATATTTTAAACATTTATTACATCTAAAATTTATAATAGAAAGAAGATTTTTAATTTCAATAAAAAAGAATTTATAGTGAGACTTTTTACACAAATTCTCGACTTTGACTGAAAAGAAATTTAATATTATAATTATTTTAATTTTAAAGTATATTAAACTTACTGTGGTCTTTCAGTATAATATGATTGATCAGTAGATGTATTTGTATATGGATATCCTTTTTGCATTCCATTTGGATTAACATTTCTAACATCAACAGATTTAACTTCATATGTATTTGCCATAATATGTTGATTTTCAGGATGTGTTGAACGATAAAATTCTTCATCCTCATAAGTGTTATCTGGAAGGTGAATTCCAATAATTAATTGATACATCCATGCTCCAATAACACCACCAAGAAGTGGTGCAAAAATAGGAATCCAAAACCAGGTATAATTTCTATATGAAAAAACTCTCCATCCATATCCAGCAATAAGTGTAAAAAGTCTAGGTCCAATATCTCTTGCAGGATTGATAGCATAACCAGAATTCATACCAATTGTAAGACCAATGAATAAAAGTACTAAAGCAATAAGAAGTGGTTGAAATGTATAACCAATTCTATTTCTTTTATCAGTAATAGTACCAATAAGAAAACATAATATAGCAGTTCCTAGTACTTGATCAAAAATACCACCAAAAATTGATAAATAATGTTGAGGGTATGTAGCAAATATACCAGCAGTAGCTCTAGGTCCAGTTACAAATCTATTACCACCATCATAATTATCAATGGCATCTAAATAAAAAGATTAACAAAAAAAAGAAAAAAAAAATTAATATAAATTAAAAAATAATATATTATAATTACCTATATATAAAATATAAGCAAATAATGATCCAAAAAATGCACCAATAGTTTGAGCAATACTATATAAGATAAATGTTAATGCATTAATATTTCCCATTGTAAGTTGAAATAATGATACAGCAGGATTAAGATGTCCACCAGAGGTACGAAAAGACATGTAAACGGCAAACATTAATGATAATGACCATCCAATTGTAACAGCTAAATAGTTATTTTTTTGTGAATAACTTAATACATATTGGCAATTAGAGGTAAAACCTCCAAAACACAAAAATCCAGTACAAAAACATTCGACAATTAAATTACGATATAATTCATTACGTAATCCTATTTTATATCTAATTCTATCAATAATATTCACAGAAGGTTTTTGTATAACATTAACAATAGTTGGTTGTGATATTTCAGAGGAAGTAGTTGCCATGTCTTCCGTAAACTCTAAAAATTAGAAATAATAATAAATAAGTTAATTTCTAAAGTTATATATTAAAATATAATGATAAAAAGATAAACCAATAGGCATTCCTCAATCATTTATAATTGTAAAAATAAATGTTTTACCTCACGTCACATAAATGATTATAGTTATAATAAAAGATATAGGATATATTTGTCAAAAATCTGAGAAATAAGAAGTAACAACATATATAATGAAAAAAAAGTAATTAACTTAACGAACTTTGATTATTTATATCCTTGTTCCACCTCTTATTTTAAGGTAAATAACATTACTACTTAACAAAATTATGTTTGTTTTAATTTATTTTTATTAAAAAAATTTTAAAAGTGTTAACATGATTTGCTGTTTATTTGAAAATATATTTAATATTTATTAGAAAATAAAAGTCAGAAACTATATCAGATCACAAATTAGTTTATCATTACTAATAACTATTTTATGACATACTCAATAACAAAATAACTTTAAAATATGCCAAAATAAGAGATTAAAAAAAATATTTGTGGAATGTTTTTTAATGTTTAGAAAAAAAAAAGTAATTTAATGGCATTTTAAATATTAATAAAATATTTCAAAACAACATTCCTCCATATTTTGTTTTACTCATTCTAAATCCAAGTATAATAATAATACTAATAAGCCCACACAATTTATAAAAATAACATTCAAGTGTTATTAGTGATCAAGAATTTAAATCTATAAAACTTACATTAATCTTTTGATAATTTTTTTTTTGTCTAACAAAATAAACGTGAAAAATTGGTACCTTTAAAGTTTATTATGTAAAATTTTAATTTACAAAAGTATACTAATTATCATTAATTAATCAAGTTAACATGTGCTTATAATCTTATCACTGCATACTTTTTAAAATGATATTCAACTTTTAAAGTAATCTACTAACAATACCTACATTTATATTAAAAAAGAAAAGAAATCATAAAATTTAATTTTTACTTTAAATGGATATTATGTAAAATACAATTTTTAAATTTAAACTTACGATTAGTTAAATTGATGTTGCCTTCATCTAATGAAATTGCCATCGCATTATATCAGAATAAGTTACAAATGACTTTATCAGAATTTATTATATAAACACTAACATATCCAATATAAAATATAATCGTTGTAATAATTTATTTCTTTGTTATAAAAAATTGAAGTTCAATTAAAAGAAGAAAAAGATTTATGCTTATATTTTTTATTAATATCATTTACTTTACTCTTTTGAATAAATAAATTACTTTAGAATATAAGTAATGGTAAACGTTGATGAAAACTGCACCATAGATTAATATTTTCAAAATTCTATAGGATGCAATAGATAAGATTAGATTCCATAACTAAAATAAAATTCTTTAGATAAACGTTCCAATTTTATTTAAACATAAAAGCACAAAATATATAATTGATGATTTATCATATTTTTAAAATTTTATTTTTTCCTTCTTTGTAGTTAATAATACTAAAATACATATATATATATAGAGAACAAATTAAAATATAAAAAAAAATAAGAAAAAGATTAGAATAATTTTATTTATTAGTTTGAATTTTATATTTCTAAAAGAAGAAAAAAACTAAATATAACATTTTGAAATTATATGAAAGATTTTATAAGATTTAACTTTTTAAAATAAAATAGCTTTAATTTATAATATCAAAATGATACATTAACTCCAATATTATGTTGTAACAAGTTATATAATTTTTTTATATTAATACATTAATCTACTTTTTACCTTACTTTTTTTTTTCATTTTCATTTTTAATACTTTAAAATGAAAAATCTACCTTTCACCATAAACAACATATTTTTTTTCTATTTTAAATAAAATGTATATTTGTCATTTTAATATAACTTTATTTTATACTTCATAATACATCTTAACATTTTTCTTAACAAATCAAAAATATTAAATAACTCATCAAAAACAACATCATAAGTAAAAAAAATTTTTTTTTATTATATAAATAATTTTACAATATACTTTCTTCAATTAAATTTTAGTAACTTTTTCTGAATCAATTTCATTTAAAAATAATGTTCTAAATGTTGTATCAGCAAAGTCAGGATAAAAGTCACAGGCTCTTTTACAATCAGGAATAAAATTACATTCAAGAAAGTATACTTGTATTTCTTTATGTGATGAATCTTTCCATCCAAGCATAACATCAATACCATACATTCCTCTACTTTGGGCATTTGGTGAAACACCCCTAGGAGAGGGTAAAATTGAAGAAGTAGTAATAACTTGTTTTACTACTTCATAAATTTGTTTTTCAACATTCTTCCATTGTTGATTTGGGTATGTTTTTTCAAATTCTTGAATAAAATCATCAGAAAACATATTGAGGATCAAAGATTTGTCTGTATAATTATGTACAGTAAAATGAGCCAATGAATCTTCAAGATTATCCAAACTATATTCATTGACGGCAAATCTGGGCCAAAATTTATTGTACATATAACATGTGACTGGAGAAAGAGAAGTTACATATACAATAAAACGTAAGTCAAATTTTACATTTTTCTTTGTATCAGGACGTGTAAATAAAACTGGATCCTCAATATATTTACAAGCTATTTTTGGTCCTGTTTCTACTTGTCTAATGATAAAAGACATATCATCAGAGATAGTCATATTTAATGTTCTAGCCATATTCCAAGGTTTAATGATAAAAGTATTATTAAGATTCTTTTTTTCACGTTCTTTAAAATACTTATAAAACTGAGGAAGTTCAGTATTAAGATTATAAGTTATTGGTAACCAAAGTGGTGGTTTTACCATTTTAACTGAATCAAATTCAGTATCATTAAAAACAAGCTCTACATTAGCAGCAAATAAATCTTTTACAGTCAATGAAGACTCATAAGGAAATTGATTTACAAGTGCAGTAGAATTTTTTTCAGCTAAATCTTTAAATTCAGAAAAATGATGGCGTAACCATATGACATCAGCTTCATATATATTATCAACAAATTCAACCTTAATATCTTTAAGATTTGAAAATAATTGTTGGTCATTGTCATAAAGTCTTATTGGTTTATCCTTATTATAAATAAATGGTTTACATTTAGCTTGGACTTCATCACTTGGTATATGATCAGGAATTCGTCCTAATGTAAAATATTCATCAGTTATCTCATTTTTTTCAAATAATTTTTCATCAATATGCCTGTCCTCATCCCATACAGTTAATAAAATATCTCTCCATTTAGGATGTTTTTTTGCTAAGCCAACATCTACAAAATCACGTGTTAACTCTTGTCCTTTTTTAATATCTTCAGTGAGGAATAAAATTGACAAAGTATATCCTTTAGTTGGCACAAAAAATGGTACCATACGACAATTTGGCATATCTGAATGCCCAATTGAAACACCAAATTCATCAACAACATACCAATAATTGATAGTATTATCACCCATTGGTTTTGATGGATCAGTAATAGAGTATGTCTGTGCATACTTAAATAATTCCTTATAAACAGTCTTAACTAATCTTTCAGTTCCATTTTCTTTATCCTGTGAATGAAGAAGAAACATAGTCATAAGACGACCTAACAATTGTGGTATTTTTTTTAAACTTTCAATAGCAGTATTTGGAAGAAATGTCCAAGCATGGTCAATTAACCAAACACTAAAAAAAAATAAAGTTATTGAAATAAATATAATATAATAATTATATGGCAAACCTTTCAGTATCATTACAACCAATATCTTTAGTAGCAAAAGTTTGCTTTTTTATAGGTTCCTCATTATCATCAACCATCATAGTAACTTCAAAAAAATCTCCAGCATCAAAAATTTCTTGATTAACTTTTCTAAATATTGCTGCATGTAAAATTTCAGGTACACCTGATTGATGAAGTTGAGTTTTCATCATCTCAAACATGTCATCCATGTTCATATCCAAAGGATGTGGTTGTGGTGGCTCAACAGCTTTAACAACAGACATATTTGTATGACTGAAATATTTTTATTAATTAATAAATAAAAATACTAAAATTCATTAAGTATAAAATTAACCCAAACAAAGTCAGTTAAAAAAAAGTTACACTGTTTTTTGGTAATTGATATTTTGGGAAATTGTTAACTAATAAAAAATTTTTTTTAGCGTTTTAAGATATAAACATTGTATATGTTTCAAGTGGATAACTTTATTGTTAGTGGATGTGAAGAAATATTCTACATGAGATAAATTGTTTTGGTAACATGGAAAAGAATCAAATATTTTTTTAAATTATAAATTATTTTGACTTATGAAGATTACAATAAAAAAAAACATCAACAGAATAATGATAGGTAAGCTTATGTTGGTAGGAGAAATTTTTTTAAAAAGTATTATATCACCAACATAAAAATAATTTTTGATCCTTTATTTAATAAAGAAAAAAAAAATGTTTAATTTCAATTTGATAAGTTGTTTTTAAGATACTAAGATATATAATAAACATATTTAATTAGATACATCACATTGAAATGTATAAATTCCGCAAATAATACGATTAAATTTAACTACAAATTACTTGTTATATTATTATATAAAAAAGCATAACATTAACTAAAAATATCAACAAAAAAAATGAGATAAAAAAATATTTATATATTGAATAATTTTTACAATATGAAATATTTTTTAATTTAATAAAGTAAATGTTTTTTTTATCAAAATTCTAAATTTTAAGGTATATCAACTTCCTAACTTTAAATATTACAATTTGATATGTAAAGATAAAATTATTTTTAAAATATGTATTTCAAAAATTTAAAGTTTAATGTTATGGGAGAACACTACACTTTATATCCCAAATATCAAGAAAATATAAATTTGTGTAAAGTGATATCTATTGTCATATATTCTACGATCATGTTTATAAAAATCTATAAATTGTATCCTTCAATAGAAGAATCTATTTTTTGTAAAATAATTTATTCATGAAAAAGTGATTTTTTTTTAAATTTTTAAAATAAAAAATTGAATTATTAAATAACAGAAGCTAACTTTTTATATATGATCAAATTTCTCCATAATATATTTATTTATTACATTGGAAATTCATGCATTCAATAATTATGTATAAAAAAACTTATTAATAATTTTTAATCATAAAATATTATTTATATATTGTGCAAAATGCAAGTAGTTTGCAACAAAAAATGTCAAATAAATTATAATTTTTGTTAAATGTTGATTATAATTTTTTATCACAAAATCAAAAAACATACAAGATGATCTATTAAAGTCAACTCTAGTAAAACATTTTGTAAAAAGTGTTTCACAAAGGTTTTTTTTATTAGATAATTGAAAGTATAATCCAAATTGTCTTTTGTGATGGCAAAAAATATTATTCTGAAAAAGTATCTTAAAGTGGTCTTATTGCAAAAAATTAGACTTCTAGGCAACATTTTCTGAAAATGATTACTGTACTACATCTGAACATAATTTTTAATCAGAATATTAATACTGTTATTTGATTAGTGTTATAAAGATTTTTTTATGAATCTCATTTTTTATCATTAAAATATTAAAAATTTTTTTGCATTCTCATAACTTTCTTAAAAATTTGGATTCACCTTTAAATCTTAAGTATCATGTATTTTAATTTTTTTTAACATCTTATATAATCAGATTATTAGTTTCTTAATTTAAAAAAATCATTAATTTAAATTTTATTTATAAATTACCTTTTTGAAACTTCTCTGTTAACAACAAAATTATAATAATTAAATTTTTCTTCAAAAAATAATTTTGTTTTTAAAAGTGATTTTGTATTATTTCTAAGTTTATAACTAAAAAAAGAATCCCTATTATGCAATGAAAAAAATTTTAAATTTTATTTTTTATTTTTTATATGAATTATTTATATCACATTATGTCATATTCCACTTTAGTGACCATAAATATCATTATTTTAAATCCATTTTCTTTATCATTTTATATTCTTTAAATTCTACCTTTAAAGTCTAGTGTTTTTTTTAACAGAGAATTTCAAATTTTTTTGAGGAATCTTAATGTATTTTTATTAAAAATATTTTCTACAATTTTGTCATCTTTTATTTCAATCACATTTATTTTTTTTTTTAAAAAAGTCACTAATTTTTCTTTCTGCATATATTTCATTTTTTAAATATTTTCTTGTTAAAATGAAATTAAAAAAAATAACATTTTTAATCACTACACTAGCCACATCGATTTTAAAAAGTATTAAATAAAACTTTTTTTTAAAATACACTTCTTAAAATTCTCCAAATAAAAACATATTTTTATTGCGAAGATCCATTCATAATTATTCATCAGTTTTCACTTTAAAAATTACCTTTCTTCAAAAATTACCTTAACTAAAAATTAACACATTAAAAATAAAGACAAATTTATCTATAAAAGTTAAAAATCCATTACAAATACAATTAGCCAAAATATGTTGAAATAATTACAAAATTAATATTGGAACCGTGCAAATAATAAAAAAAAAAAGCACTATCAAAAATGAATAGTACCAAAAGTTTTTTCTTTATTTCTATTATTATATACCATATTGGTTCAATGGGAAGACCTTCGTGAACCACCTTGTACATAAGTAATATTTGGCTACATTATACTGAAGTCAATGTGATGTTTAAAAACCTGATAACTAGGTAATTATCTTAATCCATAAAATTAATTACATACTAGCTTCAGAAATTTCATCAATTTCTGTTTTAATTTGGGTATCCCCGATACCCAATTCATCTTCTTTTTTTCTGCTTGAGTTGGAACGTTTATTTGAATTTCGACGACTAGGTGTTTCTGGTGGTGGTGTTATAGGATTTCCATCGTTACTATCTGTATATGAATCAAGCTGTATTTGTGTGTTACGAGATCGACGACGTGCATTCATAAAGTAGTTCGATACTGTTGATGGATCCAAACCTAAATGTTCAGCTATCGTTTGCTGCATTTCTTTACTGGGTCTTTCTGTTTCTTTAAAAATTGCTTGTAACGTTCGTTTTTGAACATCGCTAAAAATTAAACGAGGTTTCTTTATTGCTGGACCTTCGTCACCGGAGTATCTTTTAGTTTTTCCACTATGACGTGCATTTGGTGCAGGAGAAGGTGGATCTAAAAGTGACTCGCTTCGAGGCGTTGAAACTTTATTACCATTGCCATCCATTCCTAAAACAGATAACCTGTCATCTTGATTTAAATTAACCCAATCGAACATTTTTTTAAAAGTAGACTTTCCTGTTTTTAATTGATCCCAAGGTTTAGGATTTCTTAATAAATCTGATAATGTACCTTGACTTCGACCAATAATTTTTTCAGCAAATAGAACTTGTGGAATTTTATATTTTTTTAATTCAAATGCTATTCTTCTACACAATTCAGCTGTATCAATCATCATTTCATCTTCCTCGATATCATATGATGATTGTACAGCTTCTGCTTTTACTTCTTCACTTACATGACGTACAGGAGTATCATCATAACCACTATTATTATAATCTCTTTTAACAGTAACAACTGTTTTTAATGGCCTATATGTTGGTCTTGGTGGCCTTATTTCATGAACCTTTTCTGAACTTTCTACTTTAGGAGGAGGTGCAACAACAGAACGGGGAGGAATTATTCTTTGGGTATGCCTTGGAACAGGCATATCATCATAAGAATCATAAGTTGTTGGTGTGGAATCGTCTCCTTCTAGCGTTGAGATCATGGATGATGCCAATTCTACATTACTGATTGGTTCTTTATCAAAACCACGTACATGATTAATTTCAGAAACATAAGTAGATGATCCTTGAGGAGGTATTTCATAAGTTGCTTGATGAAGACCATTTCTTCTATCAGAGACAGTGTCAAAACCAGTACCTAAATCATTGTCCTGGGAAAATGGATCAGTATGCCGTAAGTCTGTTAGTAAGTCGGAAGATTTGCTTGATGAAGTTAACCCAGAACGATGATATCTTAAAGTAGTAAAAATATAGTATGGATAATGAATATAGACAAAATTTGCTTGTAAATATATATATCATACATACACACATAATACATATATTCACGTATACATATATAATGTTTTGTCATGTCTTGTGAATAAACAGAAAAAAAAAAAACAATAATAGTAAAAGTGTTATTTTGAAACATAACACATTAACAATAAAAAAAAAACATACCTAGGTTCTTTATCATAATTAGTATTATTATTAAAAGAGTTCCCATTCCTTCTAATATTGTCAGCAGAAAAAGATTTAAAATGATTACTTTGTGGTGTTTCTTCTGTATCTAAAAAATTTTCAGGTAAATCATCAAAAGAATTAAAATCGTCAGTAGGTGAATAAGAAATAGAATCATTTAGATCGAAATAATTACTTAAATCTTCTTCTTCTTTTGGCTTTTTAAGGCGACCACTACTACTGTTTTTTGACAGCATTTGTGAATTTTGCAAATCATAACGTTGTTGAGTAGTGTTACCATGTGTTCTACCAATCCTAGCAGATGATTCAGCTGGAGGTTCCATAGTTCCAAAATTCAAAGTCTACTTGATTATATGCAAATAATTTTCTCTGTAAGAAGTTAGCTAAAAGAAAGGTAAAATATTTAACACGATTCGAAAAAAACAAAGTCCGAAATAGCGAAGAGACGCATTGTACAACTACTTTTATCATAGACGCAGATGCTGTCGCGAGGAATATAAATAAGTTTAGATTGTTGGTCGTTCGCGGTAACTATGACAGGGTATATACATACGACCACGAAAGAGTGTGGTTAGAGTGAATTGTCTAACCACATGGTTAGCGCTGAATGGTAGAAGGGTAATGTCGTAGTTCATGCCATTCAGGATGCATATTTGAATCTTCCAAAATACATGTGTATGAATAAAGTACTAACTATGTTATGAAAATAAAATGGAAAACAATTATTTGAAAGTCATAATTTTTTATTATTATATTGCTCATACAAAATATAAAACATATAAAAAAAGAACAAACAATAAAAATGCGAAATAATTTGGCTAACAAATTAAATGTTTGATCATCATCATAATGAAACAAACTGTTTATTTAATTTTCAATTAGGACCACGTTTCAAACTGTACACGTTTTTGTCGTTCCATTTTATCCCAAAATTCTTCACTATCTTTAATACCATGTTTTTTTGAAATATTTTTAAGGCATTCCATTACGTCTTTTGGCATTTGTGTAGCACTACCTGCTATGTATATATTAGCATTTTTATTATTAAAAAGATCCCATATAGACTCTTCCTCTTTTTTCATTATGTTTTGAACATATTGTTTTGGGTATGTAACATCTCTAGAAAAAGCAACAAATACTTTACATCTTGTTAAATTTAACCATTCATTTTTAAAATAATAATCTTTATTTGGACCACGGCATCCAAAGAACAATATGTCACTATCAGATGTCTGTTTGTTTCTCTCGTGAAGTAAACTCCTAAAAGGTGCCACTCCAGTTCCCGGGCCAATTAAAATTACTGGTTGTACTATGTTATTTGGAAAAATAAATGTTCCTTTTCTAATTTTAACAAATAATTTATCATTAGGAATTAAATTACTTATATATGTACTACATAGTCCTTGTCTTGGTGAAGCCATCTTTTTTACTTTATACCATACTTTGGCAACAAGAATTTCAATTATATTTTTATGTTTACTTGGAGAAGATGCAATACTAAAGGCTCTTGCTCTAATTGTTGGTAGTAAATCAAATAATCTAATAGGATCTATAAGACATGTAGTTTCCTGAAAATCTCGTAAAAGTTCTGCAGTTGTCCTACGAGGCCTAATAACATAATCTATAAAATCATCTAAACCTTCTGCCATACCAAATTCTTTTAATCTTTGCTTTTGCATATCATTTTTAGCTATCTTTGCTAATTTTGCACACATACTCTTCTTTGGTTGACATTGTAAGTCAAAATATTTTTCAAGACATTCTCTTATGGTTGTTTCTCTATCTAATAACCAAGAGGGTGGTAGAGAAAAACAACTATCTGTTAATGATAAGGTAAATGGGCGATCTAATATTTCATCAGAATAACCTAAAGCTTCAATAGTCATTTTGATTGATTCATCTGTATTTTTTGGATATACCATTAATACATCTCCTGGAACATATGTCAATTTTTCATTGAAATCTGTATCTATACGTAATAAATGTGTTTCTTGAAAATGATCTTCAGATGTTACTCTTTCATTACTAATAACTTTTACTTCTTGAAATTCATTTTCACTATTTGTTGAGTATCCCTCAATTCCTGTAAATGAAAATGAATATTTTGGTTGTAATAATTCATCTTCATTAAAATTTTCTAAAATATTTGGAAATAATTTAATTTCAACAATTATATTCCAAAATTTTTTTCTCCATTCATCTAAAGTTCCTTCAATACCTAATTCATGTTGATCATCACCTAAACCTAATGGTATAATTTCAGAGGCTCCCAATGCTTTTAAACGCCTAAACATTTTCTTGGCGGCAAAATTGTATTTTTGATATGATGAGTCACCTAGGCCAAAAACGGCATATTTTAAGTTACTTAAAAAGTCAGGTGACAATTTGGCATTTAACAATTTTTTCCAATTTTGTCGCATATTAGATGGCATCTCTCCCTGACCACTTGTTGCTATTATAAATAAAACAAATTTCTCCGTTATTATATTTTCTATTTTATAATCATCCATGCAATATATTCTAAAGGGTATCTTTCTATACCTAGCATCACTAACAAAAGATTGTGATACATCTTCAGCAGTTCCTGTTTCGGAACCATATAAAATAAGAAATGACATTTGGATAAAAAAAAAATTTTTTTTTTCAAGACCAGAATTATATATGCGCCAGATTGTAAAGTAAATATTTATAAAAGATTAAATAATAAACATTATAAAATTTTTCTTAAAACTATAAAGGGAAGGTATAATTCTCCACATTTCCGTTAAAGAATACCAACAAAAATTAACATCATGAATAGGGTTGTGAATATAAATAAATAATGTTCTTTTTTTTTGAAAAAAAAAATGATAAATATAACTCTCTTGAAGTTTAAATAAACTTCAATAAATGTTAAATTTATATTCTCATCATTATTACTGTTACTATTTTGTATTTTTTTTGTTACATCTTTGGGCAAACTTATTTTTTAAGGAAATAATTAAAGTTTTAGTATGTTCTTAATTATTTTAAATAGGACAATATTTTTTTGATGTGTTTTACGATCTTATTTCAATGCTAACCACTTTTTTAGTAATTAGGGATTTTTAATATAGTTGTTTCAAATAATAAAATAATTTTTTTTTCTATTCATCTTTGTTGTTGTTTAAGACATAGAAAAAGTTTATTTTAATGCAAAACTTCTATTATTTTAGTAAATATTTCTTTTTTTTTTTGCAAATTGAAATGCTGGTGTGTTTATACATATATGATTGCTTTAAAATAATAAAGAATCTTTTTTAAATTTTAAGTTGTGGTAATTTTTTTAATTTTAACCAAAAAAAAACTTAAGATAGCACAATAACAGAAAGTGCTTATCATCCATTGTCAATATAAACGAAAATTTTTTAAAACAAAAATTATTATAAGAATAATTTTATATCTATGAATGATTGGGGAAATTTTTTACTTATATATAAACAATTTTTGCTTCAATAAAATTTTAATTTAAGTATGCATAAGACTGATTCTACAAAAATATAACTTTTGTTTTGAGTTACATGCTTAAATAACTCAAAAAGGGTATAATGAAGTAGACGTAATTTATTTTTCATATTTATTTATCAAAAATTTTGTTTACAACTGGTAATTTTATAACTAATACATTTTTACTATATAATAAATATAAAAATAAGACAAAAAAAGTTTAATCTTATCAAATTTATTTTTGATTTGTTTTATTAAAATGTAAATGTTTCTTGTATATAGTATTATTATTTTAGATTAAAAAAAATTATTTATATATTTTATCTTATATATGGTTAATAATATAATCAACAAATTAATTTATAAACCAAATGTATTTTTCATAGAGTTTTATATATAAAATGACATTTTCATAAATATTATTTCATGTGGAAATAGAAATTTAAAATAAAAGCAATTAAATTATATATATTTCTTGTATTTTTTCCTAAAGTTAAGGCATTATCATCAATGAGATAGACATTTATACAGTCTTATTGAAAGTTTTAAAAATACATTTTCCTTTCAACTATATGAAAATTTAAGAGTTAGCGAAAAAAAATTGTACTGAAAATTGATATCATTTTATTGGATGTGTGACGGCGAAGTACTTTTTTATTAATTATACTATAACAATTCACAATGTAAATGTTATTTCTAGTTGTTGTATTTTTACTATTTTCCTTTGAAAATCTAACATAAAATGTGCACTTATATTTAGAATGATGAATTATTTACATTTACATTTTATTAGAGGCGAGTACGTTGTTTTTTTTTTAATTCTTGTTTTCATGTAGAAAGATATCGTCGGAAAAAAAGTATTTTGTAAAGTGAAAAAAATAACCAAAAATAATACTGATAGAAATAAAAAATATTTATCACCAACATGTTTTAATCAAAAAATATTATTGGTCTTTCAAATATTGGTAAACTGATGAAAAATCTTTTCCTTTAAAATCTTTATCTTTAGCTAAAATCCTATAAAATTGATGAGCCAATGAACCCATTGGAGTAGGAGATTTTGTTAAGGTACTTGCTGCTTGAGCAAGACCTAAATCTTTTGCTATTAGCATATTTCCAAAACCTCCTTGATAATTTCTACTGGATGGTACACCCTCAATGACACCCGGAACTGGATTATAAGTATCACTTGACCAACATCTTCCAGTTGAAGTATTAATAATTGATGCAAGAAGTTTAGCATCAAGACCCATTTTAATACCAAGATTCATTGTTTCTGAGACACCAATCATTTGAATAGCAAGAAGCATATTATTACAAATTTTCGCGGCTTGACCATTTCCAAGTTTTTCACAGAAAATGAGATTCTTTCCCATATGTTTTAATAAATTACATGCCTTTTCATAGTTTTCCTTATTTGCTCCAACCATAAATGTCAGAGTTCCGTTTTCAGCACCTGTAACACCACCAGAAACTGGTGCATCAACAAATGTTGAGTTATTTTCTTCAACAATTTTGGCAATTTCAAAAACATCAGTTTGAGCAATGGTACTGGAATCAATGTAAAGAGTTCCTGATTGATTATTTCTAAAATAAATTTTGTATTTTTTTTAATATTATTGAGATAACTAACTTTAAAAGACCATTATCGGCAGTAAAGGTATTTTTGACATCTTTTCCTTCTGGAACCATTGTAACAACTAATTTTGAGGCAGCTGTAATATCAGCTGGATGTTTTGCTACCTCAGCACCAAGATTTTTAAACTGTTCAAGTACCTTTTTATTTAAATCATATACAATAACTTTTTTTCCATTTTTCATTAAATTTTTTACCATGAAGGCTCCCATATTACCAAGTCCTACGAAACCAACAAGACCTGTCATAATTCTAAAATAAAAATGCGTTAAAAATTGCGTCTTACTACACAAAAATACTTTAACGATAAAGGGAGCGGCAAAAATGTTTACCAATGATAATAAAGACAATATATAACAAAATTTGCGTTGTAAGGAATGTTTGTTACCTTGATCAGGGTATATTTTACCAAATTACTTTGAATTGAATGAATAATACAGCTATAAAAATGATATAGATGGTTGGTGATAAAATTTTTTTTTTTTTACAATGATCAATGTCAATCTATTTTTCTTTTCTAACTTTTGCAGAGAGCAATAAATCGCAATCTATATCAATTATATTAATTGTAACTTTGAATTATAGAGCTTTTCAATGTTAAACACTTTAAACATTTGTTTCTTATACAATAGATGTATAATATTTTTAAGTAATAAAAATTTTGAAAAAAAAACAATTTATACATGAATAAATATTATATTTGTGATCTTAATATAAATAAGAGGTATATAGACAACCAATTATCACATTAAAAGGAAATATATATGTATATATACTGTAATTATTCAAAAATTTAAATATTTTTCCTAAGCTAAATTAACAATATTTAAATGGGGGAAGTTGTAAAATATAAAAATTTAGTTAAAAAAATACCATACATTATATAATTATTTCAAATATATTGTGTTTTAATATTAAATATATAAAAGTATTATAACATAATAATCAAACTATGATTCATTAAATATTGTTGGAGGAATGTCGTGTTTTTGAACTCCTGAAGCACCTAACTTACAATTCCAATAATCATAACCAAATTTATCTAATTCCTTATATAATTTATCTTTCATTTGTTCTTGCATTTTTTTAGTTTCTATTCCATAAACACATCCACCACCTCCTGCTCCAGTTATCTTACCTGTAATACCGTATTTTGATAAAATATTACAAATTTTTGTTGTTTCCTCATGTCCTAAGCCTAATTCTAACAAATAATAATTATTTTCAAAACAATATGCCTACAAATATTTGTTTAATCATTAACATTTAAAACCATACATTAAGAGTCACCAAATTATTACTATCGATATCAGTGCAAATTGAATTTTTTAATATCTCCACAGCGTTATTTGATACTTTGTCAATTTTCTCAAAAATATTCTCAATTACATTTCTATTTTCTTCTAATTTTTCTTTAACCATACCAACTAATTTTTTAGTATCTCTTTCAATTTTTGAATTAACAACAATTATATCAAAATTAATATTAGAATTTAGTATATCAATTTTACGGCCATATTGAAAGGAACCAATTTTTCCATATGTTGACAAGGCAACATCAATACCAGATGACTTTCCGTGTACAAAATATTCACCAAATGTTCCATAATTGACAACATCTTGTAATTCAAATGGAACATTAAAAAAAATAAATAATGTATAAATTATACTACTACAGTAGGCACCAGAAGAACCTAATCCAACACTAGTAGGGATTTCAAATTTCATTGACATTTTGAATGACTTTAAAGTTATACTAAAATTCTAATTAAATATTTTAAAAAAAAAAATTAACAAACTTTTTTTCTATTATTAATCTTGAAATAAAATAACAAAATGCTTGTAAAGCAACATCATATTTATGAGATTCTTTTTCATTAATCCTTCCTATTTTTGAAATTGTCTCTCTTGATAATTCTATTTCTTCATCTGTAGCAAAATTTGAAAAATTTGGTAATTTTTTTAATTCACTAACCAATGTATAAAAATCCTCAATTTCCCATGTTTTTAAAATTTTAAGATCATCAAGTTCTAATGATATTTTACCGTCATTAGTTGGAGATAATTTAACATATGCTCTAAGATTTATTGCCCCTGCTACAGCAGTCTTAAAATTGATATATAAAATAATTAATATAAAAAATGACTTACCTTGCCATATACAACAGCATGCTCACCAAATAAAATAATTTTTCCTGGAGCACTAACATAAATGTTATCATCCATCATCTAATAAATATAATTTTATATTCTGAAAAAAAATATTTTTTTATAAAAAAATCAAAATTATTACTAGATTATACAATTTTACAAAAAAAAAGTTAAATTTTTATTAATGAAGCATTTCTGATTAATTATATATAATTAATTTTATGACACATTAGAATATATACTCAAATTAATTTGTTTTAAATAAATAATATACAATGCAACTAAACATTTTAAAATATAAATTATGGGTCATGATAAAACAAAATTTAACAAATTTTTTATCATTTACTTATTTTAAAAAAATACTTTTTTAACATAAGAAAATATACAATTATTTTATTTTACCAAGCTTTTCTTAAATTAATAAAATTATGAAAGCATACAAAAAAAAAAAAAAACTTTCTTAATGAATACTTAACTTTTTGCTATCATAATTTATCAAATTCCAAATGTTCTTTTTAGGATAAAATGAATTTTTATGGGGAAAATAAATGAGAGTATTAATTTTATGAATAAAAATCTTTTACACTAATTAGTAATATTTATATATTTTATTCCCATTCTGTTGTACCGGGAGGTTTAGATGTCAAATCCAGTAATACCCTAGAAGCGTCTGATACATTTTTTAAAATTCTCCTATTCATTTCTAATAATGCACTTTCAGAAAATAATGGAGGCACTCCAGCTGTTCCAGTCATAAAGTCATTTGTTATAAAAGGCCTCAATACGTATGAATGTTTTGTTGATGGTTCAAAATCATTTTTTGATCTATCAAAATGAATTGGAATTTGGATGACCGGCATCTGTTGAATGGTATGAATTGATGATTTTATTGTATTACTTTGGGATCCATCTTCATTTAAACCCATTAATATATTTGTCACAATATCATCAGCAATCTCTAAATTTTTAATATTATCTTGTGTAAGATATGTTGGTGTTATATCACTAATATTATTTGTATCAAATGATTTTCCAAATGCATAAACAACACGATTAATTCTTTGTATAATACTTGGAATTATTTTTGCTAATGATTTTAATAGATCCCATGGGATATTTTTTGATGAGGAAGATAATGCTACTACATAAGAATATGTCCGTGTATCACCCTGAACTCCAACAGTTCTTATTGGTAAAAGGATAGCTTTAAATTCAAGACACAATGGATTAAGTAAAATTTCTAAGTCTCTATGATGAATTAATCTTATAATATCTGTATAATTATTATTTAATTCATCTTTTGTACATTTTGCTAATGACATAACATTTTGTAATAATTCATTTGTACTTTGAAAATGTCCTTCATCAAAAGGTTTGTCAGCACATATAATTCGTATAGCTAAACCTGGTCCAGGGAAAGGATGACGTTGTACAAAATAATTAGGTAAACCTAAAGTAACACCTAATGCTCGTACTTCATCTTTATGAAAATCTTTTAATGGTTCAACAACTTTTCCTAATTTTCTTAATTCTCTTACTAATTCTGTATCATTATGGTGTGTTTTAATTTTATCAGCTCTACCACTAACTAAACAACTTGCAGATTCAATAAGATCTGGTCTAAGTGTTCCTTGAGCATAAAATATATTACTATCTAAATTTAAATCTTTCATAACATCATCTTTAACATGTATAAATGTATTTCCAATAATTTGCCTTTTTAATTCAGGATCAACAATTTCACAAAGTTTTTTTCTTTTACCATCATCTCCTTCTATTGTACCATTAATAAATTTTTGATGTACCTCATAAAAATGAACTTTTAAACCTATATCTTCTAAACTTTTTACTACTTTTTTACTTTCATTTAATCTCATAAATCCATGATCAATATGTACAGCAATAACTCTATCATGTCCTAAAGCTTCATTAAGTAAAGCAGCACAAACAGTACTATCAACACCTCCTGAAACCATAACAAGAACTTTTTGTTTCTCTCCTACAATTTTTCTAATCTCATTTATACAAACTTTTTCTCTAGATACCATTGTAAAATTTCCACTAAGATTACATATAATTTTTAAAAAATTATCCAAAATTTTGTGTCCATTAATTGTTAAATCAACCTCAGGATGAAATTGTAATCCAAATAAATTTCTTGTTTTATGTTTAATTCCAACAATAAATTTATCATTTAAACCAATAACATCAAATTCATTAGATAAACTTTCTTTTACAACAGAATCACCATGTGTCAATAAGACAGTCTCCTCATTTGAAAGACCATCAAATATAGGACATTTATTATCAATTGTAATATTTACCTGCCCATCTGATCTTAAAGCTTCTTTTGTAACATTACCATTAAAATATTTATTTAATAATTGAAATCCATAACAAATTCCCAAAACAGGAAGTTTTCCCTCAAATATTTCAAAATCACAAATTGGAGCATCTTCAGTATAAACTGAATTAGGTCCACCTGAAATAATTATACCACTAAAAAATAAAATATTTAAAAAAAAAAATCTTACCTATAACCGGATTCTTTAATATCTTTAAATGTTGTTGTCATAGGTAAAATTTCAGCCATAACATTACATTCCCTAACTTTTCTATCAATAACTTTTCCATATTGAGAACCAAAATCTAAAATGGCTATTTTTTCAACAGCCATGTGTATTTTTAAAATCTAAATAAGAAAAAATTAAATAAATATTTTATTTGGTTGGAAGGATTAATTAATTAAAATTATATAAACAATTTATTTTATTAAAAAAGTAATTTATTTTAAATTATTTAATATAACATATATATTAATTTTTATTAAATATGATATCTTATAAAAATTAATAATGTTAATGAAAGATGATGTATAAATGAAATAAAATGAAAAATAAAAAATAGATATTATTTTAATGAAATATCCTTTAAATACTAAATAAATGAAACCTCCTTAGTGTTATAAATTTTCATCTTCTTAGATAACATACATTTATCAATTTTTAAATTTGATAACATAAATAAAAATGAGCTTGCTTGAAATAAGTAGAAAAAAAAGGTATGGGTAAAGAATAAAGGAAATCAAAATATGATATGTTATAATAATATGTATGTCAATAAAATCGATGATGAATGTATATTTTATGTTTTGAAGATAATTTAAAATAATAATATTTATAAAAAAATATTCATGAATTGAACTTGAACTTTTTGAAATGCCTTATATCTCATTAGGAATTATGGATTAACGTATCTTACAACAATATTTTTAAACTTTTTTAAAAAAAAAAAGAACAATATAAATATTATGTAGGGTAAAATTTGATTTTTATTTTCTATGTTGATAAAAGAAATAATATTATTAGTGGGAAATAAAAGTATATTATAAATTTAAGTATACATAAATTCTATTTATCTTTTTTTTTACAAAATAAACTTCTTACAATTTTTTATAAACTTTAATATTATTGTTTAATTTAAAATTCTCTTTTATTCCGTCAAACTGTCAAAGAATTTTTTTTATAACTTCATATTTTAAAATATTTTCAAAATAATTCTTTTTGTTTTTTTTTTAATTTATTTATTATTTTAACAATGAATTGTTATATTAAAGATTATTTAAATCAAATGATAAAATATTTTACATTTTTAACTTAAACAAATACATTGTAATGTTGGAAAAATAGTTTAAATAAATGGTGGTGTAATTCTATCCAGAAAGTTTAATGATTAAGACAACAAAGAAATTATATGAGACAATAGTATTATATAAAAAATGATTAAATATAATAAATAATAAAATCTTCTTATATATTATTACAATAATTATCTTTAAATTCAAGAAAATACTTTTAATCGTTTAAAAAAATTATTTTATCATATAAATAGTTATAATTTTTTTTTGCAAATTAAAGTTTACATTTAAATGGGATAATCAAATGTATAACAAAAAAAGAATAATTTTCTTTATCAATGAAATATATTTTTTATTCATTCCAACTTTTAAATGCTACAAAATTAAATTGAATTATAGGGTAAATATTATGTTAATGACAAAAACTAACTAATACTGTGAATTACATTGAAATAAAAATAGAATTTTCTAAATTTTATATATTTAGATAAATATGTAAAAGTTTCTCTCTACAAATTGTCTTTAATTATTAGAATGTTAAACTACACTACTAGAGAATTATTTTTCATTTTTTATTCTTCTCTACCATTTAGTATTTTTGAATATAGTTGCCTTATTGAATTAAGATGTTCTTTATGTTGTATCAGTTGTTGGTTTGAAAAATTTTTTAAAAAATCATTAAAATATAATGTTGATAAATTTTTAAAATTTGCCTTATTTTGAAAAAGTGATTGAGAATTCATTGGTATGTTAAAAAATTTTTGTGAAAATTGAGATGATGTGTTATTTGTATTTGGAGATTGATACATATTGGGAATACCTAATTTTGGTTCAATAGTTTTTTTGCTACTTTGAAAATTTTCCTCCATATTTTGTGCCTTATTGATATCATTATTATTGGTAAAATTATTTATGGAGTCATAATTTATTGGCATTGAAACATCTAAAATATCACTATTTACAATATTTGAAATTTGTGATTGGAGTGAATTGTTTAAATTTGAAGAAATATTAGTATCAACAATCTTTGATAATGAATTTAAGGTATGAAAATTTTGTTCTATTTGATTTAAATATTCATTTGTAATATAATGTAAATAGGTATTAAAAAATGGTGTTGCAACATATGCCTTAATATTTACTTTTTGTGTTGGGAATTTTTTTATTTCAACAGGTTTAATTAAATATTTTTTTAATGCTTCTTTTATGACATCAGCTTCAAACTTTTTCTTTTCTTCTATACTTATATTTTCAGTGTCTTGATTTAAAGTATTATTAATATCTGGTGTTATTATTATATAACGAATCTTTTTATTATCTTCTAATATATCATATGAATATGATTCACCACAATCATTATTATTCTTCATATCAGATGACAAAGTTTCACCAGACAATTCTTGACTTACAATTTTATCAATTGCATTCTGAAGCGTATTATTATATTTTTCAATAATATAATGTTTTCCATTAAAATATGATAATGTTAATCTTTCCAAAGCCTGAAGAAGTTTTGGTTCAACAAAAATTGTAATAACATTTAAACTTTTAGAATCATTTACATCTGAATCATATAAAGGATTATTATTTTTTAATTGTTTAATATATTTTGATATAATATTATTTGGATCAAAGTTAATAAATTTAGAACGTTTCAATGGAGAAAGATCCAATTTTTTTTTAGAAAATAAACAATTTTCTGTACAATTTGAGTTATTATTTTCAGAGTTATCTTTAGTAAAATCAATCTTTCGACGGCGTTTAGTTGGTTTAGATATTGTAGATTGTAAATTATATTTTGAATAATCTTTTATTTGAATAATTTTATTTGTATTTTTGGTTTGACTATTGATGTTAATAGATTTTTTACAAACTAACGGTTCAAATTTTAATTCATTGTTGTAAAAAAATTGATTTTCGTTAGAATTATTTATAATTTTTAAAGTTTCATTGGTAGAAGTTAAATTTATTGTCACTTTATTATAATCTACAGTATTGTCAATAAAATAAACTTTTTTTTTGGTAATTGCTACAGAAGTAACTTTAGAATAACTTTGAATATTTTTTTCAATATTAAATTTAAATTCAAAATTTATTGTAATGTCATTACAAAGTTTTGATAAATTTGAATTTTTTTTGTCAATCAAAGTAATAGGTGGTGATAATGAATTAAAAGATTGTAGATTAGGGATCATATTGTCTATGTCTGTTAAGGGTGTTTTACTTTCACTGTCTGTTGTATCATTTAATGGAAAAGAATTAAGAAAAACTTGAGGTTCAAGGTGTGGCATTATTTGATTATCAGATAAAATATTGCAGTTTAATGATTTTGTTGTGACTTCATTTGAAAGAGTATTAGTGCGTTCATAATTATCTAATTTTGGTAGTTGTTGATTATGATTAAAAGAAAGATTTTCAACCGGTGAATTTGAATGTATCCTTTGATTTGTTTGTAAATGTTTCTGTAATTCTTTACAATTAAGTAAACCTAATTTTTTGTTATCATCAGGTGGTGTATTACTAATCATGATTCTATTAGTAGTTTTTGATGAATTAGTAAGATTGGGTTCAACTTTAATGTCAGTATTAATTAATGGAAATTGAAATGAAGAGTTTTCTATATCATTATTTTTTCCATGTATTTCTCTAAATTTATGTATTCCAAAATTATAAAAAAATCTTAATGTTGTTATATCATCACATGGTAAATCACTTCCATCAATTTTTTGACTCCAAATAGATTCAAAATTTACTCTATTATACATTTCAGTAGAAAAATAAGGGACATGAATATTATGATCAAAATAATAATACTTATGATTTGGATATAAAAATGTTTCATTTTGCTTTATTAATGATGGTTCATTTAAAATATTATTTATACCATAATTTAAAAAATCATTTCTAGGGATAGTTGAATTTAATGATATATTAGAATTTGAACTAATAGGAACCAGAAAATTACTATTTAAATTCGGGTTAAAATTATTTTGCACCTTTTTTGATGTATTTAACATTGAATTATTTGAAAGAGTTCCTACATTCAATGAATTTTTTTTAGATGTTAACAGATTGTTATATTGATTTATTTGATTAATGTTTTCAAAATTATTACAATTAACAGTATAGTTGTTCATACCATAACATCCATAATTAAATAAATTGGTAAAATTTTGAAAATTATTTGAACACATTGTGGTAAGTTATAAAAATTGCAACTTTTATGAAGTAAAAAATAATATAGATTCGTAGGATTCTTAAAATAATATCTTTTTCTAAAATATAAAAAAAAATTACTAGTTAACAATGTTAAGAAAATTAATATGATTGAAATAAATGTAATAAAATGTAAAATCTAGACAAGATCATTTGTTTCAACATTTATAAGAAACAACAAAATGTACTTTTTAAAATATGTATATAATATTACATATATATATAGAAAAATGATAATTTTAATATTTTTTTTTATTAACATAATTTATTTTATTAAAAACTTTAAATATTTATTTGAAATTTTTGCAATTAAAGCAGAACTAAATTTATGCAAGAATTATCGTTGTAATTTCTTTATTAAATTAAATTAAATAATATTTATACTTTTTTTAAAATTAAGATTAATTTACAATTAATTTAAAACAATTTAAAACGACAAATTATATTAAAATATAAAAAAAAAAGTAAGTACATTTTAAAAAATATATTTAAAAACATAAATATAAAAGAGTATTAAAATAATTAAGTACATAAATAATTTTTTTATATCTTAAAAATGTTACTATTTTAAAGATCTAATTTTTGAAAATTGACGTGTTTAATTATTTTAAACGTAATGATATCTTTCGCATATTCTAATAACTAAAAATATATTTTTTAATATTATTTGAAATATAAGATATAAACTATGCTAATTATTTCAAGCTATTAGTTATATCTTTCTTTGATAAAATATGACCTTTTTATGATATTTAAATATAATATTTTTAAGTAGCATCTATGTTAATTAATTTATATTTTGAGATAAAAAAAAAACATGAAATTAATTAGCAAATTGTTTAAAAGATAAAACAAAATTATTTTTTTTTTGAAAAAAAAGTAACAAATGGATTAGTAGAAAACATTATACAATATAAACTTTTTTATAAAAATATCATTTAAAATTTTTTTGATTAAATAAACTATTTAAATGTTTAAAATATACTGTATAAAGTCATTCTCAAATGTTAAAAGATAAGAACAATTTATAAGTTTCATTTTCCAAACAGTAATATGTATTATTATACATTTTTTTTTATTCTATTATTATAAAACATTAACCAAAACGTTTTATAAAATATTTATCTGAACAAAAAAATATTTAGTAAAGCAATATTACTATGTAAACATATATCTGAAAGATTAAAATAATTAATGTTTATATAATTTATTAAATATTATATTAAAAAATAATAATATATTTTTATTGATAACAATTAATAAAAATTTTTATAATAAATGAATATTGACACATCACAACTTAAAAATTAAATAATTAAAGTGTAAAATATTTTATATCACTAATATAAAATAATAGCAACTCTAATTTAAATTAATCTAAAAAGTAATGTTTAATATTTTTAAGATGCCTGCAAGAGTTTATAGTTAAACTTTAGTAATATTTTTAATACAACTTTAAAAATGTTTAATAATGATATTTTAAATGTACATGTTTTGATATGATTTTATGTAATAAAATATTTTTCATAATGATTATTTTAGAAAAATTACAATGTGTTACTTTATTTGGATTGTATAAGTTATACTATTATATAGAAATATCTAATTAGGACACGGTCATTATGTATAATTTTGAAATACAAAATAAAATACCAGGTTTAATAAATATAGTATTGTAGATAATTTCAAAATTTGGTACAATTCAATTTTAATAGGACCATTTTTTTAAAATAAACTTTTAAAATAACAAAATACAATTTTAGATCTTAAAAGTAGGTGCCATTATTTAATTAACTAATTTATTTGGTACAAATTTAATTTCACTTGGTGTCCTCCTACACACATCCTTTTCTAGGAAAAATTCTATACTTTGAAAAAGAGTTGACAACATCTTTTTAAGTTAGTAGAAAACTTTAGAAATTTATAACCATAATTAGTTTTAATATAACTTACGCAAATTTTTTAAAACTTTTTATATACTTATATTAAAATTTTATATTAATATTAATTTTTAAAATATTTAATATGATATTTTAGAAAGTTTTTTTTATCATATTTTGAAATTAGAACCAAATTATTCTCATTTTTAAAAAGTTATTAACTTTTTTTAAATAGTATTACATTCTTGAAATATTTGTGGTATATTAAAAATTCAAATATAAAATTAGTTTTTAAAAAATGATTTTTTTTTCATTATGTTAATTAATATCATATTTTAAAATAAATTTCGTTCTTATCAAGAATTTTCTTACACAAATTTCAATATTTTGTCTTTGAAAAGTTAATGTTCTTTTATTTTGAATGTTTCATAATTGAATTCTTTTATTTTTTTTGATGAAATTATAGATAATACTACATCATGTATCTTCTCACTGATTGCTCTTATCACTTTTGTTTACTATTATGTTCTAAAAAAATATTTGTTAAATTTTATCTTTAAATATCAGAGACTTCAAAAGAGTTGTTTTGAAAAAAAACTTTTTTAAAATGTTTCAAGAAAATAAAATATACTTGAATCTTAAATTACAAATTAAAAATATTTTTATTAAAAATAATTTGTTTATATGAATTCATGTCAGAATCTGATTTTAAAGATTGAAATTCTTTTAAAATTGTTAACAGTATCACTTTCTAAAAGTAGTTTGTTACTTTTCACAAAAAGTTATTTTTATAGTATATTCTTTGAAAATAGAATAAAGAATTTTAAAACTGTAGAAAATTCTTTCTGGTTTTTATTTGAAAAAATACCAAAAATTACTTAGAAAAAATTATGAATTTCTAAAGTTTTAAAAAATTTCAAGTATAATTTCAAAGTTTAATATTTAATTTTAAAATATTTTTTTTTAATTTAACATCATAACTGTCTTTTCCAATCTTTTTTACCCTTAGGTTAAATTTTACTTCAAATTGCTATTTTGCAGCAGATGTTAATTTTCCATTTTTTGCTACAATACCAATATAAAAAAAGTAATATTTTGACTAAATAATTGCACTATTTGTTATCAGTATATTTTTTTTATCTCAAAAAAGTTTATTTAACAATAAAAAAAAATTTCACAATTCATTTGTCCTCTATATGTATCAAAGATTAACAATGATTTATTACTTTAAACATCAAGTGAAACTTTTTCATTAGTATCAAATCCAGATAAATATGATTTAATTACTGGGTATAATTCTTTTTCTAAAAATCTATCAACTTGTGATACACATCTTCCAGTAAATTCTATTGGGTTTGATGCTATGGCAATTACACGGTCACGTACTCCATCAAAGTATGATTCTTTTAACATCTCTTCAATTGTTACAACTCTTGTAGATTGTATTTCTTTTGCTTCAAGAGCAACTTTTCTAATAATATGATGTGCCTCCTGTCTATCACCACCTAATTCACAAATCCACATCATTGCTTTTTCTAAGGCTAAAAATGGTAATTCAGTATTTACAATTCTTGAAATATTTTCTTTTTGAATAGTTAATCCTTCAAAAATATTTTGTAATGTTGTAAGACAAGCATCTAATAAAAGAAAACTATCTGGTATAAGCATACGACGATTAGCTGAATCATCTAATGTTCTTTCTAATCCTTGATCAGCAAATATATTAAGTGCTTCTTGAGGTGCATGCATAAGACATCTTGCTATTGAACAACAACGTTCCGACTTCATTGGATTTTTTTTGTAAGGCATTGCAGAACTACCAATTTGATTTTCTTCAAAAGGTTCTAAAAGTTCACCAAAAGCCTGAAGGACACGTATATCAAGACATATTTTTTTTATTGCAGCACCAGCTAAAGCTAAAGCATTGATTAGACGAACATCTTGTTGACGAGAGTATGTCTGTCCAGAAATATAAAATTTCTCCTCAAAACCAGCTTTTTTTGTTACAAGTTCATCAAGTTTCTCAACTTTATCTTCATCACCATCAAATAAAGTTAAGAAAGAATCTTGTGTACCAGTTGCTCCTTTTATTCCTCTAAATTTCATAGTATCTCTAAATGATTTAATTTCTATAAATGCCATTAATAATTCTTGTGCCCAAATAACACCCCTTTTTCCTACAGTTGTTAATGATGCAGATTGATAATGTGTTCTTCCAACAGTAACGACACTCTTATTTCTTTCACAAAAAACTGCCATTCTATCAAGAACAATAGCCAATCTTTTTAATATATAATCTAAAGCTTCTCTTTGATTTATCAAATCTCCATTATCTTGAACATAACATGATGTCGCTCCAAGGTGAATAATTCCGGCAGCTGTTGGACAAATTTTTCCAAAGCAATGATTATGAGCCATAACATCGTGTTTGAGACGGCGTTCCTCTGATCTTATTAAATCCCAATCAATATTAGAAACATTTTGTTTCATTTCTTCAATTGCCTTACTTGTAACCTGTTTAAGACCCAACTCTTTTTCAGCTTCAGCAAGTATAATCCATAGTTTACGCCAACCTTCAGTCTAAAATATGAAAATGACAAAAGTTTGGTTAACAACTTACTCTGTTACGTTCAGAAAAAATTTTCATTAATGGAGAATTTCTACAATAACGAGTCTTAATAACAGATTCATAACAATCTTCAGCTGAAGTCATTTTTAATTTTTCAAATCTATAAATAAACTTTAGTTATAATAAGCAAAAATCAAAAAGTATTAAAATATAAAAGTAATTTTATTAAAATAATCAATATTTAAATAACTAATGAGCATTAAAAAATTTCTTTACTTTTATTTTCGCAAAAAAAAAATTATATATTAAAATACTGTATCATTTATATACATTTAGTTATCAACTTATACAAGAGTTTACGTTGAAATGATATATCTAAAATAAATCTTCACCAATTATCATTAAAAATTCAATAAAATATGACAAAATATTTTTATCATTATTTCAAATAAGATATTCACATTTAAATGTTTACAAATATAATGTTATCACAAAATGATTAAAATAAGGTGTGAAGATGTAATTTTCAAACCATATACTACATTCCAACATCTATCTTATTAAAAGACTTGAACAAATGCATAAATTATTAAAACTTTTTAATATTTTTTAAAGAAATTTATTTAAGTATTATTAACAATGTTTTAAATTGTCAAAAAAAAATTATTTATTTATCATAATTTATAGAGTAATAATTTTTGTTAAAAAAAATATTATCATGAATCCCGGAAGTTTATTTAATAGCCAACTTTTATCAAAAATAGAACATGCTTCTAATGTTGCAAATTTTTCGTTTACAAATAATTTAAAAATAATATCAGTCTATCTTTTGATAATTTAATATTATAACAAAAATAAACTTTGTAAAGTTTATATACAAAGAATATTTTTGCTTTAAAAATATCAAGTTATAATTATCCTTTGATTATGGGGTATATTTACTATTAGGGACACTTCATAACAAAGCATTTTCTTATCAAAAATTTTTTTTCTATGTGAATTTAAATAAAAATAAATTTTTATTAAAAATATCCAATTATTTTACATAAAAAATGATGGCACAGAAGCGTACAATCAAAAAAAGAATCACGATTACTGATGTATCAATAGAACCAACATTTAGAAATTAATTTTCATCTACCATTTTACAATTATAAATTAGTCCAAAGTACAAGTTTATGAAAAAGAATCATATTATTTTAATTTTCTAAACATTCTAAATTTTAATTCTATAGATATCTTAAGATTAGATGCCAATTTATAAGTAATTCAAACATTAAGAAATTAATAATAGTAATTTATTCATCTTAAAAAAAAATATATATAATTTTTTATTTGAATTTTACGATTTTTATTATTTTTTTTCAAATATTAAATCATGAAAAAAGGCAGTTAGAAAAAAAGAAAGAATTTTTAATGAAAAATATTATGATTAATACATATAAAATGATTAAAATTTATCTTATGATCTTCCAAAACTGGGACTCATAGACCTCCTTTGTCGTTCTATAGATATTTGATTTCTTTCCTTCAATCTATCACTTATTCTCTTTTTTAATTCAGTTGGAAATTTATCATAACATTTCTTACATGTTGGTTTCATATCAAATTCATAAAATTTACTCTTATGATCCATTTTTTTATCACATAAATGACAACCAAAACATTTTAAACACCATGTTTTTTCAAGAGCTGTAAATGTTTCACCACCACATGATTTTCCACAACGGAAACAAGTAGATCCATAAAGTTTAGTGAAATGTTCTTCGCAATAAGCTAATCCTTTTCTTTCATAATGTTTATGTCCTAAAAATGGTTTTTCACATACAGAACAAACAAAATGTTCAACATGCCAATTTTTACCAAGAGCTGTGATAACACGTTCCTCCACAGGTCTATGACATGCTCCACATATTGGTATTCCCATTGTATCATGACAACGTAAACAATATAAATTACCACCAACTTCTCTTGCTGTATGATCCAGTTCAACTGAACAATTTGTACATTTAAAATGATATGGATGATATGAATCTCCTCTATATTTTATATGTTCTTCTTCTATAATAGCATGACATTGATGACATACATATTTACCACTACCAGCAGCTTTCTCTCTTTCATTACACTCCCGACATAATGCTCTTCCAGCATTACGTAGGAAACCAATATCAGCTAACTCTTTATTACATAATTCACATGTAAAACATTTTGGATGCCATGATAAATTCATTGCTTTAATAACTCTTCCAACAATAAATTCATTACATTTACCACAACATGGTGCATATAATACATGAAAATCATGTTCACAATACTTTCTACCATCAAATTCATAATATATTCCATCAGGAAATGGTAATAAACATTGTGCACAACTATAAAAATATAAATGTATTATTAAATAAAATTGTATTCTTACACAAAACATTCACTATGCCATACTTGTCCACCAGAATTGACAATTTGTTCATTTAACTCAAAACCATCTTGACATCTAACACAAAATAAATTGTCAAATCTAGCTCCCAGTTCATCCATATTATTTTGTTCATGTCCAATATTCGCTACCATATCATTAAATCTTAAATATAATAAAATTTATATAATAATAATAAAAATAAAAAGACAATCAAAAACTAAAAAGACTTTTAATTTAAAATAAATGAATAAATATAAATCAATAATAAATATATTATCATATGTAAAAATAACAAAATCAAACTATAACAAAACAATGAATAAGAAGTTATTAATATCACACTTTTTTTTTGCCAACTTTTTTTATACTTATAATAACAAAAGACAACAATAAGAAATCATTTATTTTAATATTTAATAAAAATTGGTAATTATTTGCAATGACCATTCATAACTTTTACAATAAAACTTCTGCTTATATTTTCTTATTCTTTCATATAACACATCTATATAAACCAGAAGTGTTTAAGACAATGAAAGATATGCCATATCATTCCCTGATTTCAAAGATACTCATTATACCTCATTTTATCCCACTATCTGTTATCCTCTAACTTAATGAACACTAACATATTAAAATGAAACAAGATAAAAATTTATTCAATCACTTTTACTTTTATTTTATCTATAAATATTACTATACATTCTTAAAGGTTACTACACCATTGAAAGTGAAAGTTATTCTTTAGATATTATATATATGTGTGTATTTCACCGTTATTTTATCATACTCCCACTAGTAAACACATATATTACTTAACAATCACTTTTCTAAATGATATTATCCAATAAATGTTTATAAGCTTTTTATCATAGGTTCAAAAATGTTAATTTAATTCTTAACAAAATAAATAAATGTACATTTATCTTTTAAATATCATTTAAAAATTAATCATTTAAGAAAATAAAATAAATTTTTATGAACAAAAAAAAAATGTCTTCTAATAATCTTTAAAATAATTTTATATTAAAAATGAAGACATTTTTTTAAAAAAAAACATCTTTATCAAAAAAAAAAATAGGTGAGAAATTTAGTTTAAATAAATATTAGTAATAAAAACATTATCTTAAACAATAGAAAAGGTCATTTCACTTTTTTATACAAAATATTTTAACAACATCTGTTATCATTTAAGTAGAAAAAAAAACAATCTCTTTTTCTATATCAACAATGGACCATTATATGTTTTATTTCTTTAGAATATAATTAATAATAAATAAAAAAAAAATATTCTTTACTTTTAATTTATTATAAAGAAAAGGTGTAAAATAAAAATATTTAAATATTACTCAAAAAAATAGATTAATAATTTTGAAAAAAATATTTTTATAAAAATATTTAATCATATGTTTAAAATATATAAATGAAAATGAAAATAAACAATAAAATGTATAATAATGTTTACTAAGGGTTAACTTTTCCCAATCTTTTTCAAAGTAGGATAATAATAAACAATTTATAGTACACTATTTGTAGGACAAATAAGAGAAATGATAAGTTTTTTTTTAGAAATTGTACAAATAAGTACTACTTTTACTATGTATAAACACTTTTTTTTTTCTAAACTTTTTAAAGAGAAACATAAATAAATATTTTAATGATCATCTGTATATGATTAAAAATCGATTGCCATTCTATTTAACTGTAATTAATCCATTTAGTGAAGTGTTAAAGAAAAGTTGAAAGGGGGTAAACTTTGAAACATAGGTCAACTTTTATACCAGAACACAAACATTTTTTTTCACTTTAAAAATTGTTTTTTGTTAAAAAAATGACAAGATTTGTTGAAGTAAGTTAATTTCAAATATAAAATCTGAAAAAGAATTATATTTCATTTACTTATTGTTTATTGTCCACTCATTAAATTAAGATTTAAAAGTAAAAAAATTCTAAAGTGATTAAACTTAAAGAATCAGATAACCATACTCTCCTACATCTGTTATAAAATTTTAACTTTATTTGATAAGATTAAATTGCATTTATTTTAAAATTTTTTTCACCAGATATCAGAGGGTCAAAGGTTTACTAAAATTGAAACTTAAAAAACTTGTAAATAATTCTATTGTAAAAAAATAAACAATTTTGAAATATTATATAATTTAAAAAATATATTTCTTTTATTTCATTTTAATAAATATATAATTTAAATGAAAAAAAGATGAGAAAATTTTATTTTTTCAAAATTATTTTCAAAATATTAAATAAAAATCAACAAAATAACATTAATTTAATAGTTACTCAATAAACATTTCACCAAAAATAAATACTTTTATGAACATCATAAGGAAAACAAAACTACAATAAACAACATATATTTTTTATCATAAATTTTAAAATAATTGATTCTATTTTTTGATATATTACAAATCGTTGAAAAATATATAAATAGCTACCATATATATTTTCTTATAAAATTCTCTAACTTTTTATCATTTAAATACATAATCTTTTTTGATAATAATTCTTATCATTTTTTAGTTCTCAAATACACTTTAATTATTCTACATTATTTCCAAAATTATATTATTTTTATAATGATAAAATTTTTATGAGTTTTACAAAATTGACTGGACATTACATCTTGTGTATATATTGTTTTAACATTTTTTTAAAAAAAAATAACGATTAGTCATGGATTTCAATAGAAGAGATTCTGATGTTGAACCATTAATAACACATATAACAAGAAATTTTAGTACACAATTTGGTGGAAGAACATACTCTACAAGTAGGTAAGTTTTTAAAATATTTATTTAATTGTATTTTTTTTAAATTTTTATAGTCTTGATCCATATGAAGATCCAGCAACAGGATTAGAAAGAATTTCAAATTCTTACACAGATTTAGGATCATTAAATAGACGTCTTCGTCAACAACAATCAATTCGAAATAATGATCCAAATCAATCAACAGATGAAGAAGAGGAAGAAGCAATATCAGCAAAGTATGAATCTATAAATTATGAGATGATGGATAATAAAATATATAGAAATGAGGAATCTCAACCAAATTATCAAACTAAACTTTTTTGGGAACAAGCCAATAGATGGTTTGCATGTTTCTTAATTGGTATAATAACGGCTGGTGTTGCTATTGTTGTTGATTTATTAATTTATTACTCGGGACAAATTAAATTTAGATTCCTAATTAATAATCTTCTTAATTTATGTGATCAAAAAAATCTTCAAGGTGGTGGTTGTATGTGGATTGTACTTATGGCATGGGCTTTATATAATTGTGGTTTAGTTTTTATTGCTTCATGTCTTGTTATTTACCTATCACCAATAGCTGCTGGTAGTGGTATACCACAAATAAAATGTTTTTTAAATGGTGTTCAGATACCAGGTGTAGTTAAATTAAAAACACTTTTTGTTAAAGTTATTGGAGTTGCTTGTTCTGTTGGAGGTGGTTTGGCTGCTGGAAAAGAGGGACCTATGATTCATTCTGGTGGTGTTGTTGCTGCTGGTATTAGTCAAGGCCGCTGTAAAACATTTCCATTTGATTTTAAAATATTTGAATATTTTAGAAATGATAGAGAAAAAAGAGATTTTGTTAGTGCTGGTGCTGCTGCCGGTGTTGCAGCAGCTTTTGGTGCACCTATTGGTGGTGTTCTTTTTTCACTTGAGGAGGGTGCTTCTTTCTGGAATCAAGCATTGACTTGGAGAATGGTTTTCACTGCTATGATTAGTTCTTTTACCGTTAATGTAGTTTTATCAATATTTTATGGACAATCAGGAGCATTATCATGGCAGGGTTTGGCTAATTTTGGTGTTTTCAAAGATACTTCATACAATATATGGGAAATACCATTTTTTTTAATTATTGCTGTTATTGGTGGTATTTTTGGTTCATTATTTGTACACTTAAATGTAATGTTAACAAAATTTCGTAATAGATATCTTAAATCAAAATTTCAAAAAATTGCTGAATGTCTTATTGTTGCTGGGGCATCAGCTTTCTGTGGATTTGTTACATTATTCTTGGTAGATGATTGTCAACCAATTGGTGTTAATCCAAATTTAACTGAAATGACTAAATTATGGTGTAGTAAGGGAAAATATTCAGCTGTAGCTAATTTATTTTTTCAAAATCCTGAAGAAAATGTAAAATCTTTGTTTCATTCTCCTGTTAATAGTTTTAAACCATTAACATTATTAATATTTTCTATTGAATATTATATTTTAACTTTGTGGACTTATGGTCTCAGTGTTCCAAGTGGCATTTTTATACCATGTCTTTTGACAGGTGCAGCATGGGGAAGATTATTTGGTATTGGTGTTGAGATGTTATTTCCTAATTTAACTGGTATTGATCCTGGTAAATATGCTCTTGCTGGAGCTGCAGCAATGTTAGGTGGAGTTGTTAGAATGACAATATCTTTAACAGCTATTATTGTTGAAGCAACAAAAGATATAACTTTTGGCTTACCTATTATGTTAGTTTTAATGATAACTAAATGGGTTGGAGATTTTTTTAATGAAGGAATATATGATGCTCATATAGAATTAAATGGTATTCCTATTCTTGGTTGGGAACCACCAAAATTATCAAGAAATAAGTTAGCTGAAGAAATTATGAGACCTGATGTTGTTGCTGTACAAAAAAAAGAAAAAGTTAAAAGACTTCTTGAAATATTAAAAACAACTTCGCATCATGGTTTTCCTGTTCTTAATCGTATTGATCCAGGTTTAAATAGATATGATTTACCATGTTATGGTAATGTTGAAGGCTTGGTCTTAAGAACACATATAAAAATAATTTTAGCAAAAAAACACTTTTACAAAGATTATGGTTGTACTGTCTTAACAAATGGAGCTGAAAAAATAAATTTAAAAGATTTATCAGATGAGTATAGTCATAATCGTTTTGATATTAACAAGTTAAAACTTAGTCGTCGTGAAGAAGAATGTTATGTAGACTTTAGTGATGTTATGCATTCATCACCCCACCGGGTACCAATAAACGCTTCACTAGAGACAATCTTCAGATTGTTCCGAGGCCTTGGTTTAAGATATTTATTGGTTGTCGATAAAACAAACAAATTACGTGGTATAATAACAAGGAAAGATGTAGCGAGATTCAGAGATAAACGAATTAAAAATAAATATTCCTTACATGAAAGAAGAATTTTAACATAAAACAATTTTTACACTCTTTTTTTATCTATCTATTGTTTGTAAATTTTTATTTGTGTACAAAAATAAAACTATAGTAAAAGAAAAAAGCAGAAGTCTTTCTTTTTTTTTAAAAACAATTGAAATACATACAAAAATATAATTAGTAGAAATATTTAAAACTAGAATTATTGACAACAAAGTGAACAAAATACTGACTTTAAATTCAATATTTTTTTAAAAAATAAAAAGTCAATAATTAATGTTCACTATCAAAATAATACTCTTTGCTCCATGCTTCTTGGCATAACGGACACCTTGGAGATTTCTTTGTCCATGAAGCTATACAACACTCATGAAATACATGAGTACATCCACGTGATGATTCAATTTTACAATTTATTGGTTGTTTTTCTTTACATCCAGAAGCCTTCAACTTTTCTTCCTCAACTACACAACTGATACAAAGTTCTAGAAAAAAAAATTATTAACAAAAAAAAAAAAGTACACATTGATAAAATTATATATAAAATATATATAGCGTATATAACTACTATAACATCTATAACATTATAAAATATAAAACATACCAGTAAAATCTTGTCTACAAATAGAACAAGTGCCATTCTCAACATTATAAGACCACGTAGCGACAGGAGTAAATTTTTTAACAGCAAAAGGAAAATCATGATTAGACATTTTAGTAAAACCTTCCAATGCCTGATCAAACTCCTCGGCACTCTGATTAAACTCCTCCATCTGTTGTTTATAAAGTTTGTCCAGTAACAAATTTTGTAAAGTTTCCTTCTACAACATAACAAAACAATATATAAATAAAAAAAATTTATAAATATTTGATGAAATACAGATAAAGAGATAAAATAATTAAATTTTCCTTCTAAAACGCAATTTTTCTCATTACCAAAAAAAAGAAATATATACATATCTTCTAAATATTTTTCTACATACATATATCCATACTTAAAATAAATATACATATATATAGAGGTTTTATAGATGTTATAAAAGAAATATGTATACACAATTTTTTCTAAATAACCATCATTTGTAAGATAAAAAGTCTTTTTCTTGGTGTTATGTTTTATTATTTGAAAAGATTAAGAAAAAAAAAGTGAAGATAATGACAAAAACTTACCCTAGCTATTAAATGTATTTGATTCCTTTTACAAATACTTCGAAGATTCTTGAAGGATAATGTTTTAATTTCTTTCACAGCATTTAATAAATCCTCTGGATAAGCAAATCCATATTCAGTAAGATTTTCTTTATTTTCCCCGTTACTACTGGACATCTTTAAAAAAATTTTTTTTTCTCCTAACTATATAGAAAAAAATATAAGAATAATTTTGTTAATGATGATATAACAAATACTAAATATATAATTATGATATTACCAGCTTTAGAAAAGAAAAGCACTCTTAAAAAGGCTTTAAATAAACTTATTAATTGACTTATAATAAGTTAACTCTTTATATACATATATACGCTTTGTGTCATCAAAAACCTCGTGTCATCAAAGTTATTTCATGATTGTTTTATCATATGTATGTCACAAATGATAAAAAAAAAAAAATTTTAAAGATTATTTTTTTTTGGTAATATTTCCTGTTTAGAATTGTGATAAATATAACTTTTGTTGGTACTATTCTGTTATATCCCCCTCCACATTAAAATGATAAAAAGTACTTGATAATTAATAAATTTTTTTTCAAATAAAATCTTAATTACATAAAGGAAGTAGAATGAATTTAAATAAAATACAAATCATAGATAAACTTTTTTAAATATTAACTAATAATACTGGGAAACATGATGGGATTTGATATTTGAGTCTTTTTTTTTCGTTTTATGATAAAAATTAACGACATTTTTTTAATTTTATTATAAAAATAATTGATGAATTTAGTTTTTTTTTAAATTTTTTTTATCCATCTTGTAGAAAAGAAAATGGAAAATCTGATAGGATTGTTTTTTTTTTCAAAAAAAATATTTTTAAGGTAAGTTTCTATTATTTTAATTTAGGGGGAGATATAACAGAATAGTACCCTTTTGTTTTTATAATTATTTTCTTAATAAAATTAAATTTACCATTATCCTTGAATATTAATTCAATTTAGTAGTATTTTTATTTTTATAAAAAAAAAAATCATTTATTTTATTTACTAAATTTTTTATTTGAAAAAAAAAACTTATCCAAGAGTAATGGCAATAAAAAGTTTTTTACTTTCAGTAAATATAAATAACCTCTGATAATAGTATATCGATAATTTTTATCTGTAATTAGTATACTAATATGTGATGCTTCATTAGTATTTATAATATATATGTTTATTTATCTATATGGTTGTATATAATAATTTTATTTTATTTGTTTGACATATATATATATATATAAATCAGACAATTGATAAAATACGTTTTGGTCCTATACTTCTCCTAAAACACATCTAGCAGGTACTTGTTACACGTGTCATCAAAAGGTTGATTGGAAATTTTTCCACAGATGACATATAGGTAGGAAGAACAAAAGTATACAAATTTTTTTTTTTTATGAAAAAAAAATTCTCAAGGTAATTCTTTTTAATTTCCGCTACAAACATACATATATATACATATATTTTTTTTTTCTTCTATTTCTTCTATATTTTTACAATATATAAAATATAATATCAATGACAAAGAAAAATACTAAGAGTGGTAATAAAAACACTAGTACAAAAAAGAAAAGTTTGTATGTTATTATAAGTTTATTAATTGTTATATTGTCTGTTGGACTTTATTATTACCTTGATATTGATGATGTTGATATAAATGTAGTGATATTTAAAACTAAACCTGTTGGAAGAAAATATACGCAAGATCAACCATTTATACCAAATTTTAATAAGATTAAAAATGAAGGTTTAAAAAATCTTCTTAAAAAACTTAATTTTAATGTTGGTGGACCTGGTGACTATGGAGAGATTGTTCAATTGACAGCAGAGGAAAAAAAACTTGATGATGAAACTTTTTCACAAAATTATTTTAGTATAGTGACATCAGATAAAGTTTCAATAAATAGGAGATTAAGAGAATATAGAAATAAGGGATGTAAAAAAAGAGAAGAAAATAATTATGAAGGTACAAGTAATCCTAAGAAAACATCTATAATTATAACTTTTCATAATGAAGCTTTTAGTACACTTCTTAGAACATTACATTCAATTATTAATAGAAGTAACTTATCTTTGATAGAAGAAGTTATTCTTGTAGATGATATGAGTGAAAAATATTGGTTAGTTGAACCATTAGTTGAGTATGCTTCATTATTACCAATAGAAGTAAAAATAATTCGTATGCCTAAAAGAAGTGGTCTTATTAAAACACGTCTAGAGGCTGTAAAACATGCTGATGGTGAAATAATATTATTCCTTGATTCACATATAGAAGTTACAGAAGGATGGTTAGAACCTTTAATATCAAGAATAGATGATAAACATTTTCGAATAGTATCACCAATTATAGATGTTATTGAGGAACATACTTTTGACTATCAAACTTCAACTTCTCATTTGTCAGGATCATATGATTGGTTTATGTCATTTAAATGGCAAAAAATGCCAAGTCATCTTAATCAACCAAATTTAGCTGATCCATCTCAACCTATCAAAACACCAGCTATAGCTGGTGGTTTATTTGCTGTAAATAAAAAACTTTTTATAAAATATGGTTCATATGATGAGGCAATGAGAGTATGGGGTGGAGAGAATCTTGAGATATCATTCCGTACATGGATGTGTGGAGGAACATTAGAAATAGATCCATGTAGTAGGATATCACATATCTTTAGAGATCATTCTCCATACACTTTTCCAGGTGGTGTTGATGAAGTTATTTATACTAATTTGGGTAGAGTAGCAAAAATATGGATGGATGAGTATAAACAATTTTTCTTTAAATATGTTGCATTTGTCAGAAATCTTGATCTTGGTGATATAGAGGAAAGACTAAAATTAAGAAAAGAATTGAATTGTAAAGATTTTAGATGGTATTTAGAAAATATCTTTCCTGAATCATTAACTCCACATGATACAGAATATTTTGGTAATGTTCAAATTAAAGGAACAAGTGATTGCTTAGCATCATTTGAGGAGGAAAAAGATGATGCGAAAATTGATTTACATCCATGTAATGATGAGGTACGAGAAGAATTATGGGTTTATACAACACGTGGACAATTAAGACAACATAACAGTTGCTTAGTTCCATTTGAAAATGATGAAAACGGTTTTATTAAAACAACAACTAGAGAATGTGAAAATGTTATTAATGATCCTGGAGAAGAATTAGAATATGATAAGAAAACTTTAACAATAAAGCACAAAATTTTAAATAAATGTTTGTCATCTCGTGAGGGCAAAGTTATTTTTGCTGATTGTGGAAATAAGGAATTAAAGCAAAAATGGATTATGACAAAGTTTAATCATTCACTTTAAATGTTTATATAATTAATTTTTTGGTTCTATTTTTAATTTTTACAGGGTCATTTTTTTTTTGATAGAAACTTGTAAATTGATTTCTGTTTATTATATTTAAGATTTTTATGTAGATTTTTTTTATTTATTCAAATTTTGACTAATAGTAGTTACCGTAGAATTTCTATTTTTCTAAATAAAATTCTGCCTAATTTTTATATGTTTATTTTTTTAATTAATCAACATAAATAAATTTTACTATCAAAAGTATATTTTTAATGAAAGTCATTAGTATATTGATAAAAAAACAATATTTTGAAAATAAATTAACTTTTGAAATTTAGCTAATGACGGGAAAAATTTATAAAGATAGCTGATAAGATAATAAATTAAATAATATTCTTAAAAAAAAAATGATTTTAAGTTTTAGTTTAAGATTAATGTTTAAGAATAATTTACGAATCACTTCCAAAACTAAAAATGACTAATTTTTCTTTATCTAAATGCTTATAGATTGTAAATATATTTTTTTTAATTTCACAATATTTCAGTAAAGTTATCTTTTTATTTAATTACAACTTTTTTAGTTATTTGATAACTACTACATCTTATCAATATTAAAACTTAAGATAGAAGATTGCTACTAATAATTTAAATAGTAAAATAAACTTTATTAATTGTAACTTGTTAGTGATAAGATAAATCAAGCAAAGTATATTCTAATTAAAAAACATAATTATTACCATTATTTAGAAATGAATAAAAAATATGTCATTAAGGTGAAAGCTAGGAGTAAAGATGATGTAATAACTTGTGATGAACTTTTTGTTGATAAATCTATTTGTTGAGTTGTTTTACTAATAATGACACTTGTTGGAGACTGAGATGACATGACAATAGGTTTCATTGTTGAACCAGATACCATAGTTGAAGTAAGTTGTGAAGTTCCAAAACCAGCAACATAACCATAAGCAGCTTTGTTTTTACTTATCTTACTAATAACATAAGCAACATATTTAGCTGTACATGAAAAAGTATGAACTCCAAGTCTATTTGCATTAAGTTTATATACAGAATAAGTATTACCAAAAGAATATATTGTCTGTGAAACTACCATTTCTTTTATAAGATTAATACCATTTAATGTCATAACATCATTAGATTGTAAATTTTCAACATACACTTCAATGTAATCTCCATTTGTAAAAGTAATAAATTGAGTAGTTCCATTGTAATATTGTGTAACATCTGGAATATGATGCATATAAATACCATCTAAAGTACTATTTCTATTTGCGTGTGGTGAACCAACACGTGTCAATGCAATACTAGCTTTCTTTGAATCTGTTGCATATTCATTAACCAATGAATGAAGTACTGTAAATGTAGATACTTGTTTTGTTTGAAGATTATTTGGTATACCAATAATTGAATTCAAGTTTGTGTAACTTAAAACAGGGAATTTTTGACCACATGTTGTGTCAGCAGGAGATACACCAATAGTAACTGTATGATCTCCAGAGATGACTCTTTTATCATCTGGTACTAAACTTGAGGAACAATCCCATGTTCCTATTGGTTGTGGCATAAAAGCAGCATAATCACAATTCATATTTGATGTGGTATTACCAAGACTGTAAGCATTTAAATTAGCACATGTAACAGCAGCAACAACAACAATACTTGAATCGGAACTAATATATATTGATGGAGATTCTTTATTAAATGTAATTGGTATAATTTTTTGATTAGTTCCAAGTGTTCCAGTAATAGTAACTGTTTGATTTAAAAGAACAGTACCATTGCTAGATGTTTTGATTACTTGAACGTTAGCATCTTTACCAGGATAAGCTAATATGTGAACTAATTGATTAGTAAATACTACAGATGGTGGTAATTGGAAAAGATATTTTGTTCCAGCAAAAGAAAGTGGTGGTACAAGATACAAATCTCCTTGATCATTTTGTAAATTTAAAACACGACCCAAAACTTTAATTGGAGAAAGTGAAATAATATATATTCTTGGATCTGTTACATTTAAAACATTTCCTGAAGCAATGTGACCATCACTTATGACGTCAGCATAGTCAAAAGTTAGCTAAAAAATTTATCATTTATCAAAAAATAATATTATTTAACTTACTTGATTATGTTCATTATAAGTAGCAGTTATATTAAGAGTTGTTAAATTTTTCTTCAACAATGAATAATAAGAAATCAAAACGGTAGTGTTACCAGGATTTTTAGGTAAGAAATACAATGACAAATGTATTTTACTGGAATTTGATGGATTTTTATAAAGAAATGATGTTACAAATTGACTTCCTACTGTGTCATCATTACAAAAACTTTTGGTAACAAATATTACCACCAAAAATAGTAGTATCTCTTTTATAAATTTCATCTTTAATATAAATATTTTAAAGATAATAAAAAAATCATAATTTTTATTTTATTTTATATAAATAGATATCTTATCTTTTTCCTTTTGTAGTTCTGTACATACAACAGTTAGAAATCAGTAAATGTGAGGATAAGAACTAATTAGTTTATTAGCGTAATGATAACAAATTTTAATTGAACAGGATCATTGATAAAAAATATATAAATTTACCTTTAATTTATAGGTTTTTTTTATTAATTTAATTGATAATAGTTTTTTTTTTGTATTTTGCAATGTTTAAAACTTGGCTTTTCTATTTTAAAATAAAAGTACTTCTTAAACTATATATAATTTACTCTATTTTTTTTTTAATTTTTATAAGATTAAATATAACTTATTGCTAATTAATAATTAGTTGATACCGATAACTTATCTTTAAGATTACATGCTTGTATTCTAATTTTTGTCAATACTTTTTGTAGAAAATTAACTTTTAATTTTAATTATACTATTTCGTAAAAAAAAACACAACACTGCAAACTTTAAAATTCTTGCTAGAATACAAGAAAATTAGATAACTTTCATGCAAAAAAATTTTTTTTCTGTTATTTTAATTTTGATTTATTGTTTGATTATCATGCTATTTTATTTATTTATAAAAAAACTGATTTGAAACATTTAAAAAGAGTTAGATCTATTTGGTAATACAGAAGCTATCTAAAGCACAGGTACAAACTATCCGAATCCAATAAATGTTAATCGAATATATTTATTTAAAATAATTTCTAAAGAAATAATTACAACACATTACTATTATTACATAAAATATATAGAACAAAAAAGTTACATTTAAAATTGGACTTTTTTTGAGAAAAATTTACTAAAAATTTTTATTATTCCCGTTATTGAATCATCAAAGTTTGTTGTTTTTCATGATAAAGTAAATACAAAATTTGTGAATATAAAATTATTAAAATCATAATTAAAAAACAATTATTAAAGAGAACCCATGGGTGTTTTCACAAATCTATCTATCTTAATTTTAAAATATTTAAATTTCTACTTTCTGTTAACTTTTAATTTATATCATCTCAATATAATTTTCTCACAAAGGTTTAAAGTATGTGCTAACCTACCAAATAAAACTATTAAAATTTCCTTATATTCTGATGAAATTTTAAAGTACATCATTAAACAAAAATGGTTTAATTCAAGTTAATGGGGAAGAAGTTTGGTAATGTTTTATAATTTATATTCGCAAATGTTGCTTGGAACACTCTATTTGCTTTTGCATTTTATAGAGTGAAAAATAGATGTATGATCTTATATCTATCAAAGTTCTTCTAAACTATAATGTTATATTTTTATAGAAAAAGATTTTTTTTTAAAGAAAAAAACAATACTTTGGAAATATATACATTTTTATATTTAGTCATTTAATGGTTTGATCATTGATATCATAATATATATTTTAAAATCTTTTAACTATACTTAATAATAAAATGGTATTCACAAATGTTAGATAAGGTATATATATATATGATACTTTGAGACAAAAAGAAAAGTGTTTTATCTAATTGTACTTTACTTTGTTTTACCAAAAAACCAATAAAATTACCTTCATAGTGTTACGAAATTGTTTTAATATTATTAGCTTATTTTAAAATACTTCTACTTTAAGTTATTAAATATTTCTATTATATCTTTAAATAATTTTTCTTTTGAATATAAAAAATTTTTGTATCATGGAGGAAATAAAATATTTACCAGATTTGCCGAAGGAAGTTTTATTAAATATATTTAGTTATATTGACTGGAGATCTATCAATAATTTAATGATAACATCAAAAGAGTTATATTTTTTTATCAAAAGAAATTTTTATAAATTTGAAAAAATTGTAAAATTGTATAGTCTTTGTATTGAAGAAGTTTTAGAAAAAAATAGTGAAAAGACTATTCAAATAACTTATATAAATGTTAAACGTCAAACAGCAGTAAATTCTTTTAAAATAATTTCATTGGTAAATTTATATTATTAATATGATAATAATTTAATTTTTGTAGAAACCATCAGAATTAAATGTTTTTGAAAGTTTTTTACAAAGAGTTGATTTTTCTGTTTTAAAAAATTTGTTTATTTTTCTTAATAATCAGACAAATTTTATTGATGTTCTTAATCGTTACATCACCTGTGAATCTGTTTTTATATGTATTAAAATTTTTTTATGTGATCATGAAGGAAATATTCATATTCCATTTACTTTGTTGTCAAAATTTACAAGAGTTAAGAATCTGAGTATATCATTAGATTATCCCTTAAAAATTGCACCTCCACCTAGTTTATTTCCGATTTCAAATTCATTAAGACATATTAAGATTGATGAAGGAAATGGTGTTGAAATTATTGATTTTCATACAATTCAAAGGCTTGTTGAATCCAATCCAGAAATTTATGATATTAAAATTAACTCAACATTAAAGGATAAGTATAGAGATATTGCTAAAGGAATTAGATGTGGTCAAATAAAAAGAAGAGTTAAATTTTGTACTCATACAATTATTTATGCTAAATTTATTGTCAATGAAGAGGATGACTGTTTCTTATCATTGAAAAATTATTTACAATATGTTGATCATGAAAATGTTAATGATTTTTCTTATTATGATGACGACGGTAAAAAAATTGATTATGAATGTTTGGTATTTTATACTGGTGATTTAATATGTCAAAAATGTGGAGAAAAGGATACACTTTGTGTTATGTTATTACGTGAATTTTAGTTTTAATTATAATAATTTTTAATTCAAATTTTATTATAATATTTTTTAATTTTTAAAAAAAAATAGTTTTGTAAAGCAGAAATAAAAAACTATTATGATAAAAGTGTTTTATTTTTTGGGAGTTCAAAAAATACGTTTTTATAAAACTTTTAAATATTCAAAAAACTTGTATAATAATAAAAAAAATTGTTTCTGGAAATTCTACAAAATATTGTAGCTTTTTAGCTTTCTGAAAACTAACTTGAAAAGTGTCAAAATCAATGATTCTATTAAAACTAATTAATGATGTATGTTTTTATTAATATTTTTTAAATATGATTTAAAACTACATTGAAAATTTAATAATTTATTTTGTCAATGTAAAAATATATAGATTATAAATATTTAACATTTTTATTGAAAAAATATAATCTTATTTGTTATATTAAAATTAATCATCACCTTCAGTATTGTCATCAGGACTTCCTCTAGAAGTTTTATAAAAATCTTTTGGAGTATATTTAACACTAATTTGTTCTTTTGGTTTTAATCTCGTATAGACAACAATTGCCGTTGGCATAGGTCCCCATGTTATTTTTGGTCTAGTTAAACCATAAAAATCATCTTCTTTTGTTTTTTCAGTTTTATTACTCATTCTTGAAATTGTTAGTGCTGCTTTTATTGAATTACTTTTAATAATATCTGTGGTAAAATATTTTGACTTCTCTTCAATTAATGATAATGCACCCCAAGGATGAACATTTAATGACTCATGAACTGGCATTTCATAAAATTTTAATTTACCATTTACATAATCTTCTTGGTCTTCTGGTTTAATAACTAAATCTTGATCTGTTGTTGAGCTGTCACTTGCATCAATGTCATGTTGTGCTTTTTCAGCAGAAATCATTTTATTTATCACTTTTTTTTCCAAAAGTTTTAAATCAAATTTTGGATGCCAGAACGGTCTTCCTCTGAAGTCAAATAGTTTACCATTATTATTATAATTTTGGCGTATCTTGAAATCTGGTGGTGCATCTATAACTGCATCTCTATATGTTATTGAATAGTACGGATGTGGTGGTCCCTTTCTCCTTATGTCATTTTTTAATTTTTTATTATCATCATTAAAGAATGTTTTTTGTGATAATGGATATCTATCATCATTAGTGCATTTGGCTTTTTTATTCTTTTTAGGTTGACCAACTTTGTTTAATTGTTCGTTTGATGAATCAGCCATTTAAATATTGATAAGTAATTGGAAAAATTTTTTTAAATTTGTAATTTTAAAATTTTCATATTTCGATGAAAATTTGTTTATTAAAAATTAATAATATTTATAATCTTTTAAAATTAATTTAATTAAAAAAAAATGTTGAAAATATTTAAAAAAAATTCATATCCAATCAAATTTTTTTTTAAAAAAATTGTATAAAACATTCAATTGTTAATGTAGTAGTATTTTTTATAGTTATTATTTTACAGAATGAAGACAGTATATTTGGTGATGTGTTTTAATTACCGTAATACAATGTAAAATTCTTGTCAAGAAAAATTATATCATCACTAAATTTTCAATGAATCATTTCTTCTAAAATAAATTTTTTGAAAGTTTTTTTAATGAAAAAAAGTGCAATTTATTATTCTTCGGTATATTGCTTAACAAAAATTATAAAAATATTTCTAGTGGTAAAAACGGTATATAATTTATTTCATTTTTTTTTTCAATGAAATATTATTTTCAAAGATTATTTTTATCTTTGTATTCTTGGTTGATAATGTTGTATATCATTTTTTCTTTATTTTAGGTGAAAAAATTACAACAAAAAAAATTGATTTTCAATCAATGGTTTAAAAATGAAGAAGAAATGTTTAAGAGTTAAAATTAGAAAACTAATTCATAAAATTAATGATATAGTAAACGATAGAATAGATAATTCAAATATTATAGAAGACAATGTGATAGATGAAGGTGATATAAGAATAAGAAGAGATCGAAAATTTGCTATAAAGGATGTTAAAAAAATCTTTGAAACTTTTAATGCTGAGCCATATGTTTATAAAGGTGTAAAGTTACATGCATGTGGAAATCTTTTAGATTATTTATTAATATTTGGATTGAATAAAGCAATAAATGCTGATTTTATTGATTATACTAATCTTGGTGCTTGTACAATTCTTGAAACTTCATATAAAGAAAATTTTGAAAATGAACATAATATAAAAATTTTTTCATTGGAAAGTATTAATACTACTGATTTGGAAAATACTTTGAAAATATGTAACTATGAACCTTTAGAAAGTATTGAACATTTTTTTAGTAAAATGAATGTTGATATAGTGGAATCATCAAAGAATTCTTATAATATAAGATTGAATGAGGCAAATGTATGATTTATTTTTCTTTAAAATTATATTTTTGTTATAGAAATATAAAATGGATTGTAACTCTGAAATGCTTCGTAAGAGAAAGAATAAAATAATTATCAATAGTTTTAATGAAGATTTAAGTGAACGCTGTTTTGTTCTCACTTATAATTTTAAGCGTTTTGAAGAAGATAGAAATAAAGAAATTCTTCGTAAATATACTAAAAAAGACGCTGAAAATGTGCTTATTGTACTAGATGTTTTGTTGAAAATGTATACGGAGGAGGCAATTGCTCAATTTACTAGTGTTTCAATGAATACCTACAAAAAAGCTGTGGAATTTTTTAAAAATTTAAGTTCAGTTTCTTTGTATAATGGAAATAATACAAAATTCATAGATAATAATCAATCTCTAATGTTTGTTGATAACACAAATATCGATGAGAAAGATTCAAAAGAAAAGTTTTACAGGGATAACAATATTAATTTTTTTCACACTGATAATGAGTGTATTAAGGAAAATATGAAGGAAAGTCTAGAGATGAAAAGTAATGAAAAAATATTTACAACACTACCACAAGAATTAAATGATAATCGTGTAATATCTGATTTAGCTAAAGTAAAATATTCAAAAAATGGTAATATTATTTATACATTAGAACCTAATCTATTTCTTAAAAATAATGAGTTAAAACGACTACTTTTTGATGCAGATGTTAAACAATTAGCAAAAGCAAGTTATCCTTTTTCGGATGGCATTGTTTTAACAATTAATTTTAACACTACTTATAGATATAAAATGTATTTTAATGATAAAGAAATATTAGCATTACTTAAAAAGATTGAAAGAAATGTTGAAACAAATAGAAATGAACGATTTGTGATTCGGAAGAAATTTTATAACAAAAAACATGCAACTCATGAAAGTAATTCTTCATATATCAATGACAGACATTTAACAATTAAAAAAAATAGATCATTATAATAAATATAAAAAAAAAATTGAAAAGAGAACATTAAATTTTAATAGATATCTTTTTTATTATCATTATGTGTAATAAAAATATTTAATAAGTTACTTTATAAATAAATTTACTTTATTATTGAAGTTGATGTTTGAGGTTATTATAACAATTTTATTTTTTGCATCAATTTCAATAAATATTATTCTAATTACAATGATTATTTTCATGAATTGTAATTAAAATATTTTTTTGTTATTGTAATTATATTGATAAAAATAAAAGTAATAATAATGTAAATATTTAAGTTTATATTATCTTGGTAAAATTTTTTATGTAGTAAAAAAAACAACTTTTTATTTTCGAATTCTTAAATAAATGTATATTCACATGATTGTTATTTAAAAAACATTTTTGTTAAATATAATCACTAATATTAAGAGGATAAAACTTTAGAAGTTAAAATAAATCAAAATTAGAGATTGAGTGTAGGGAATATTTTTTAAAAAGATACCAACTTCTTTAACTCAATGGAAATATTATACATTAAGAAAACAATTAAAGATAGTCTCATTTTCTTAGGTTGCATATCATGTGAAATATTTTTTAGAAAAAGTTTCAAGCACATATTTAAAACTAAAACACATAAGTTTTTATAAGCATTAAAATAGATGCGCTGTATTTATTTTAACTTTTACGATATATTGTACGTTAGAAAGTTTTTCAATTTCCAATAATTTTGAAAATATGATATGTGGTACTTTTGTGCCCTTAACTTTTTTTCACTCTTTTTATATATCAAAAATAATTGAAGATACAAAAGGGTTTTCAAGATAAATCTTATATGAAAATTATTTAGAAGTTGATAGAAAAAAACTACTTGTCAATACATTTATTTTGAAGCGAGATATAATGAAGAGCGGAAATTTTTTCTAAATATTTATTTTTCTCGACATCTATCTACTCAGGAGAAACTTATCATACAATAATAAAACTAAAAGCAATAAGTTTTCTATTTTCAGTTCATTTTATGATAGTTAATATAGTTTTTTTAAGTTGTACAACAATTTTTTTAAGTCCATTTATGGAGTACATTGGTAAAACAAAATTTAACATTTTTTCTTTTAGAAATTCAATGCAATTAAAAAAAAAATTATATGCTACACATAGTGCTAAACTTTTTTTTAACTATTATGCAAACAACATTTTAACGTAAAATTTATTCAAAATAAAAATATCAAAAATAAAGATTTATAAAAAATTAAATATTTCTAAGTGTTTTGTAAATATTAGCAAAAAAACGTTTCTTGCAAAATCTTAATAATACCTCTTTTCCTTCTGATTTGAAATCAACTATAACACCAGGATGAATTTTAATGTAACTAAACCGATGATTTTTGACAAGTTCATATGCATGATCATTATCTATACCACATTGAACCATCATATTGATGTAAGGTTTTTTTTTCTTCACATTTGTTATCTTAAAAACAAGGCCAATGGATTTATAGATAAAAGAACATTGAACAGGACGACGTTCTGGTAAAAAATTTTTATCTCCAATAGCTCTGAAAAACAAATCACAGTTAAATATTCTATTTTTGACAATCAAAAAATTATTATTGAATATTCGAAAACCACCAAGTTTTAGTATTAATGGTTTTTTAATAGAATAACTACTTGAAGGTGATAAAAGTGAATTTCTTTCACTTGTTTGAAATATATCAGTTAATGTACAAGGATCATCACTTTCCCATAAATTATCTTCATTGTCAATTTCATCGGTTGACTTTTTTAAAACATCCATTTGTATATATTTTCTTAATGGTAAACTTCTGAAAAAAAAAGATACAATTATTAGTTTTATAAAATTGATTAATGTTATTATAAAGCGTATCATATTCTATATTTTAGTTTTTTTTAATAATAACAAATTTGTCTCAATTTCTTCTTAAAATTATTTTCAACTTTTTTCAACTAAATTTATTAAAAATTTTGTTACCTTATTGAAATATTTTATATGATAATTTAAGTTAAGAATAACAACAAATTCAGATATTAAATTCTTGTTCATAATTAAAATCTAATAATAATTAATAATGTGTAAACATGAACTATCATAAAGTTTTATTGTAAAAAAGTACTCATGCACACATATATCAGTTCATTAAATGTAAAATCATTTAAATATCTGAATGGGTTGTTAAATACATTTGGATAACAAAGTACAATGTTACAATCAAAAAAATAATGTATAACTTTTTAAATTACTATAAATACAAAATGGTTAGACATTAAAAAATGATACCATGCACCCCTTGGAAAAGCGATATATTATTTTAGTAAAAATTAAAAAAAAATTGATAACATAAAATGGGAAAATTTTTTATTAATTATAAATAATTAATTTATTGTATTTTTAATTTATGAAATACATATCGAAATGTTTCTACAGAATTGTTGATTATACATCAAATTACTTCAAAAATACCCGTTTTCTTTTACACAATAATATTTACGTTATTTCAAATCACAGTTTATTATACTTTTTTTTTTATAAATTTTTAAAATTTATTTATACAAGTGAATTTAAGTTCTATTGATATTATATATGGGATTGTATTTAAAAAATATTATTGTAATTGCTATTGTTAAACAAATCGAAGATACTGTTATAAATGCTATACCCATAAAATAATTTTTTCCTCCAAAAATTGAGGTTGTCGAAATGATAAAATATTTCTTTCCATTAAAACTTTTTACAGGATAATCTAAAAATATATTTATACTCATTTTTTATAGTATTACTTACTATTCATAATTTTCAATGTATACAAACCTTTTGGAAGACCATTTTGAAAAATTTTACTATTATTTTTATCTAGAATTCTATATAAATTTCTAAAATTATTTAAGGCAGCTGTTTGCATCCAAACAATAAAATCAGAATTTTGAAAACCATTATTGTCAGGATTTACCTCATCTAATTTACATGGTTCTTTTCCCCAATTTAGTGGTTTAGTGGTATTGGAGAATGATTGGCATAGATCACCATTAATTAAGGGAGGATTTTTATATTTATTTTTAAGTAGTGATTCCCAAACAACACCTTTATAAGTAAATGGTACTTTTATTTTATTTAAAAATAATTCAAATGTATCATTAAACATTGAATTAGCAATAGCTCCACATGGTGCTATAACTTTTCCATTTTCATCATATGAATATGAACCACATTTATGTGTATTCTAAAATTAATAAATAATTATTTATATAAAAAAAAGAAAAAATATATTTTTACCATTAAGTCTCCCATCAATTGTTCATTACTCCTACTCTTTATATACATTCTAAAATTTTGATAAAAATTATCTAAACCATAATAAAAATAAACATCTCCAATAATATCATTTGAAATATTTAATGTTATACTACAAATACCACCATCATTACAATCCGTATAGTCAGTTGTTATTTCTTTAATTTGTAAATTATCATGATACAAAAAAATACCAAAACACATAAAAAGAAGTGACAAAATTAGAAAAAAAGGTACAGAATATTTCATTTCAGGTACTGGTTGCCATGTCGGCAACTTTTGTTGTTTAATCAATTGGCAATATGAAAAATTATCCATAAAATGTAAAAATTATCCTTAAAAATTTTGATAGAATAAAAATAAATAAATAAATTTTTACTTTAATAAAATATCTGCTTAAGGGCAAATGTTATTAATAATATATACAAATAAAACTCTTCGTTGTAAAATCAAAAATGTATATAATGTCACTATTTGTATAAATTTAGAAAATGTGTAATTTACATTTCTAAAAACATTTCTTTATCATTAATATTAACATAGTAAAGTTTTTTTTTTATAACAGTGTTCTTATCATATTAATATATTTAAGTAAATAATTGTAATCTTCTTCTATCAATGATTGCATTATATTTTAAATCAATTTTTTTTTGAAATATACTTTTTTCATTTTTTCTTTAAGTAAAAACAAAATAACATTTATTTTCCAATAATATTTATCCATTTTGATAAAAAAAAACATATTTTGATATTGTTTAAACAATAATAAAATTTCCTTATTTAGTAATTTCATTACATATATTTTTTTTAAATGTTGGAAGGGATATCGACTCCTTTTAACAAATATTTTTTTCACAATTAAAATTTTTTTTTCCTCATTATTTATTATTTTTTTCTTTTAAATATTAAATATATTAATAATTTTTATTAAGTATATTTTTAAAATAAGGGGGTTATAGATTGAAATGATTTCTGTCGTTCCCTGATGTGACCTTTATGATCATACAAATATTAATTATTTATTTTTCTTTAATTCTTAATTTTGTTTTCAAATAAATGTTGATCTTCTTCTTATTTCAAAGACTTTATTGATAAGATAAGATAATATAATATTTTTATTAACTATTAATGCACTTATTTTATTGAGTATTTAAAAATAAAAAATTATGTAAAAATAATAAATTATTGAATTTAACATTTCTCATAATACAAAAAAAAAAATTAATTTTTTTCAAGAGTTATGATATATTCTATAATATTGTACCAGTTTCAGAATCTAAAGTCTTTTTCCTTTTAACATATTGAAGACAAATAAATGTTATATAAAAAATGAATCCACACATAACTGCAATAACTGATATTATTATTAAAATACCAAATGTTCTAACATCAGGTAGTAGAATAACCATTATATCTTTCATAACACTAAAAGCATTACATATAGATCCCTGTACACCAAAAACAGTTCCTCTTTGACTTTCTGGAACATTTTCTTGCATTATTTGTGTTATACCAATATCAATTAACCATAAACCAAAGCGAGCTGTAATAATACTAAAAAGGAATGTCAGAACACTTGAGGGATTTGTTGATAATCCAAAAATATAATTATCTTTTATAATTTCTTCATCAACATAAGGTGATTCGATTAATGTTGTATTGATAATTGTTTTACTAGTACTTACAAATAAATTACTACCTTCTTCACCTGTTATCTCTCCTGACATTCTAACAAAAGTGGCACCACTAAATATATTTTTAAACCATGTTGAAAATTCAAATGTTTCATAAAATTCTTTTGGATCAAATGGGCTTCCAGGTAAGAATATTGATATAATAGAAAATAATAGACATGTTATTTGTAATATAAAACCTAATAAACTTGTTTTTTCTGTTCCAATACATTTTTGAATAAATGGATAGACAAATGCTGATAATACTCCTAAGGCACTACCAACAAATCTTGAATATCCTATCCATATTTCTGGAAGACCCATTGTTTTAGCATAACCTATACCAAGACCATCAGATCCAAGAACTGTAAAATATAATAATGCTAAAGCATATGCTGCTAAAAATATAGGTTGCCTAAAGTATGTTTTTATCATTGAACAAAAGGATAATTTTACAACTTTTTTATTTTCTTTATTATTATCATTTTTACATTTGGAATCTAAAAGTGGTATTCCATTATCAATATTTTTGTGTTGTCTTGTTCTAAGATGTGGTACAGAGTTATAAAGTTTTTTAAGAGCAATAAATTCAACAATCCATGATAAAAGATTCCATATAGCTAATACTATAGCAATTGTTTGATAAGATTGAAATGTTAACATATATCCAACAATAACAGGAGATAACATAGCTGATGTTTGATCAATGATGTGCATTTTTGAGTTACATTCTACAATAAAAAAAAATGTTTTTTTATAATAAATCTATAACTATATAAGGTAAGAAAAAAATTACCAGCTAGAGTAACATCACCATCTGAGTATGTTGCCAAAACAACAATCCAATCTTTTGTAAAAGCAAGTTTCTCTCCACCAGATGCAATATTAGAAAGAGCATTAAAAAATAAGGCTCCTATAAGTGAAACAAAATAAACAACATCACAGTCTTTTTTTGATAAACAATAATATAAACAAAGTGACGAAATGACGACTGATAAATTATTACCAGCTAAAACAGCTTGTATGCCAACATTTCTTTTATGGCGATCTAACATATTTCCTATTATTGATGAAAATGCCATTGAAGAGAGGCCGTCAATTAACTGATATAAACCTATCAATTTTAATCCACCAATTAATACCATTATAAGTGATACAGCAAAAGTCCACATTCTATCACCAAAACTTGAAATGCTATATGCAATATAAAGAAGATAAAAAGATTTTTTTGTCCTTAAATATTTTAATTAAAATATCTAAAAATTGTAAACTAACACAAAATTTTCTGCTATCATTCTATTACTTTTACAAGTCACACAAATAATTTTTCTCTTTGTTTCTACCGATTTTGAAATAAATGTTTATTTCTATTAAATAATAAAGTTAAAAGAAATAAAGTAAGTTAAAAAAAAATAGTCTATATAAAAATTTTCTTTTTATATGTGAATATTTTAAATAAAATAACTATAAAATATTATATATACATTAAAAACACACTTATTTGACGCCTTTAAATATATTATTTACTAGGTAAAAAAAGTTCATATCATTTTATTACAAAAATTAATATACCAAAATTTTAGAAAATAATATTTTCACCTATAACAAAATTTTATTCTTATTCTTATTCTTATCAATATAAAGATAAATCAAAGATATTGTTTATAAAATAGTATTTTAATAATTTTTGAAAAGACAAGTATTGGTCTTTGAAAGACAAAAGCATAAACCTTTAACTTAAGAAATTTAAGATAATGAATAACTAATTTTATTATTATTTTTTCATTATTATATATTATATTATATTTAAGGAAGCTTATCATTTATCTTTTCAATTAGTACAATAAAATACTTTTGATATGTTATAGGTTAATGATAAAAAAAAATTAATGACACCATGATTATGTAATCAAGCATCTATACTTATAAAATTATAAACTTCAATAAGTTAAAAAATTATTGACAATATATCGATATGAAAAGTAAATTTTTTAAAAGATTAATATTGTATGGCCATTTGGTATTCTTTCACCAATTATATATTGATAATTTTAGATTATCCCTAACAAAAGTGAAAAGAAGAAATTTTACTAACTAAGAAAACAGCATGATGGTGGAGTGATTTTTTATTTTCTTATAAGATTATACAAAGAAAATAATTGGTATATGTAGGAATATTAATCTAAATTACAAATAAATAATATTATTTAATAATAGATTTTGACAAAAATTTAAAAAAAAAAAATTCTTTTAAAATAGACATGTGAAAAGTACATGGTTCCTTCATATATTAATCTTTTATCTTTATACTCTTAATATATATTTTCTAATATTTTTCTTATTAAATAATGGAACGTCATTTTTTTAACTTATACTTTGTTTAAAAAAAAAAAGTACAAAAACAATGGTAGTTATGATTAGTCAAAAATATATTTATTCAGTTACTTTAATTTTTAATGATGAAAAATAATATTACAACATTTATCTTTTTAAATTATTAACATAGCTTTTCTTACTTCATCTGCTTTACCCTTTCCAGCTAGCATTTCAGAAAGTTTAAAAGAAAAGTCCATAGCTGTTCCTGGTCCACGTGATGTTACAACTTTATCATTATATACTACAACTCTATCTGTAGAATATTTATAACCAGCTTTAACAAGTTCCTCCTCAAAACATGGGTAGGAAGTTATAGTAGCACCAGAAGCAATTTTATGAGCTGAAAAAGCAATTGGTGCTGCACAGATAGCAGCAATAATTTTTCCATTTTCTTCATGATTCTTTAAAATTTCTCCAACAACAGAACTTTCAGCAAAAGCTTTACTTCCTGGACCACCACCAGGAAGAATAACAGCATCAAAAGTTTTTCCCTTAACATCTGACAATTTACAATTAACCTTATATTCAGATCCATTTGTACAAAGTACAGTTTCTGTATCTTGAAGAGATGCAACAGTTACATCAACTTTTGATCTTCTTAATACATCAACAGGTGTAACTAATTCAATATCTTCACTACCTTTTGAAGCTATAATAAGAGCTGAAACCATATCTGAAAACTTTCTAGTAGTATTAATATTTGTTGAAAAATATTTTAATACCGATAAACTTCTACGAAACATACTTTAAGTAATAAAAATAAAAAAATTGATTAAATTAAAGGAGAAACAATAGTTATAAAAAAACATATTCAACTTTTTCAATTTGCACGTTCTCTTATCAATTCCTATAGTCAATTTTCTTGACAAGATTTTCTTCTACACCCGTGGAAAAATATATACGAAATTTGTTTTTGTTTAGTGCAAAAAAGTGTTAAATATTTCTTTCTATAGTAATGTCAGCAGTTCGTCTTGGAGCAGGAGCTCTCCGTGAGTTACGTCTTCATCTTTGTCTTAAAGGCACAACCTCAAGTGGTGTTAGATCTTTTATTGAAAATGAATATGTCAATTTAAAGAAGACCAATCCAAATTTTCCTATTCTAATTAGAGAAGCTTCCGGTGTTCAACCAAAACTTTTTGCAAGGTATATATTTTAATTGTATTTTTATATATTATAATTTTTTAGATTTGAAAAAGGAGTAGAAGAAGCTGTATCATTGGAAAATTTAAGTAAAGATGATATCTTACGTTTAATTACTAATTTTGCTTCCAAAAAGCCAATCTAATATTATAAATATATTTATAGGAAGATATTAGGTTGTAAAAAAAATAAAAATATATATATATATATATGTTTTTTTTGCCTTATTAAGTAAAATGATTAAAAATAATTAAAACTGTTTAATAAAATTATTATATACATCAACAGTGACACGGCCGGCTTTTTCAGCAAAGACCTTATCAGAAGGGTGAAGAAAAAGTTCTAAAGATACACAATTATCTTCATCAGGATTATATTGAGCTAACTTAAGATGTTTTAGAAAGGTATGCCTCCTTTTTAAACCCGCTATTGGACAACGTAAAACTAAAGGATATTCTCTTATCTGTTTATTTTCAAGTTTCATTTGATTTTTACAAAAGGCTAATGTTATTTGAATGTGACTTTCATCCATCATAAATACTCTTGGATCAGTTAATAAAATATGCCTTTGTTCATATACTAGAAATTCCGATTCGCCAAGTAGTTGAACTATCCGTTGTATTGGTCCTGTTCCGTACATTATAACTCTTGGTTCTTTAACAATAACATTCCTAATCTCAACAGGTTTACATTTAAAAGTTTTTTGTAACCATCCTAATCTTTTGTCAATTATTTGAACTTGATTATTTATCCAATACCTACTTTCAGTAATTATCTTTGCTATCTCATTTTTTTTAAATTTTTTTATTGATAAATAATTTACTCTTACTTTCATATCATTCAGATCTTGTAACATAAAATATGGATTTCGTGTTAAATAATCTCCTAATTCTATTACATCAACACCAACATCTTCTACCAACCATTTTATTTTTGGTAAAACATCATTTTCCCAGTTTAATCTTACGATATGTTTACCAATTTTTGTATTTGTATCAATATCCAATAAATCAACACCTATATCAACAAGATTTTGAAGAAGGGGTAAATGATTTATATATGTAGCTAAACTCCTACCATGTGTTGGAGGTAAATATTTATTTGGATCAAAAGGATGCGGATTATTAGGAGATGGAGGTTTTGAAAGATCTGTATTATCTAATTCACCTTCATTATAAATTATCCTTCTGAAATTATTTTTTTTATTATCCCTGTCTATGGGAGTCATATACAATTGGGCATCTTTAACCACAGGATCATTAAAAATTAATTCTTTATATTTTTCAATCAATGACTCTTCAGAAGGTTTATTTTTTACTAATCTATTTTCATCAACAACCAAACATTCTTTTTGTGGTATTTCAATTGATTCACTTTTCCATCTAAGTCCTCTATATGAAAAAAAATTTCTTTTGACAAATTTTAAATGTATACCAAATCGATTCATACATAAAAAAAAATTCTTAAAAAAAAAACTAAAAAAAAATTCAAAATAAATATTTAGAAAAAAAAATATATTACATTGATAAAACACAATTAAATTAGCAATCTCTATTTTTAGTATCTGTGTAAAGCAAAAAAAAAATGTATAACAGGTATTAAAAAATCCTTTGTAACTACAAAAACCAATGAAGAAAGCTATAACATCTATTGATAAAAATTGATAAACATTCAAAATATATTTAATGACATATATAAATGTGCCCATTATTTTTGAAGCTGCTGTTTTTGGGGACCAAGAAGCATGGCTTGACGTGCATGTTGCTAAAAGAAAAAAAATTAAATTAATATAAAATAAAATGAATTATAAATACCTCGGATTTTTCAAGTTCATGTAGTTCTTTAACAACAGCAAATGGAAGAGCCACTATAACAAATGATGTAGTAAGAATCCAGATACCATTACTTCCATAATAAAATGCTCCTTTCACTAAACTTCTAGTGGTGTTAAATGCTTTACTAACTGCTTTATTAACAACATCTGGACAAAACTCTGATAATCCTACTATTCTTTCAACTAATGTTTCATGAATTTCATCGTCTGGTACATTATCCCAATCAATTTTTTGGTCCATTTTTTGCTATTTGTTAAACCTATAAGCATGTTAAATAAAAAAAATATTTATAAAGTTAAAAAGATATTAATAGAGAGGATAATTACTCTATAAAATTGTATAAAATTATAAAAAAAGAAAAATTGTAGTAAAAAGTTAAATTAACAGTATAATACACATTAAATACAATAATAAAGTTAAATAATTATTGTTATCAATAATTAATTTTAGGTCATACAATCGGCCATACTATTATTTATTGCTAAGTCTGCGCTTCTTTTGTAATCTAATAACAATTCAGAAGCTTGAAGTACATCATCACCTGTAACATTTTCTCTTCCAGATAATTGAGCAATAATTTGTGATGGTGATAGAAGTCCCAAAACATAACGAAGTGATGTTTTTAATGAGATCTTAGAAATTTCTTCAAGTGCACTTTTATCCAATAAGATACCCTCAGATGTTGCACGAATAGATACAATTTTGGTAACCTCTTCTGGTGAATAATTTGATGTTTGAATGATAACAAGTCGATCAAGAAGATCTTTAGGAAGACCATGAAAACCTGGATCATTAGCATCAATCATCTTTGTCTTTCCTCGATTAGTAGCCAACACAACAAGTGGACTTTTGTCATCTTCAATTGCACGATGAATAAAACTACAACACTCATTGTCAAGCATGTGAGCTTCATCAACAAAAAGAACACCAGGAATTATTTCAGCAACTCCATCCTTAACTAGTTGATCTACAGACTTATCAACTTCGTCACGAAGGCGTTCTGTTATTTCTGTCATTTTATTTCTTCCAATCTGTGACAACAGACTCATTAGTTGACTATTTTTCATTGATGGTCTAGCATTAGCAACATCCAATTCATGAAGAGTGACGTGTTGGACAATGTCCTTCTCTTTGATAACATCACCCTTTGGTCTAGGAACATACTCATCTGTTTCAATATCAAAATCACCTCTGTAGTCATCACATTTTCCCATTCTTTTAACATTACCAGAATTAGCTTCAATATAAATAATGTCGCCAACTTCGATCTTACTTTTTAATATTTCTTCATAAATTGATGTATCAAGTTTCAATGTTCGAGATCCTTTTCCAGCTTTAAGACATATAACTACATGTGAATAAGTCTTTCCAAAATTATGAACTGGATTTTTAGTTTCAACAGGCGTTATAGAAACAACCTCACCCTCATAAACCTTTTTTCTTTCTTTCAATTGAACAGCAATACTTTTTCTAAAATGTTCCATTAATACTTCAGTTTTTTTAACTTCAGCTGAGTAGACATCTGAAGCTGACATGATATTAAAAGGTACAGAATCTCCTAAATCTTTTGTCATAGCATATGCTAATGCCGTCTTTCCTGATCCTGGTGGTCCAGCAAGAAGGATAGCTTTACCAGAAAATTGTTTTGCCTTAACAACATCAACAATAATACTACAAGCATATCGTGCATTAATTTGACCAATAAAATTTGTATCAACTTCTATTGGATCAAGATTTCCAGGTTCAAATGCTAAACCAAGACCTTTTAAATGGAAATGTGTTGATATTCTCCTTCTTACAGATACATTTTGAACCTAAAATTTTTTTTCTATTGTTATTGAGATGATACAATGATAAATTACCTCTTCAATGACAGGGGTTGCTTCAGAATGTTCCATAGGTTCTGAAGTAGAGGTTGCCATAGTTAATGTTTCAAAAGAATTTCTTTTATGTAAAAAATGGGTGAAATAAATGCAATATTTAAAATATTGTCTTAGTGAGAAAGTTGGAGTGATGCTTACTTGGAGTTAAAAATACAGTACTAACTTAAAATTAAAATAATCTAGAAATTTTAAAAGTTTTTTAAATTATCAATGATTTTAATTTGAAAAAATTGAAGATGGAAAAACATCAGATACTTGTTTGAAACAATTTTTTCAATGAAAAAGAAATAGTAGATCAAAAAATGTAGTTGCTTTAATGTATTTATTTATAATATTTAAATATAACTGTACAATTGTTTGTTAAAAAAAATTAAAAAAACAATAAATATAAAAGAAAGATAACAAAACACATACTACTATTTTCTTATAAATAATTTCCACCTTGTATTAGTAAAAATAAAATATTTCTAATAATTTTATTGCTACACAAAATAATCACAAACAACAAATAATTTATAATTACAATAGAAGTTTAGTTTTTTAATTGATATATACAAATAGTAAATTAAGGTGTAAATTAAAAAGACATAAAAGTATCCTTACATGTATTTAAGATATAAGCATTTGAAGCAGAATGTAATCTAACACCCGTTGCATTCATAGCAATATTGGCAAGAAGATCCTTTGCTTTTCTAGCATTGTTAACACGTGCTTGTTCTTTAAAATCTGCAAAATCATCCACTTCTAATTTACATGTTTTTAGAATATCTTTCCAGTACTGATCTTTTATGATTTTTAGAAGATTAACAGCAACAGCTTGACTTTCGGTGTAGCTGCTAAAAAGCATTGGTTGAACGTAGCGAAGAATTCCTGCTAATGTAGTCATTGAAATTGTTGAAGAACTCTCTAAAACAGATTTGATGATTCTTGTATTTGTTAAGATAGCTGTTAAATCGTTGTTTTCTTTAAGAACATTTTCAATACAACGTTTTTTCTGATTTTTAAATAACTTTTGAGATGCAAGGTAATCCTTCTTCATTTTTTCTAATTGACGACGAATAATACACGCTGTACTGGCTAAATCTTCCCATTCAGGACCTAAGATTGGTGTAGACTGGCTCCCATCACTACGAAGATTATTGTTAGCATTATTAAAAGGGTTAGTAAGAGCCATTTTATAAATAACAACGAAATATTTTAACTGATAGTTAAAAAGATAAAAGTAACTATTTTTGTCAGTTTATATATTGAAATCTAAACACATGAAAAATGTAATCAAAAATATATTAGGGAAAAATTGACGTGTCTCTACAATTCTCTTTTGCCTGTTAGCAGTAAATTTAAACTTTCAACTGTTTCTATCATGTTTCAATATTCAAATACTTTATTTTAGTTAAAAATAAAAACATTTATTTATAAAAAAATCTAGTGAGTTTATTTAAAAAAAAATTATAAACGTTGTGAACTAAATCACCATAGTAGTAAGTAAAAGTGACAAGAAAAAAATCTCTAAAACACTTTAATTGATATATTACAATAGTTTTAATTTAAATAAATAAATTGTTATTAAAGTTAATCATCTTGATCTTCCTCATCAATTTTTGCTCTAGCCCAAGCTTGAGCTTCTTCAACAACTTTCTCTGGAACTGCTTCAAATTTACCATTTGTATGGGCACCGGTCCATCCCATCTCAAGACGGCAATTCTTGTCACGTCCCTCTTCTCTAAGTGTTAACAAAATTTTTGCTGCCTCTTTAACAGCCTGATCGACTGGTAAAGTCTCAAGTTTCAACTTTTCCATTTCTGTTTTGGCTGATTGCTTATGTTTTCCTGCAGCCCATGCAAAATATTTGTATCTTAAACCAGTTGGGTCAACAAAATACAAAAATGATCCTTCAGTTGGTCTCCATTCAGCAAAAAATAGTCCAGCTCCAAATGGTCTATGAATTCCAAGTGTAAATATGTGCATGTATTCAGATATTTGTTTAGAGAGCTTGTCAGATTTAATACTAGTATTTGTACTATCAAAATATTTTAAAGTTTCTTGAACTGCATAATCAGTAAGTGCTCTTCCATCTGGATATACTCCAACAATGGCAGTACCGACATTGTCAGATACATTAATGATGCGTGGGTCACAATTCTACAAAAAGATTAAAACAATTAAAGTTATATGTATTTACCTTTACGTAGAGATTTGAAACAACCGTTTTATCACAAGCTAACACAACACCATCTTTACATGTTAAAGCTATGACATTGCAAGAATTATCTAAAGCTTTTTGTGCATACTCCAATTGAAATATCCTTCCATCTGGAGAAAAAGTTGATGCAGCAAGATCATAACCGGTACCAATGGAACTCATTTCTAGAAAATAAAAGTTAATTATATGTGTTTTTTTAAATCTCCAATCAAAGAATAGAAGTACTTTACCAGCAAAATAATCATCACTTTTCTACGAAACACTTTACCAAAGGTTGTAGAGACAAGACAAATACTGATTTTTTTAATTTTGCAAATATAACTAATTTTATCTCAAGATTATATTTTAACAAATTTATACCAAAGAAATTTGTAATGTTAAATATTTGATAAATACATCTTTAACAAATAACATAAATTAGTATATTTTTATGTAGAAGTTTTTTAAAAATTTATCTATCAATGATACTTGATTGGTTGTGAAACAAATAATTATTCATAACTAAAATACTTTAAATGAAGTTTATAAAGAAAAATTAACTTTAGTTTTGTGGTGAAAAATTGTGATTCAAAAAAATGTTTAAAAAATGATCTTGCCTAATTTGAAGAAAAAGGATTATTTTCAATTTTATTAAACGTTTAAAATATATGATTCTGAAAACCATTTTTCTGGATAATTATTCTTGATTATACTATTTACAAATATTGTATTTTACAATTATTTTTATTATCTTGATATAGATTAAATATTACAAAATAATGGTATATTATTTAAAATTTAAACAAGATTGTTTTGTAAAGAAATTATATATTTAGCCTTTGAGATATGCACTTTATCATTATGATGCATTAGATAAAAATACACACTTTTTTTTTGAAAAAAAAAATGTATAGTAAATAAGTAAAATATACATTAATGTTAATAATAAATCATCTTGCATGTTGAATGCATAATTTAAATATGAAATAAAAGTTTTAAAATTCATGTATTTTGGATAAAAACAGACTTTTACTATTTGTATAAATGATAAAAATTTTAAAAGTATTAGTTAAAAAAAATTTTTTCAACATTAAGTTTATTTTTACTCTAGAAACCTTTATAGATAACACGTGAAAAGTTAACTTACTTTTAATTTTATTAATTATTGATTTCAATAATTTATTTTAATGTACTTTTTAATTAATATAATTGTTATAGATTTATTGCTGGTGATATATAATACATAATTCTTATTAAAAATGTTTATGGACTTAATTTGTACTTTTAAATAACTGTTATGAAAGATTTTTTTTATTAAAACTGTTATCAAAATATAAACGTTATTTATAAATATATAAAGATTATTTTATAATATAAACTATTTATATATTTTATTTTGTTTAATAAAAAAAATATTATATTAATTATTCTTTACAGCTTATTATTTATATATCTCTTTTTGATAAATAATGATATTATTTTAAATAAAAATATTTTGCAAACTTTATAAATAATATTATAAATATTAATTATTAATAAGAGTCTAATTAGTTTTTTTCTATTAAAGTATTATCAATATATCATTAATTATTTATATTTTCAAATTTAATTATAGATATTTGAAATATTTATAAAAAAATTTTATTATTTTTTCAAGTTTTAAAATGGAGAATAAGAATTTATTTCAAACTATATTTAGACAAAATCATATATTAAAAAAAATTTTATGTTATTTACCCATTAAAGATAGTAATAATTTAAGTTTGACTTGTAAAAGTTGTCTTGAATTGACAAAAGCAACAAAAAAAGAAGGAATAATATATTATTGGGATGAGTATATATTATTTTGTACTGTAGATTCTGAAACAGAAATTGAGGTATCAGAAATAAATCCAAGAGATGATTTTTATAGTGACTATCCATATGACATAAGGGAAATGAAAAAATTAAAAATAGTCATTATTTTAAGAAAAACAACCACATCAAAAGAAATAATGAAAGCAATTAGTAAAAAAATAAATGAAATATTAAAAACAAATCCATATATTCAACAATTTTCTTTTCATTTCTCGGATCCTTCTGATGGTTTATTTGCTGAGTATCTTGTTAAAGAAATTAAAAGTAAAAATATAACTGAATTAGAAGTATCAATTTTATATAACTTTTGGTCAATAACAACTGAAAGGAATATTTTTAATAATATGATAAATCTTAAAAAAATTAAAATATCTCTTCAAAATTCTATTATCACTGGTATTGATAGAAAATTAATTGATACTGCAAGTTTGATTGATGGTGTTATTCTTGAAGTAAATTTTAATAATGTTAACATTAATTTTGATAATTTTGATGTTTCAATTCAAAATGAAGATTGTGTTTTGTCATACATTATACGTAAAAATATTAATCTATCAATAACAGGAACATATTATAAATTATTAAATTTAAATTGTTTTTTAAAAAGTTTTACAAACTCAAATTTTAGTTTGTTACATGGATTACGTTTTGATGTCACATCAATTGATAGTTTACGTGAATTTGGACAATTTTTACCATATATGTTAAATCTTCAATGGTTAGGAATATATTTTGATATAGATAATTTCAACCAACAATTAAATAATAATACTTCTATTGATGAAAATTTTTATAAATCTTTTAAACATCTTCATAAATTAAAAACAATTAAAATTACAATGGAATCAAAAATAAATTATAGTGAAGAATGTAGTGATTTTGTAAATGAAAATAATTTAGAAACTATTAAAGAAATACAAAATTATCATATTGTTAAAGATAATTGTCAAAAAGAATTATTTCATTTATTAAAAAATGCTCCAGATATAGTGGAAAATTTATATATTTATGGAATACCTAAATTAACTTGTAAAATGTCATCACTATTAAATAATTATTTTCCAAATTTAAATTTATTGTTTTTGAAAAAAATTCCTAATGCAGAAAATGAATGTTTAAATAATTTTAAGAATCTTAAAATTTATGTATCATATATCATGGATAATATTACGTTACCAGAAAGTATAAAGATTGTTATGATATGTAATAATTTTGAATGGAATTATGGAGGTATTCATAGAATATTTGTCAAAGATATCAAAAATATTAAAATAAGTGATAAAATTTTAAAGTATTATAGAAATTTAAATAAATTTAAAAAAGAGTACACTGTTGATGGAGTACTTAAAGGAAAACTTTTCTTTAATTACTTTCATGATTATTATGATATTAAAAATCACTTTTATAATATTTTAGAAATGATTTGAATATAACTTTTATATTTTATTTTAATGATATACTTAGTTTTGCTTTAAAAAAATATTATTATTTAATAAAATTTTCTTTATCAATTTATTTTTATAATATTTTAAAACATCTATTCATTAAATTATATATTTTAAATATTTTTTCAAAAATATTTTTATAGAAACTTATCATTTTTTTTAATCAAATTATTTGACTATGAATTGTAACTTGTATAACATACAGAAATTTTTTGGGATATACACAACAGTGACGATCATCATTAGATTATGGCTTTATTTAATATATAACTAATTCTTAATTTTTACTTATTTCTTTATTTTATTTTTGTTTTTATAATTTTATTTAACTTCAAACTAATGATCAAATACAAATATAAAAATATACTATTCAGTTTTTTTTTAAAGTTACACTAAATAATTTTTAAATGATTAATTTGTAAACTATTATTTTCATGGAAATTTATATTATTTTAGATGGATAGTTATATCATAATATCTATTTATACATTTTTAATTGGTTGAAACTTATAAATGTGATAAGTTATAAATCAAAAAATCTTTTACTCTTAAAGTGATTTCATGATGTCTGATATAACTTTTATTCCTCTAAGTCAATATTACATAAATTACCATTTTCAGAGTGGAATTTTACTCTTTTTTTTATTTATTACATTCACAAACACATGAAAGATAAATTTAGTTATTTATAAATTTATCAAAAAATAAAAAAAAAAATGGAAATGTACTAAAAGGACTACTATATTTAAGTATATTTTTATATTTATTTTTTACACAAATTTTATTTATAAAAATTGGTTTTGTTTTTAATTAATTTCTTTTATTATATAGTATTTATATGATACATAAAATAAATAGTAGCTGAATTACATTTCATGTTATTTTATAAGATAAAATAATTACTAAGAAAATGCCTTCTCCTAAACATCCATAAAATGTTCAATGTTTTTTTTAAGTTACATTAATATAAAAATTTATGATAATTCACTTTGTTAATTTTATTTTATTATTTTTGCGATTTCACTGTTACTTTATTTATATGGTAATAACATTATCATGAACCTTAATTTAGATGCTTTTAATATGATATATTTAAACTTGTTTATTTGAAAAAATAAAATTTATTTTTAATAGAATTCATAAATATGATAATAATTATTTAGCTTGAAATAATGATAAATTAAATTATAAAAAAAACATTTTTCTCATTCTTCACACTATATATTTGTTTTAATAATATATAATATTAATTAGTTATATTAAAATAAATTTTGATTTGAATAATAATTATATCGCAATAAAAAAGAATAAAGTTATACTATTTTTATTTAATATAAAAGTTAGAGAACATGTAATATATTAATTAATTTTCATTCGAACATATGTAATCTTAAAAATTTATTAATTTTATATTTTAAAAGAAAAGAAATGAAAACTTTTTATTGGCATTTTTGTTATTATTTAAGGAAACCCTTCTTATTATTATATCATTTTAAAATTAAATGATATTATTAAAGATAACGGTTGTTTTTAAATTTTATTATTTTATTTAGGAATTTTTACCTATTTTAATGATAGTTTTATATTGTTTTTGATAAAGATGTCTCGTAAAAAATTGACTATATAAAAAAATAATATTTTATCTATTGTGATCATAACTTTAACATGTAAAAGTATGTATTGATTTAAATTAATATAAACTAGTTATATACTTTTTCTTTAAAAAAAAATGCTATATATGCTATTTTCTTTCTTTTTTTTTGTTGTCTTTTTTTTCTACAAGAATATTTTTAACTTTTATGGTGTAAAATCTTTTCTATAAATATAATTGAATTTTAGGTATAATGGAAGAAAATGATTTATTTTTCAAATTAATTTCTCAAAAACATTTGTTAACAAATATTTTAAATAATTTATCATTTAAAGATTGTTACAATTTAAGTTTGGTATCTAAACGTTTATTTTTATCTATAGGATTAGTTAGTAAAAATGAAATTAATTATAAATGGACAAATAGTAAATGTGAACATATAATTGATTCTGAATTATTAATTGAGAAATTAATACTTGGAATAAATTTTTTTCCTAATGCAAATGAATATTACCTCAATAAAAAGATAAATAAATATATAGAGGTTGAAAGTAGAAACAAAAAAATGACAACTAACGATATTACAAAGTTATATTGTAATAAGTCTATTCAATTAATAAATGAAATAACTTCAATAAAAGGATTATTTATTGATAGTTCATATCTACCCAAAGAAAAAACTTTAGAAGATGTTATAAAAGAAATTAAAAATTGTAATGTACAAGAATTGGATATCAATCTTAAGGATAACATTTTTGATGAAAAAAATGGTCAAGTAATTTTTAATACTACGGAGAATGTTTTTAATGGATTTACCAATCTTAAAAAGATAAAATTTGTAGTTGAGGATTTTATTCTTACTGATGTTTACAAAAATATTATTAACATTATTAGTAATATTGATGGAATGACTATTGAAATTGAATGCTCAAAAACATCTTTTTCTGATTTTGTTTCTGAAATTTTTATAAAAAGTGAAGATTTCATGTTAACAAATATTTTAAGGAAGAAGATTAATTTAATAATTACCAGATATTATTTTAAAATATCTCATCTTCTTGCTTGGCTTGAAATTTTAACTATTTCAGATCTTAGTTATTTAAAAAGTTTATATTTATGTTTACCAACTATTAATCGTTTTCGAAAATTTACCACATTTCTACCATACATGGTTAATCTTGAATGGCTTGGAATTAAATTTGATATCAAAGTTTTTGCCATAATGGTTGAATTTAGTACTTTAAGAAAGTTACATGAATATGAGGAATTTTTTTATAAATCATTTAAAAATTTAGAAAAATTAAAAACAATACAAATTGAATGTATACTTACTCCTAAAGATAGTTGTATGAAAGGACATAGTTGGATTGTGGCAAATGATGGAGATATTATTGATTCTAAAATAATTATTCAAAATGAAATATTTTCATTTCTTAGTTATGGTCCAAAATCTTTAAAAAATTTGTTTATTTCAGGAATATCAAATTTATCATGTAGTGAGACACTCTTGTTAAGTCAATTTTTTCCTAATTTAAAATTATTATATTTACGAAATATTGTTAAAAGTGAGAATGATTGTTTGAAATATTTTAAAAATCTTGAATTTTATGTTTGCTGTAATGTTGGAAATCTTTATTTACCAGATAATGTTGATATTTGTTTAGTTTGTAACAAAAATAATTTATTTGAAGAGATAATTAATAATAATATGTTTATGGAATGTTGTGAATACCAGATAAAATCTAATAAATTTACAAAAACATGTACTTTGGATGGTGATATTAAAGGAAAAGTATTTTTTAATCATTTTTATCAATTGTATGGTATTCATAAATATTTAAAGAATATCTACGAGGTTATTATGTCTTTGGGTTATTAAGGAAATTTAATTTAAAATAAAATTTTTTTTTTAAAAAAAAAACTTGTATTAAAAGATGATTTAGTAGAATTGTTAAAACATACTTAATATTTTTCGCTTGACTAAACAAAAACATTTTTTTTACAAATATTATTGTTCCATTTAATGATAATTTTCTTTTTCTAAGATAAACTTTTTAAAGTATAATTGTAAACAAGATTAGTATAATATTATACAGGAAATTTTTAAGCTGTGATTTTTAATATTTGTATTATTTTAAAGATTAAGACAATGTTATTTAAAAAAATTTTTAAAATATGATGGAAAATAATTAAATTTTTTTTTGATTAAAAATAAATTGTTAAAATTTTATCAAAAAGATAATTATTGTTATTTATATTGTATCCAAAAGTCATTAATTTACATAAAAACAACTTTTAATGAACAATTAAAAGTATTTTATTTTGAAAAAAACTTTTGGATATAATTCACTATAAAAAATAATAAAAAGAATTTATAATTTTAAATAAGAAATAAAATAAATATTTTTTTTTTGAAATTGTACTAATTTTAGAAACTTTAAAACATAATTATAATTTTTTATATAATAATATATAACATTGTTATACATTTTTACATTGCCAGATTTTATCTCTTTTAAAATTTTTTTTAATAAAAATAACAAAATGGTTAAGTATCACTGATGACTATACTTACATTATATTTCACAAAAATAAATACTTTTCACATAACAGATAACAAAAATTATTTTTTTATCTGTAAAATGTTTTATCTATCAATTTATTGTATTAATATTCAAAGATAATAATGGTAACAAAAGTTATTTTTAAAATTTTACTCAAATAAAAAAAATTTATAATATGGTAACGCCTCATCTCATGGATATATAAGTTATTATAACAATTTAAAAAAATAGACATTTTATTTAAATATTTAAAAATATGCTTCTTAAAATTTTAACTATTTTTGTTATCATTGCTGTTTTCCATTCAACAATAAATGCATCAATATTTCGTGACTACACAGAGGTTGGTGATGCATATGAATTTAATTTTGGAGGCAAAATTAAAGGTTTAATGGTTATTCGTGAAGAAGGAAATGAAGATGAAGAGTTGATGACAGAAGTTGAAGGAAAATTTCCAAATATAAGATTGACTGAGGAAGGTATTCTTATAATTTCACCAGTTACAGAAAATGATTTTGGAATATATCATGTAATAGTTGAAAATGAAAATAAAACCGAAGAGGAAGAAGGAGAAAATGATGAAGAAGTTACAGGTGAAGTTACAGCACCACCAACATTATATCTATCAAGAAAAACTTTATAATTTTTTTTTCCAATATTATTAATATAAATATATATAATTGAGATAATTTGAATTGTAATAACTTTAAAAATTATTATTATTTTTTTTAATAATAAAAGTTATATATTTCATATGTATTTCTAATAAAGAGATTGCTCTTGTATAATTTGAAAATTTTTTTTTAACAGTTTCACATAAAAAAAATTAATAAAGTACATAGTACTATGAAGGTATATAATTTCAACAGACTAAACTACAACTTCAATAGTAATAAATCAACAAACAATTTATATTTTTAAAGGTACAAAGAAACATTTGCAAACATATCCATAGGATCGAATTATTGGTAAAATATATTAACAACATATGATCCAAAGAGAACACTATCACATAATTCGTTTGATAAATTAATTGGTTTTTTTCATATTTTCTCTAATGGTACATGTTAAATTTTCGATATATCAGATTAAAAATTATTATATATATTTTAGGATGAAAGATTATTTTTTCAATTTATTTATAATTCGTTAAACTGTTGAAAATTTTTTTATACTTTATCATTTTCTAAAAATTTTAATCAAAATTTTTTACCTGTAAGTCTTAAAATTTTTTTACGCATATATATTATTTTTTTAAGTACGCTTATTGTTATTGTGATACTAAAATAAATATGGCAGAATCAAGTATTTCAAAGAATGATAAATTAAAAAATCTTCAAAGCTATAACTTTAATGAAAATAGCTCAGAAAATGTGAAAAACGTTTCTTTGCAAAATACTGAATCAGTAAAAAAACCATTGGAAGAAGTAATAAATATTGTTAATAATACTTCTTTAAAGCGACGTCTACATTATGATTCATGTGTTGATACTGAAATGTTACCAAAAAATGGTAATAAAAATCATTTAAATGAAGTATTAATCGAATCTGATTCAATATCAAATATTGATGATGATTTTTTTAAGAAAACAATATTTAAAATAAAGCAATTAAGTTGCAAT